>NC_090779.1:21585833-21916666 GCF_040054535.1 Antennarius striatus | reverse complement strand
TATTGCTCAAACTTCTGTTCAAATATAATAAAGGTGTAATCAGGAGTCCTTGCTGTTACGCTGGAGGACATTCTTGACAAAGACGTGAGCCGACACAACAGGGATATGACATTTTCCCACGATTATCAATAAATGGGAGATTGACTCATTCCTTTATTTTTGGTTATTGCCATTAACAATCATGTTTGGTCTTCTTTGATCATATCTGCATCCCTAAAGTCTCACGTGACTGGTTTCCTGCTCAAATGTTTCTCTTTCCTGTCTATTGCAGCACATCAAGAATGACCACAATAACAACAAATATGAGAACTGGCCAGAGCTCATTGATTTACAAGGATGCATCCCTAAATATCTGGAATGATATTCATCACCAACCACTGAAGGAACAATTTTACTTTTTATACTTGGGGCAGGATAAACAGAAGCTGGGTTCTTCATCAGGAGAAACATGAAGTGGTTTGTACAATCACTGTTTGCTCTGGTGGGTTGGACAATCTGCTGAGCAGAAAGATCCTCCATATTTCTGTGCTCAGGTGAAGGTTTATGGAACTGAAGAGGGAATCACAGACTTTTATCTGACAAAAAAACTGAACATTTTAATCTTTCTCCATTATGAATGTTTTTATTGCAGCACATAACTTCTCTGGATCGTCAGTCTTGGTGTCTAAGTCATTATTAGCTGTTTGAAAAACAATGAAATGCCCCAGCAAAACATGGAGTTAAACTCTTAACAAAACCAAAATAAACAAAGCACATTTCATAGATGAACAATGAAGAACAAACTGCTTTTGATTCTCACTGTATAACTTAAGTTGACAATGTTTCTTTGCTAGCGTATACACAAACATGTGAATGACTGCAGATGCGGGTGTTCTGCATGCTTATACACTGTAGATGCTTTGTATAGTTTTATTCATTTTTATCTGTTTGTTCTTCAGTCTCCCTTTGTACTTCATCCCTGCACTGTATTATTTTCAGTTGAATAAAGCCATTACCCATTTCCTTGTATGTTGGCTTCCTAATCATTTAGACAGGGTGCTTTGCACTTGGACATATCTTCAGGATTGTTTATGTGAATACTTGTAGCTATCCACTATATGGTTGATGCTTAAAAAGGGAGTGTTATTGCTAAATGTAATGTTTATTGGTGCTTCTAAAAAGACTCTGTCTTTGTCAGTTAATTGTGGGACACTGAGATCTAAAATCTGTTAATCCAAATTGCCCTGTGATGTATACAAAGTATTATAAAAAGATCTAACCCTTAATTTATCTGCATAGAGGAGGTACAAAGTACACTTTTTAATAAAATATTTGTGTTGTTCAAAACTTTATTAATTTTATTATTGTGAAAATGTATGTTCACTGCAAATTTAATTACTGTCTGAATACATAAATGACCACCAAATGGACAATTAGAGACTTTTGAGTTGTTCTCTTTATGGTAATAGATGTGAGAATGTTAATATACTTAATATTTAAATTAATTAGTAATTGAACTTCAAATGAACTCTAAAATCATATTATATACAGTATTATAAGCTCAGGTAAATATTTCAGCTGGAAATTTTATCATTATTGAATCTGTATTGAAATTATCCAGTGTTCCCACTCCAGTTTAAAAGTTTAACACATAAATTTTCCATTAAAACTTCACTGATGATGACAGAAATCAGGAGCTAGTCTGCAGCCCGAATAATGACATCTTTTAATAAAAAACAAAACAAAACAAAAAAACATGTAATGAGCAACGTGCCGATTTTGGTTTACAAATGTTGAAAAAATTATCTCTGACTTACAGAGAGTCTCCTTCTTAATGTTTCACTTGTCTTAGGCTGCAGTGGTGAGATAAAAACTTTTCATTTATAGCCATAATTTGAATGAATTATATATTAGTTTGTATTTTTGTTTTTGGTTCTAAAAATCAAGAATTATTACTTTTAATCTTTCCTTAAATGTCAAATCAATTTTCATTATAGTTTTACGATAACAAAATGTGGCGGAACAAAGAAATAGACGGGACACATTTTCGTCGGAACATTTTTCAAGAAGGACTCCAAATATCGTTTCTGATTGGCCAATAGATTAAAAAAAAGGTTTAACGACGACTTGATTCGCCGACAACCGCTCGGGGCGGAAACTGAATGAGCTGATGTGTTTCAGTCGAACAGTTTGAAGAATCTGGAAATGGCTACGTTAGTACTGGACAACGGAGCCTACACGGCGAAAATAGGATACAGTCTGGAGAAAGTCAGGTGAATAGTAATGCTAGCGACACAGCTAACGTTGGGGTTCTTGTTATGATTAGCAGTCTGGCCAGCTAGCTTGTTTTTGACAGGTCGATTAGCACGACCTGCTAAAGCTCGACAGAATTAATGAAACATCAGGTTATTAACCAGTGCACCATGTGGCTGTCAATCCAAGAATTATCTATTGTCAACATAGTATTTCTCTGGTTGTAACTTTAATAATATGAATAGAGAAGGTTTAATTCACAAACACAAGTCCAGGAATGTGATATGATATGATGTGAAAGGATAATCTAAGCCGCTTCCTGTCCATTCCAAATGGAAGATTTTGGGGACAAGTTTAATGAAGATGTGTTTAAAAAGGTTGGAGTTACACGTCATATTCCAACAGTTACCCTACGTTGCTCCTGTCACCCCAAACTTGAACTATACATGAGTTTGATCTGGTCTGATTTCAACCATGAATCCACGTTTGGTTTCTGACTTTTACAGTTCAGTGATTTGTTGCATTACTTTTCAGTACTGTATATTGATGGAAATACATTAAAAACCATGGTCTTTCAGGGCTTTTTGATCCTGATCTGATTTTCACCAGAATCAACCACAAACAGAGGCAGCTCTTTTTTCATTTCACATGGTGCTGCTGTTTGTCTGATCTTTCTTCTCTGTGCCTCAGCGTCATCCCAAACTGCCAGTTTCGCTCTAAAACATCCAGATTGAAAACCTTCACAGCCAATCAGCTCGATGAGATCAAAGATCCTTCAGGTCTTTTCTACATCCTGCCCTTCCAGAAGGTGACCGTTAAATCACTGGCAGATGCTGCAGTTGAACAGCGGTCTGGTTCCAGCAGCTTCACAGGTTTTCTGTCTCTCTGCAGGGTTATCTGGTCAACTGGGACGTCCAGAGGAAAGTGTGGGACCATCTGTTTGGAAAGGAGATGTTTAAGGTTTGTTCTTCTGAAAATGTAAAAAATGTTTTTAAAAGAACTCTAATGTAATCTCTTCACCTCTTCTTGTGCTTTTGGATTTGGGTCCAGGTGGATTTTGTAGACACCAGCATCATCATCACTGAGCCATACTTCAACTTCTCCTCCATCCAAGAGTCCATGAATGAGATCTTGTTTGAGGAGTACCAGTTCCAGTCAGCTCTCAGAATCAATGGTGAGTCACACTAGATGCTTGATACTGTAAATTAGCCTGTCGCCATCATCATCAGTGATAGCAAGCTGTTTTCATCCTTCCTTTGTTTTTTTCTCCAGCCGGTTCTCTCAGTGCTCATCACTACTTCCACTCCAAACCATCAGAGCTCTGCTGTATAGTGGTCGACAGTGGGTTCTCCTTTACCCACATCGCTCCTTACTGCCGCAATAGAAAGATGAAGGAAGGCATCCGCAGGTCAGAAGAACAGAACAACCTGCTGCACTGATACTTGTCGTAGCATAATGCTAACTAGTTGCTACTTTACTTCCAGGATCAATGTAGGCGGGAAGCTTCTGGCCAATCACCTGAAGGAGATCATTTCATATCGGTAATTTCAGTTGTTTCAGTGTTTCAGGGTAGAACTCTTATTGCTGCTACTTGGAAAAGGTGGATATTTAACCTGTGTATAATTGACGTTGCTCCAAACCAAAGATCAATAAAGTAAAACAACCTCCTCTTCCAGCCAGTTACACGTCATGGATGAAACTCATGTCATCAATCAGGTGAAAGAAGACGTCTGTTATGTCTCCCAGCAGTTTTACAAGGACATGGAGATAGCACAGTAAGCACACACACACACACACACACACACACACACACACACACACGCACTTATTCTAACACACTTGACAACAATATCACCTTAGATTATACTAATCATTATTAATCATGATTGATCAACACCTGTTTTGTCTTGTGGTAAATTAAAGGAACAGTTTATCTGATTTTCAGATAAACATGTCAACTTCTTCAAATCCCATAGAAATAATGTACTTTAAGATTGTGCTCCACTTTCACTATGCACATGTTTAAAAAAAAACAACTCAAATTTAATTTGATCTTAAGCTTGAAAACCTTGTAAGTGGTAGTTTGATTATACAGTGGCATTTTTTATGTTGTTTTCATGCAAAATTGTTTGCATAAAATTTTTGGTAAAAAAAATTACAATAAGTTCGACTCTGCTGATAAACTGAAAGTTGTGGTCCGTCTCAGGATGAAGGGGGAAGAGAACACCGTAATGAGGGATTATGTTCTTCCAGATTTTAGCTCCATTAAAAAAGGCTTCTGCAAGGTGAGAAACCATTTTTCCCACATTGACATTGTGAGTCATGATTAAAAAGCAACTTCCGGCATTAAATGTTAGAGCCCATGATGTCTCTTCTGTGTCCACCAGCCCAGAGAGGAGATGGTCTTCAGTGGGAAGTACAAGACAGGAGAGCAGATCTTGAGGTTGGCCAATGAACGCTTTGCCGTTCCTGAGATGCTCTTCCACCCGGCAGACATCGGCATTCAGGAGATGGGTATCCCGGAGGCCATTGTAGACTCCATCCAATCGCTGCCAGAAGGTCAGACACCATCAGTGGTGATCATGTGGTCAGAATGGAAAAGAGTCAGACAGCCTCAAAGCCAGTTGGTCTTTTCCTTTTGTTATTCATAAAACAACAAATGCGACTAATTAATTTAATGCTTGTTCACAAATGTCCTCTGTTAACTTTACAGTAAATATCACTCATCTGTCTGTGTCTCCAGACATGCAGCCACACTTCTACCAGAACATCGTGTTGACGGGAGGAAACACTTTGTTTCCAGGCTTCAAGGAGCGGCTAGAAGCTGATCTGCGATCACTCGCCCCTGCCCACCTCCCTGTGTCGGTGCTGCTCCCCCCAAAGTGAGTTCAGCCTATGCAACACCACCTGTTCTTCACTTCACATTGTATGATTGAGCATTGATGTTGTTTACTGTGTTGTTCTGCAGCCCCATCTGTTACTCATGGGAGGGGGGGAAACTACTAGCACACAGTCCGGACTATGACGAGATCATCGTGACACGGGAGGAGTATGAAGAGAATGGACATTGTATTTGTGAAGAAAAGTTTGATATTTGAGTAAACTGGAGCTTTTAACTGCAGATACTTTATCATGAATATGGAGAAAAAAAAAGATCAGCATCTGAAGGCGGGATTCAAGGAAATGACTTGACTCTGTTTTCTTACAGGTCAAACAGGAAGTAGAACATTTTTTTTCTACAACTTTTATGTGTCATGACTGTGTTATATGTTTATGTCACCACTGGTGACTGCACAGTGTGGATTAGGACTTTCTATTTGAATTCACTTTAGTTCAACTTAAAAGAACCCACTAAGCCTGACGTATGAATATTGTTTTTTAGTTATTATTTGTTGTTGCAATTTTATTTTCTTATATAAATTGAAAAAATAAAAAAAGATTATCATGTGTGACATAATGATTCCAAAATCTCTTTGTTATTGTGTCCTCATATGTTGTACATTGATTATAAATCCAGGAAGGAGAGACTGAACCATGACAGTCTTACATTCTGCCCTTTTAATGCAATAATACGGTGCTTATTAACATGGGATCAGTGACAAACATGGTATCTTATCAAATGGAGGTGTAACATTATCTTTCTGTTATTCTGTCCTAGTGTGATCCATTTAACCAGATCAATCAGCTGATCAATCAATCAGATGAGGAAAAATTCAACAGTGATTTGAATGAATTTGAAATTAAGATTGCCTTTTTTTTAAGCTCCTGCTTTGGGTCATTTTGACCTGTCTTTTAACAATAATTTTCATAACAGACAATAACTACTCTCAATCCTCCTTCCCTCCATCCAGATTAAGTGCTATATTTAAAAAAAAGGTGCTCCACCCATCCATCCATTTAGGTAGTTCAAAATTTGACTGCTTTCACACAAATAGATGGGTCGGAATAAACCATTAATAGTTTTATGCTTACACTGGACATTTTTACCGGATTAAGTACTTCTAATACGTTAATTACATTTTCCCCAATGAAACTACATGTTTTTGCTTAAGTAACAAATTACACGCAGTAAAAATTATTTATAAGGCAGTAATAGTACTTTAGAGTCTGAAACCTTTTTGGGAGATGGTACTGTCCAAACTTTGTGGCGGGAATAAATACGAATCACTAGCCCAGAGCTAAATTAGCAGATTGGTATGAAATTAATTTGCAGCTAATTAAACGGAGTCTAACCTGGTGAGTAGAAATAAAGTAAGACGCCGTTATAGAAATCCGTTTGCTGTTATAATGTGGTTAAAATTTAGTCGTTAAATTTGTAAAACTGCTAGTTTTATTATCGGCAATATCTTGAAGATAGCAGCTAACATCGCAGTGTCCTCATTTGCCTCCATTAGCGGTCAAGTTTGACTCTTCTGGTGTTTGTCTGGAGTGTGGAGTTAAATGTAACTCTGTGTTGATAGAATGAGAATGGCAAGCACAAGAAAACAAACTAAGAGAAAACATTCAGCTGAAAAATCAAACGTCAACGTGTTGAATTTCACTCAAGAGGATGAGAAGAAGGCGCTCAGCGGCTCAGAGGACGAGGCCATAGGAAGTAAGTGCAGTTAGCTTTAGCTGCTGTTAGCTTCAGACACCCCAGGAGGCTGATTAGCTTGTGAATGTTAATCTGTTTCCTCAGAGGGAACACCGACAATAGACAAGTCCGCTAAGAAGAGGCCGGAGTTTGAGGAGGGAGCAGCCTGTGCTGTGGGGTAGTGACATGTGTTCTGATGTGTTGGTGCTGATCAACCATTAATACGCAAAATGGACTCATTTATGTGAAGCGGTGTTTCATGTTCCCTTTAGAAATGAGGTGCAGACCATGTTGGAGAGATTTGGAGGTAAGCAGTTTTGTGTAGCTGTGAAACTGGATTTCTCTCCCACTTATGTTCTATTTAGTTGTGTTTTATTTAACATCTGAGGTGGTGATAATGTCACTTAGGGGGAAAAAAATCCAGAAAGTTTCAATGCTGAATGTCATATTTTTAGCCTTGTTTATTTTTTATCAGTTTGTGTAATGGTTTGTGTGATCTTATTTTTAAATCATCTCCATAGTAGTACTAATACAGGTGGAAGGCCTGGCATCTACGTGCAATTAAATAACAACGCTGTATAAACATGTGTTTTTACACAAGAAGTAATGCAGTGTTTAAAAGCTGCAACTATAACCTGTTCTTTTTTTTAATTGCATTTGTATATACACGGACATACTGTATTTGCTTTAGCTGATATCAACAAGGTGATGCTGGCTAAGAAGAAACGTCTGGAATGTCTGACAAAAAACTACATGAAGGGAACCCAACAAAAGGTGGATCAGCTGTGGAACAAATATTACAACGAGAGGTTTGACCTTTTTCCTTTGTCGGTTTTAGGTCTCAATCGTTTTTTAGAAGATAAAATGGCATCAAACTGGGCAAAAAGATTGAACTTACATAACATATATTATTAATACAATAATCCCTCCTTACTTGCGGTTAATGTGTTGCAGGACCACCCGCGACAAACAAAATTCCGCGATATAGCGACCAAGTATTTATTTTATTATTTAGGGCAAGTTAAATGTTTATGAACCCTCCCTATATTGATATAAAAACACCTTATATCTGTATTACCTTTTCCCACATTCTCATAGACTTCTAACACCCCCTGTGTTCCTTATGGTGGGCAAGGATGACGCACACGTTATTCGTTGAACGTCTTTATTTGGCGTCCAGCCTTAACAAGAACTGACAACGATCTTCCACTCAGACTCTCATTCTCGCTCTCACGCCCTCAGTTTCGCAAACACATGCAGAACACACACGTAGGCCAACTCAGGGCAGTACACACACAACAGAACAATACAGGTTATTACAGACTTTAAAACACTTTTGTATTCAAGAAAAGTTGCAGAAGGAACCATGGGTCTTGGAACGCAGCACACGCACGGATCCTGTCAGCCAATAGCATGCGTGTACGGTATCATGCAACTACCTTCTAAAAATCCGTGTTGTAGTGAAGCCGCACGTCTTGAAGTGCGAATAAGCGAGGGATTACTGTAAAATATATAGAGTTAACAATCATACAAAGGGCATATAAACAGGCAACAATGGAGACATGTTAGAGTGATGGGCAGAGGCATGACAGTGCCCTGGGTGCAGTTTGGGGTTTGGTGCAGTGGTGCTGAAATGACACCTTCAACTTCCAGTTCATACTCCATATTGCTTGTCTTGAAGCGGCAACCCTCCTGTTCCCAAGCCGAGTCCCTGTAGACTGAGCCACTGCCACCTCAGTAGCTGGGGTGGCAGTAGTTGCCTGTGTGAAAACCAGGAATCCCAACCATTAGACCATAAGTGAGATCTGAAAACTGATTATCTTATCCTTGTCTTAGTCTTTTTTCATATGTCTCACATATTACTCAATTAATGAATAATAATTTTTGTGTGTGTTTCATGTAATGTCTTGGGTCTTTTTTATATCTGTTAAAGAAAGTACATTGTTATTGGCAGGAAAAAGATCACAGACCAGTACTCCCAGCAGGTGACTTCTGTCTTGCAGCAATGGGAGACTGAAGCTCAGCGAACTGAGGAGCAGGAAGAGAAATTCAACGTTGGTTTACTCTGTTGTTTGATTTAGAGTCACAGGTTTGATGCCCTCTGCCCATGATATGTTATTGTGTTATGTTTGTGCCTCATTCCTGAGCATTGAGGGATTAATTATGATGATTATTTCACATATAACATTTTTACAATCAGTTAAACTCTGTTCTGATGAGAAAATTCTCTGAGTAAATTAGAATCTACTCAGTGACCATTAAACGGTTGTGGACTAATATTCTAGAATTCATTGAAATTACAACAATTTTTTTTATTTGGAGAAAGAAAGGAATCAAACTGGTTCCGTATCAGTCAACATTGAGAGAAAAAGAAATGACATCTTGTTAAATTACAGTTCTTCCAGGACACTGCTGGTGTTGAGTTGTGGATCTTCCATTCAGGAAAAATAATCAAGAAACATGCAAGTTGAAGGGTGAAAGGATCATTACTTTAGTCTGAGTTAAAGTTGGTGAATCTGACATCTTCTGGCAACAAGTCTTTAATTACAATGTGTAAATCAGTGCTTTTCAACTTTTTACCTGAAGAAACCCTGAATCTGACTGGTGGAATATTCATTGACACAGATACGATGATGACAGCTGTTCTCTCTAGAATCTGTTCAGACAGCAGCTGAAAATCCTGCAGCAGGCCCGAGTGTCTCAGAACCAGAAGCTGAAGGCAGTCAGAGAGCTGTATGAGCAGCTTGTCAAGGTGATTTCCTACATCACATTCTGCAGAAAGAGACTTTAATCAAATTAAAGTCACACAGTAGAAGTCCTGGCTCCAGTTTGTTTTGGATCCATGTTTGAATGCTTTGATTTAGAGATTTGAACTATAACTTTAAAGTAAAAACCGGTGGCGTTTCGTTCTTTGGTCCAGAATGTGTTGAGACCCTTCAGGGAGGAAGTGACATTTTTCTTCCTGGAATCATTCCGTGAAAACTTTAATCGAAGATTTTTTTTTTTTCCTCCAGAACATGGAGGAGATGGACAAGACCTATAATGGCTTCATGCAAGGGACACAACAGGAGCTGAAGAAGGAGATGGCCACTCTTCAGAAGAAGATCCTCATGGACACCGTGAGTGAAAACTTGAAGATTGCCATTTCAGTTGAGCTCAGTGAACACCGACCTGAACCATCTCAATAAGTCATAGTTCAGTGGTAGCTACAGAATCAATACACTATTGGATATACGACTAGCAGTGGTGTAAATAAAAATAAATGACCCCGCTATACTTTGTCAAATTAAGTTTCTATAAAGTAGACCTTTTAAGTTTCTCATAATTAAGCTAATACAGCTGCTTGTAAATCACAGGTAGATTATAAAATGGGAATTAAAAGAGTATTTACATATGAGAAGTAGTGTAAGTGAATGACAGAATAAAAAACAAGAAGTTGTGTTTTTGAATCATGTAGAACAGAACAAAGTGTCACATATTTTTCATGCATGTCCTCTCTTGTCCATATGTTTTTACAGCAACAGCAGGAGATGGCCACTGTCCGTAAATCACTGCAGTCCATGTTATTCTAGTCTGCTGTTACCACGGAGATGGAGCTGTTCTCTATTTCAGGGGCACATTCATGCTTTTATTGTATTCAATATGAAAGAATGCTCTGTTCATCTGCCAAATGTTTGTTCTTCCTGTTGTACTTGTTGATTGTTGATCACAGTACAAAACCTGAAGTTTAAAGTACATCAGGGATCATTTCTGTACGCACAGTTTGCTGCATTTCTCCAGTGTCAGTGTTCAAAATAAATATTGATTTATCATCAGAGTACTGCATTGTGAAGCTGTCTGTGTAGGTGCATCTAATGTGTCCTTTTGAGTATGTGATACTGATCTGATTCTTGAACCGATTTTTGGGTCAATCAGTGCAGGTTTACATCATTATAAGGAGATTAGAGCAAACTAAATAATTAAATAAATAAATACTAAAAATGAAATTTTACCATCTATGACAATGATGTTGAATGATGAAATGTGAACTCTGATGAAGAGTGGAGGTTGGTGGGTTCAATCCTTAATATATATACAGTATATTCATGCATATTTATATATGCATCACTAGCGTGTGCTAAAAGTCCCCTTCAGGGATTATAATCTGTATATAAAATAAAATTGTTCTAAATTGATTCTTGTAAATTTCAATCTTGTTGATCTACAAAACATGCAAGTCCTCGTTAGTATAGTGGTAAGTATCCCCGCCTGTCACGCGGGAGACCGGGGTTCGATTGCCCGACGGGGAGGTGCATTTTTGAGGGTGGTAATAGCTACATTATAATGCATACTGTAATTCATATCTTCTCCTTTCGGCTTTTCCCTTCAGGGCTCGCCACAGCGAATCAATTGTCTCATTCTAACCCTGTCTTCTGCCTTGTCTTCTCTCACACCAAATACCTTCATTTTCAGAATCAGAAAAGGTTTTATTGCCAAGTACAGTAAAAATTACTATCGAAGAACTTGACGCGGTGTCGGTGCATTGAAAGGTGGAAGAGAATAATAGTGGATGAGGAATAGGAATAGAAAAACTATTTACAATTCACATTACGGTGAGAGCATGTCCTCTCCATGTCCTCTTTCACTACATCCATAAACCTCTTTGGTCTTCCTCCAGGCCTCCTGCCTGGCAGTTCAAAACTCAGCATCCTTCTACCAATATATTCACTATCTCTCCTCTGGACATGTCCAAACCATCTCAGTCTGGCCTCTCTGACTTTATCTCCAAGTATAATGTAATTCATATATCACCAGGAAAATAACCAGTTTGCTGCTACATAAATTAGTTTGATTTGGGGGAGTATTCAAATATATATAAATATAAATATTTTATTTCCAGCAACATCTTTCCAGACTCAATCAAGTACTGTATTTATGTATCATCTGTTCTCACGCTTCTAAACTGTTAATCTCGCTGTCTTTAAAACCTATTGATTTTTTAAAAGAACTATTTGTACGTTTTAAACTACAGTACTTTTAATGAATGTGTTTGGAAGATAATTTCGCCTTCAAATACAGTAGTTGAAGTCCCTGCGGTGTAAGTGTGCGAAGCGGTTGAGTTATTCGTCCTGGCCGGTAGGGGGCGATCACAACAGCGGGAGCTGTTCGCAGCCAACACTAAAGAATAGCAGAGAAGAAGAAACACTTCTTGTATCTGGAGGTTTGTACACATCTATCTAAACCATTAACTAAACAAGGACTTAGCAGTAGTGTGTGATTTTAAAATGTTTCTAATAAATCTATAAATACTGAATGCAAGTGTTGGTTGCACACCGATGTATCTTTTCGTTCAGCTACTTTAGCTAGCTGCCTGAGCTAACTATGTTTGTTATGACTGAAGCAGATTCATTATTCCCGTTTATTTTGTTGGTTTTACTCTTTCGTTTTCTCGCTAGTTCATCTGTGTGTTGACTAATCACAGCTTCGTATTGCATTACAGATTCGTGACGATGTTAATTCATGCTAATTAATCGTAGCCTTTTCCCCACCCTGTCTCAGGTGTGTTTTCAGTGCCTGATTGGAGCTGAACAATTTGGTGTGAGTGAAGGCAGACATGGAGGAGCCGTTCGCTGACAGTCTGTCTGAACCACCAGACAGTCCGGTCGGTCTGAACCGGGGTTGTCTGCTGGAGCCAGCTGATGTCCTGTACCACGATCTGTCAGTCATCGTCCCGGAAACACCCAGGTAAGACGGTCAGCAGTACAACTCCAAATGCCACTGCTGACCCAAAAGACCCAGAAAAGTGTCTCTAGTAGCTCAGAATCTGTTGTCTTGGCAGATTTGGACATTAGTACGAAACTCTACCCGAGTGTTGACAGTCAGAACTTACTGGATGAATAGGTTGATGTTCCGGTTTTGTGTTTTTCAGCCCACAACTTGGCAAACGGCGGAGAACCAGTCGCATGACAGAGGAACACTTCAGTCCTCAGGTGGACGTTGCCGTATCGACAGGACTAGGTGCCAGCGCGAGGGGTTTGTCACGGAGATCCAAACGCCGGTGTCTGGCTGCGTCGATGGGAGAGCCGAGCGTTTCCTTTGTTCCAGCGTCGTCTTTGAGAGCTTTCCCCCTCAGCAGCTGGCTGGAAGCACCTCTGTCCAACACGACCTCCTCATCCTCATCCTCATCCTCCTCGTCCTCCCTCAGACCAGTGCTTGGGGATGAGGTGGATTCTCCTTCAGCCGTAGCCACGGAAACTCTGTCCTTCCTGACATCAGAGGAGAGGAGGTGGATGGAAGAGGACCAGAAAAACACATCAGCAGGTTAGGAGTTTTATCAATTACTATTATCAATTACTGAAGAAGCAGCAGCAGCTTTACTGTTGCAAATAGTTATAAATAGTAAAATGATGTGAAATTTTCTTTGAGTTTGACCCATGCCTAAGGAGCAGAAGGCAGCCCTGATAGCAAGTTACTACCTTAGCCCGGGGTAGTAACCGGCTCAAGGATACATCAGCATGTAGACTGGGGCTTGAACCATTTACATTTATGAGTGGAAGACACTCTTAACTCCTAATCCACGGCTGCCTCATTGTTATGATTTATAAGGATTTTTAATGAAAATGTCCGTGTATATTCAGATGAACACATAACCTGTCTGTTTTTTGACTACATTTGATGTATCATCTACAGCTGGTGCTTAATCTATACTAAAATACAAGACTAAAGGCTGTACAGTAATCACATCTCCAGGCTGGATTAAATCAGATTACCATCAATATGTGTTCAATACTAGTCGGTTGTTGTTGTTGATCAGCTGACTAATGAAAATGTACTCATGTGTCTGCTGATTGGAGGACAGACATCAGAGGCAGTTGTTAACTTTGAAAAGTAAATCATACAAAACTCATACAAAACATTATTCATTTTCTGCTGCAGCGGCAGAGATGATTGTCATCAGTGATGATGATGAGGCTGCCATTCGTATGGTGCAGGTGGAGGAGGACGAGGCATTGGCTCGAAGTCTTCAGGTAGGATCGTTCTCCTGCAAACGACTGATCCATCCCTGAGGGTGTTCACTGTGTTCTTGTTCTCACCCAGGCCCAGTTTGACCAAGAGGAGGTGCACAGCAGACACCATCACTATCATCACCGCCATCATCTTCATCAGCAGAGCCATCAAAGGGTGAGGACAGTGCAGTTTACATGAGAGTCTGCAGCTACAAACACAACTGGACAAACCGTCAGTATCATTCTCAGCCTTTTCCTGAAACACCTGGAAGCTGGAATTTGACAAAATGATTCCATTCTTGTCCAAAGCAGTTGTTATGTGAACAGCCTCTAAATGTGAATGTGTCTTATTGTTTCAGTATTATTCATACATGGAGCCCAGCTGGATGCCCCGTGTGCTGGCTGCTGTCTCTCCTCTGGTCGACTTTGGAGAAGGTGAGATCCAACCCTGACAAACACTGGGTTTCGTTGTCTTCGTCTGGGTTTACTGACAGCAGGATGAAAAAAAATTCCGGACCTCCTCAAAACCCCACTGATGGAAGTCTGTGAAGTTTCCTCACCCACCCATATCTGTAACTTCACATTCAACAGCTGTGCAGCATTCTGCTAAACACAAGACCGGTTTTAAACAGCAGAAGAAGGAGAGACTAGTTTTAAACACAAAAAGTGTGTGTGTGTGTGTGTATATGTAAGAGAGAATCTTATTGTATGAACGTGTTGAATGATGTCACTGTTTTCTCAGATTTGACTGGTCACCGCAGAAGACATGGGAGGAGCCGAAGGAGGAACCCCTCTCCTGAGTTTTCAGAAGGAAACGACTACGAGGTGAGGAAGAGGAGTTTATTTTTAAAAAAATCTCATCTCCTTCACCACCTCAGATAACACTTGAAGTTAACCCTACTCAGACTTGCTGACAGTGGCTGCGATTTGTCTTTCAGGCCTTGCTAGAATTTGAAGAACGTCAAGGTGCCGTTGTTTCCAGGAAGTTGAGCCGAAGGGAGATCCAGAGGTTTCCCACCAAAACTTTCACGTCTTCAGCCGGCGCTGGAAATACTCAGTGAGCGTTCCAGCCTGTGTGATCCTGATCAGAACCGCTGCTGACTGCTTCAGGACAACACTGATGCTGTTTGATCCACAGGTGTCAGATCTGTTTCTGTGACTACACCGACGGCGAGAAGCTGAGGATGTTACCCTGTTTCCATGACTACCACGTCCAGTGTATTGACAGATGGTTAAAGGTAAAACTCTTGCCACTTTGTTCCGGTCCACATCTGCAAACAGGGACTGACTGGTGGTTTTTATCTGGTTCAACGCCTGAAACATAAGCGGGACGTTTGATCTAACAAAGTTTTGGGCAAAATAAAAGGCATTGATATAGAATATAACATTACATGATTTTCGTTTGAATATTTAAATCCTCCACTGTTTATTCCTGTCTTTTTCTAATCATTTTAAACGTCTGAGTTTTGAACAGAAACATTTTTATGGATTGTCAGCTGGATTGTGACGCTGTTCTCCACCCGACAGGACAACACCACCTGTCCCATCTGCAGAGCCAACCTTGCTGACAGAGACACTCTGGACCCCAACCACCTCTGACATCCTGCCAGAATCACAGCAACTCGTCGCCTCCTTTTTTAAGCCTTTTATTTGTTTTCTCACAGTGATCAATTCAGGGAATAAAACAGTTGAACTCGAGTTATATTGTGGTTTGGTTTGAGGAAGATATTCTGATTTGACACTGACATTAACATTGCAGAGTTCTTTTTTCCTCGTGGTAGTATTTCTTGGTAGGTCTGTCCTTCCTCAGGTAGTGGAGCATCAAGTTTTAAACAATGATAGGGTCACAAAGTTTCAATAATCTCAGGGTTTAGGGTTTGTCTCCAGGCTGTGACCACCACATCCACGCTGCATCATGATCTTACAGTCCACCAGGTGAAAATGGGCTGGAACAGATGTGCTGAGTTAACCCAATCAGCTCTGAGTCATAGAGTGTCAGCAGACTGATTAATGTGGATGTCTTTACTTGCCAGGTAAGCAAGTATTTGAACACATTGGTTTCTTACTAGTGTGAACCAATAACTCGTGATTCGTTTTAATCTGTTCCTACTTGGTGAAGCTACTTTTGAATTTTTTTTCACTGAATGGAGTTTTTTCTTCGCATCTCTGTGTATTGTTTATGTTCATCTGTAATTGGGCATTTTGGACAAATAGTGAAATGTGAACAAATAATTGCAGAAAAAAGGCACATTTTCATAAAGATCTTTAAGCAGTGAAACCAGTGAATGTTTTGTTTGTTTCAATATTTGATCCATCAGGGCTACAAAATACATTTACTTCAGTGCTTTTTGATGGTGCATGAGCTCTTTTGTGTTTTCACATTTGCTTTGAGATGGAAACGTTTTAAATCGGTTATTTCTGACTACAGTAAACCAGAATAAACGACACCAGAACCCTCCGCAGCTGATCCCATCCACCCCGCTGGGTGGCGCTGTAGGCGACCTAGTGAAGATAAGGGTTAGTTTGAACAAGTGTGTTTTGTGGACGCAACAAATAAGAGAAGGGGCGGTTTTTGGACGTGACTTAAAAGTAAATCACATTAGTTTGAGTTTAAAGCTGGTGAAGATTGTGGCTTTGTTTCGGGTAAAACCGGTTCTGACGTCACCGCGATGCGAAAGTTCAGAGGAAACTCAAGAATCCAGATAGAAATCCTCCGACGGCCGACGGGTCGCTGTTTTCGCTCATGCGCACACACGAGCGGCTCTCTAGTCACATGACATCACTAGTTTTAGTTTTGATCGCTTCACACGTTGTTAATACAGTGCGTTAACTGGTGTTAAAATAATTACCAGTACATCACTAGTGACTAGTCTGTTGAACACGTTGATTCTACTGTTTCAGAATATTTCCTCGCGGCGTTCCGTAACGTCATTGAGATCTGTAAATACAACAGAGTGACCATCTGTCAGTTCGAACATCTTTGGCCCAGTTGACAGACTGATGAGTTTGGATATAGATACTTTAATAATGAGGAAATTGCACAAATAAAGAGAGGCTCATTCGAAATGACACAATTATTTATTTTATTTTTATTATGAATGTTTTTTTTAAATTCTTATTCCAAATATGACATGAGATACAAACGTGAAAGCAGATGCTTTCAGCTGCTTCATCCAAACTATGGCATCATCAACTTTAAGCAGTTCATTTTTCAGAAAAGGTGTTCTTTAGGTTTGGCAGACATTTGACTGAAATCTGTTCGTCCTTCACCTAAAAAAAACTTCCCTTGCATGAAGACGTCAGCAGCAGGAGGCGCAACTGCTGTTCGGTCTGATGCAAAGAGGAAACACCTGTCAGCCTAATTCAGGCGGTGGCGTGTGGGCGGCATTATAGTCTGAGGAGGCGGCGCCTGGGAGGCTTAACTCAGGGCACATTGTTCCAGTTAGCGAGGATCACAGGTTCAGTAGTTGGTCCTCAGCTGGCGGTTCTCCTCCTTCAACCTCTCTATCTCCTCCACCAGAGACTCGTTCACAGAGTACTTCTCAATCAGGCCGTGGATCTCGTTCTGGAACATGCATATGCCACACAAGATCAGTCTCCAGACCAGAAACGGTTAGGTTGTTCTTCTAAAAACTAATCTACAACGTAAACATTCAAAATTACAAAAATAAAACCAAAAATAAGGCAGCTCTGAAGCCTTACCAGTTCATAAAACAAAACTAGCAGCACATTTAATTTTGAACATGCGAGCATTCTGTGAATCACTAGCATGTTCGATGTAAGAATTGATCCCATCTCAATGATCAATCAAAAATACTGCTGCTACATCAGAAGCAGAGTGATGGCTCCTACCAGCTGGATGTAGAACTGTCGGACCATCTCCACCTGCAGGTTGACGATGTCTCTGTGACAGCTGTCCCTGATGAGGATACGCAGCGTTAGCTTCCCTCCATCCCACTGCAAACGGCTTAAAGCAGGAATCAGTAACGGACAAACCTGAAGTCCTCTAGAGTCTCGTGAATCATGTTCTGGATGAAGTGGACCTGCAGGGAGGTGAGAGGAGCTCCGGCTTGACCGACCACCTCGGCGATGTTCTGAGACAGAGAGGAGGAAACGGCTACCGAAAGTGCTGAACCTGAGGGCAGACATGGAGGTGGGTTCACTGGATCTGATGGATAGTGAAAAATAAAGCTTTACCCTGGCGTTTTCTCTACCTGTACTGGTGGGTGGAGCTCCCTGGACAGGTGAGTCGTAGCTCAGCTGAGCTTGTACGCCATTGGCTCGCCTGAGGCTGGGATCTGGAGTGAAGATGGGTGTGGCTGTCTGTGTGTGATTCATCTGCTGGGATGATGTAGGCGTGGTCTGACCCTCTCCTTCTTGAATGGAGCTGCTGGCCTTGTTGGGCAGACTGAGGTCAGAGGTCAGCACCTTTCTGGAGACAAGTTGTTCACCTGCAACAGCAGGGCTTGGCTCCTCTTCTCTTATTGGTGGAGGGGTCTGGAAGACAGATAGCGGGCTGTAGCAGCGCCCTGCAGAGGCCCCCAGCTGGGTTCCCAAGGGTGTTTTGCGATGTGAGCTGGAAGCTGAATGAGAGTCTGAAAAAGAAGCATTCATGAAGAAAAATCAGCGTGATGAGCCTTCACTAAAGTGAGTCACAAACAGCTTCCTCTAGTAACCTGATTACATCTTCATGGTAATTAATAATAGTTTTGGATTTGGAGATTAGGGGGCTGAATAACTGTCCCCTATACTGTATACTGTCCCCTGAAGGAAGACTGACCTTCTCTGACTGGGGAGAAGATGTCCAAACTGGCCCGACCTACGACCTGCTGACCTTCCCCTTCTTTGGACAGTGGTTCCAAACTGGTAACTACGGAAACAGAACAACAACATTAGTCCAGACCAGCAGCATTATTCAACCAACCTCTGTCTAACTTCAACATGACATCTCGTACCGTGTGTTCTTCCAGAAGGTGCATCTCCGCTTGGCCCCAGGATCCTAGAGTCTGCAGAAAATTGAAAGGCAAAATTAATAAATAAACAATACGACTGCCCCCTCCTACTAAGGTCAAACTGTTCTTAACATATTTTAACATTGGAAGCAATCATTTTCTGGAGTTCTGACCTTCCCGTGTGGGAGAGAACACATCCAGGCTGTTCCGTCCAATGCTGCTGAACTTCTGCTGCTCTGCTTCTGGTAGGTCAGCACCTTCAGCCTCCCTGGACATCCCATCTGTTCCAGCGCCCCCTATTGGACACATGAAAATGCTGAGACAGCTGCTTACTCTGATGTGATACAATCATTACAGTCAACAATTTAAAAGATTGTCCATTAATTACCGGACTAGTACAATGTTGTAGACACCAAACAGACGTTTATTTTCGTGAGATGGACTCTTAGGGACCCCTGAGATGAACTGACCTGTAGTTGTCATCTGCCTGTGGGGGGTGTGACTTTTGATGGGGACGAAGTCTGGCTGGCTGTTCAGCAACTTGCTGGAGGATCTCTTAGAGCTGGCACTCTTAGTGGAGCCCAGTTTACTGGGCTGGATGGGAAGGAGGAGGGACAAATGAAAGCTGGGTATAACACAGACCAATATAAAACCTCTGTGGCAATTTGGACCAATCAGAACTAGGTAAATGTGACATTCTGGACAGCATAGGTGATTATGTATGAATTCATATATAACCACATATTGTAGACAATGGAGCCCAGCTGTCAGAAAAGAGCTCAGACAAGCAGGGGTGGTTTTACAGTTTGTCTGGTGTATTACTTTAATATTAGTTTACACTATTTGACTTCATTCAAAGAAAAAAAGATCATTTGAGCTTTCACACACGAAGCTGCTAACCTGTCAGCTACAGTATTTTAGCATGAGATGTTACACTGGGTCCACTGGTACCTTGCTTCTGCTAGTGTTGCTCTGGAAGCGCAGGCAGGTAACGGAGGTTTTATGTGCCACGGTGATCCTACTGGGAGCACTGGAGTTCCTCAGGTCATACTGGTAGATTTTGCCCTGGGTGGATCCCACTACCAGACCAGTACCATCTGGAGTGAAGTCCACCGAAGTCAGTGGGCCGTCCACCCGGATTGACCTCAGCATTCTGGAGACACACATAGAAGAGATGAAGGTACTCCTGCAGGGTCTGATCATGGCGTTTTTGGGAAAATCTTGTCTGCAGCAGAGTGTCAGGCTTACATTTTGCTTGCCGTGTCGTAGCAAACGATCTTCTTGTCCAGGCCAACACTGACCACCAGCAGTTCGCTGGCGGGGGAGAAGGCCAGGCCGGAGCCAGGGGCCTTATGAGCGCTGTCAAAAACGTGGATCTCCTTGCAAGTGTTGGCGTCCCAGAGGACTAAGGTGCCACTGTCAGAGATGCTGCCCAGCAGGGAGCGCTTCAATGCCGACATCCTCAGGTCGTGGATGGGCTGCAGTAAAAACAAAAAATGTATTTATTCCTGCAGTGTGATATCACAACATGAAGCAAATCAAAACATCTGCAACAGTCATATTTAACTATATTGAAACATCCTGCTTCTCTGCTGTAAAACTGGAGGGCTGACCTGGTTGATTCCATGTCCAAATGCTTTGTTGGACATATTGGTGGTCAGACTATAGAGGACCAGATCTCCGCTGGTGGAACCGGAGGCGATGCTGCTGTCGTTAGAATTGAAGGACACACAGGTCACCTCTTCCTTATGATCCTGAGACAGAAGAAGACAGCCGATGTCATCTCAGACCTGAATCCAGACTGAACACACTGAGCTCTTTCACTGTAGTATGATCAGGGCAGGGGCTTCTTCAATGGTAATGTTTGCATGATGTTAAAATAATCTGCCCTACACACGCAAAGTGTATCACCTGACATTTTTGGAAAATTGACTTGTTTAGTCTTTTCTTCAGTCTATTAGTCTAGTTGTTCTGCTGTCGTTTGTGGAGGCTTTGGGGTTTTAATTATTTATGATATTTACATTTGGTGTGGGAGAAAACAAACATTTTTGCAGAATGTTCAAAAGTTTTGCCCTGGTTGAGCACTCACCTTTAGGGTGCGATGCAATCGCTTGGTCTTCAGGTCCCAGATGTGAACACAGTGATCCAGACCGCCGCTGACCAGGAATTGTGATGATGTGCTGAGACACACCCGGGTTTGTCTTTTCTGAAGGTGGATGAGAAAGAGATGAACTAAACTAGAACTTGAGGACTTTGTCGCTAGAACAAAGTGAGCTGCAGTGAGACTAATAGAACGTTCTTCAGCCACAGAGACACTCACCCCCTCAGCTAGCTCCACCACTGGAACAGGAGTTGATTTGAGGCTGGAAACAACCAGCTTGTCTCCGCTGGTGCTGGCACTCACCAGGTACTGGTCTGAAAGAACTGGTTAAGGCTGGTTTATTTTTGGCTCAAGAATAACCATGGGCTTTCGCTCTGCTCTTAGGGATTGAAACAGGCTAGAGTGAAATGAAGTGGGTCTGGATGCATTGACACAGGTAATAAAGATCAATCTAGGTCAGGTGATCTACAACTAGTTTATTACAGTTTGGTTCAAAGTAGAAAGGTACTCAGCTGCCGACCCCATTTATCATCATATTACAGCAAAATAAAGAGATCCTAAAAAAATCAGGATTTATCTCCCACAGACATGGATTGTCCCCTTTTAATGAAATTTGTTTCATAGACTTTCAAGTAATCCTACTGAGAACTTCAGTATTTAACACAAATATTATGAAAATGATATTTTTTTATCTAAAATTTGCAGCATTTCTGAGTTCTAGAGTTTTTCTGCAGTACTATAAATTCAGTGTTTGTTGGAAAAAAACAATGTGTGACTTTGTGACCAGCATCGTGCGACTCTCCGCTTCACATTCGGTCTGACAACAGCACTATTATTCATTCATCAGATACTGTTGGAGCTCCAGCAGGCCTGCGCTACAGGGTGAATAAGGCTGTGAGGATTGAACTGTTCCAGGGGCGCCATGGAAACAGCATCCCAGATCTTCACAGTGTCTCCTGTAGACACAAGACGAGTCAGTTCCTCCATGATGACACCTGGAAGTACATACATATGCACACACACACACACACACACACACACAGGAAAATTACAAATCAGTCAGTCCATTCTTAGAAAAGGACTCATCAATTCTAAGCATGATACTGGTCTATAGTCAAAAGCAAAATTAAAAAAACTTATTGGGAAAAAATATTGGGAAAACACTGTTTATCAGGTTTTACCAATAAGCAAAAATAAAAACATTTTAAATTTCTGAATCCAACCGACACGAGAAGTGTTTTTAATGAAACTTTTGCTCACATCTTCAGCCTGTAGATTACTAAAACCTCATCAGTTCCAGAGGGTCGCTTAGGAGCTGGGCTTCATGGTGAAAACACACAACGGTAAGGTAAACAAGCTAAATGACAGTAACAAACCTGTTGCTCTCATCTGCGGTATTTTGGTTTTAAAAAAAAAACGCCAATTACAACGAGCTGAAGAAACTTTTAGACGTACCAACTTGTTTGTTTCACTGAAAACCAACCGTAAGCACCCTAAGAAGCGATTTGAGTTTTACTCGGTCGCTAGCAGCCAGTTAAGCTAACAACAAAGTTAGTTAGTACCAGCTAACAGCTAGCTAGCCACACCAAAGCATTAGCCACAGCAGGTTCTAAAGTTACCGAACAGCCGTAAAATCTGGTTGAGCAACACGAAACAAGGAAAAACTTCTCGGACACGATTGAAACTTTTTGGAGCTTTTGTAGCGCATGTCATAAATATCTTGAACGATAAGTGAGTGAGGGATTAACAACTTACTGAAGCTGTTTTGTTTTGAGATTCGCCTGCAGCCAAAAGCCGCCACTACAGAGAGCCACGAGGGTCAAAAATGGTAAAAGCGGGTGTAACAGTAACAATTCTCTATTTACGAAATAAAACACGTCATCGGTGTACAGTATAATGATTTAAAGATCCATACAAAAAAAATAGAAACATATTTGTGATTTCTTGTTTGTGTATAATACTGATCTGTAGTGGCACTTTAGTGTGAATTATTTAGTCAATACTAATGCCTTTGTATTAAGCAATGTTGAAATGTGACTAAATCAACATACAAAATCCACATTAGAATAAAATCCAATGTATTTATTGTCTTGCGTTATTTTTAGGAGCACTTTCATACAAGTTATTAACACTTGCAAGTCTTCTTTTCCTTCCTTCCTTTTCTCTTCAGGGGTCACCACAGCAAATCAATTGCCTCCATCTAACCCTGTCTTCTGCATCCTCTTCTCTCACACCAACTACCTTCATGTCCTCTTTCACTACATCCATAAACCTCCTCTTTGGTCTTTCCCTAGGCCTCCTGCCTGGCAGTTCAAAACTCGGCATCCTTCTACCAATATATTCACTATCTCTCCTCTGGACATGTCCAAACCATCTCAGTCTGGCCTCTCTGACTTTATCTCCAAAACCTCTAACATGTGCTGTCCCTCTGATGTACTCATTCCTGATCCTATCCTTCCTGGTCACTCCCAGAGAGAACCTCAGCATCTTCATCTGCGCTACCTCCAGCTCTGTCTCCTGTCTTTTCCTCAGTGACACTGTCTCTAGACCAAACAACATCGCTGGTCTCACCACAGTTTTGTACACCCTTCTTTTCATTTTAGCTGAAACTCTTCTATCACACATCACACCTGACACTTTTCTCCACCCGTTCCATCCTGCCTGTACACGCTTCTTCACCTCTTTTCCACACTCTCCGATGCTCTGGACTGTTGACCCTAAGTACTTCAAATCCTCTGATCTCTTCTCCCTGTAACCTCACTCGTCCATTTGGGTCCCTCTCATTCACACACATGTACTCTGTCTTACTGCGGCTAACCTTCATTCCTCTCCTTTCCAGGACAAACCTCCACCTCTCTAGCTTTTCTTCCACCTGTTCCCTGCTCTCACTACAGATCACAATGTCATCTGCAAACATCATAGTCCATGGAGATTCCTGTCTAACCTCGTCTGTCAGCCTGTCCATCACCATAGCGAACAAGAAGGGGCTCAGAGCTGATCCCTGATGCAGTCCCACCTCCACCTTGAACTCCTCTGTCATACCTACAGCACACCTCACCTCTTTCTTACAGTCCTTATTCAAGTTATTAAGGTAAACAAGCCAAGTGACAGTGACAAACTGTCATTTAGCTATAAGTAAAAATATAAAAATGTCTTTTTATTCGTTAAATTCAGTTAAAAATAAGCAAAACGGACTTCTTTAAAGAGGGATATTTAATCAAGAATACAAATTTAATTAATTTCAATGTACTGTATAGCCTCTATTTGATTAGATCAAACATCTATTTAAATTTTTTATTTAATTGAGGGATATATATATATATAGCAATATTTTAATTTGAATACATTTTTAACAATAGAAAATAGGAAAAATCAATGAGTAAGTGAACAGCTCCCCGTGACGTCGACAGCATTACGTCATTTCCGTATCTAAGCTACCGGAAATAGAAAGAGTAGAAGGAGTCTCCCGCCCCATCCGCCGCTCTTTTTAAACCAACGCGGGACTTTTCGGTGCTTTCTCTTCGTTCAGTGCGGGCACTCTGCTGCTATATTTCTTCACATTTCTCGATCAGGATGGTGAGGACTAAAGCCGACAATGTTCCCGCAGCATACAGAAAAGGTAAAAGTAATACACGCCGTAGATTTCCTGGGAATACGGCTTATTTTTACTTGTCCGTACGATGTTGTTCCGGAGAATGGCGGCGGATCGAGTCCACGGGAAGAAGTTAAACAAGAGAATGGAACAGAAACATTGGTTCTATTCGGTTTGTACTTCAGTGCCGTTCATCGTTCCGTTGTCTTTCAATATACCTACCGGTGTAGTAAATTATAGACGTTCCCTTTAACCAGGAAGTACCTGTAACAGCAGCCTCCCGCTTACACAGGGTATAGTAGCTGCTTTGGCTCCTCTAAATAGACGAATGCATGATTTAAAAAGCAGATCAAACTCAGGATATTGATCAAAAAACACTACATTGTCAGTATTCTGATGCAGAGTGATGATGTTACCCGTAACTTGGTATTTTCCAAGTTATCGTCTTTCTTTCTTCAAACTGGCGCCAGTTTTGAGCGCCAGAGTGTTTATTGTGCAAATTACACCAAATCACATCACAGGATTGACCCCATAAAACTTTGTTGCAGCTCCTGTAAAGCATGCTTTCTAGTAAATTCTTTGACGAATATTTTCTCGAGCAATTTAAATGCATGCAATAAAAATTGTGGGTTTGCATTGAGATCCTCTTTACATTATCCATGCATTGCAATAATTCGCACGCTGGTAAACACTGCTGTATATATATAACACATGTCAGAGATTTGATATTGTATTTGTCTGCAGCTGTT
Source organism: Antennarius striatus (assembly GCF_040054535.1). Lineage (NCBI taxonomy): Eukaryota > Metazoa > Chordata > Actinopteri > Lophiiformes > Antennariidae > Antennarius > Antennarius striatus. The sequence continues at coordinate 21,891,481 of NC_090779.1, read as the reverse complement.
GCAGCTGCAGCTCCCAGGAAGTCTCTGGGGTCCAGTTCAGCCAACGCTTCCTCCAGCAGCCAGTGCTCCACTCCTGGTCGGTCACACCCACCCCCCACACACAAATATAATAATCGCATTTCACACAGTATGTTCGGAGTTGATATGGGTTAATTGATGGTGTTTTTAATTCATAGCAAAGAACAAATATGCTGGTGGCAACCCGGTCTGTCAGCGTCCCACACCCACATGGCAGAAGGGCATTGGGGACTTCTTTGGGGGGCCCCCAAGGAAGCCAGAGAAGGAGAACCAGAGCCCACGGGAGGTAGAGGATGATGAAGAGGCTGGAGGCAGCGGGATGTCAAAGGCTAGCAGAAAGTATGTGAACATCCAAAATGTTTTCAGACACTCTTGGTTATCAAGGTTAAAGGTAGTGTTATCCATTGTTTGGCCAGTCAGTTATCGAGAAATGGGCATTCCAAATGTCCAATAGAAATAAAGAAGCACAGGGTACATTCACATGATTTTAATTTAATGTGATATACTGTTTTGATCCTCGAAGGGAAATGAATTATGAATGATGTAGTCCTGATCACACTGGTGGAACAAGTTTCAAAGCAAATCAACTGTCAACATGTCATCTGCAGGTCCAGACCCCTCCCAGCTGAGGATGAGGAAGATGAGTGAAGATGAAAATCGACTTGGTGACTGAGCCTTGTTTTAATGTACATCTGTATATATATGTTCAGGAATTCACTGTATAGTCCATTAAACTTTTTTTATGTTAAAATGTCTTTCAGTTTGTTTGATTTTTGTCTGGGTTTAAAATTTATTTCCGTGGTCTATTGATGAAAAGACAGGCGACAGAGCTGGAGGTAGCAGAGATGAAGATGCTGAGGTTCTCTCTGGGAGTGACCAGGATGGATAGGATCAGGAATGAGTACATCAGAGGGACAGCACATGTTAGAGGTTTTGGAGATAAAGTCAGAGAGGCCAGACTGAGATGGTTTGGACAGGTCCAGAGGAGAGATAGTGAATATATTGGTAGAAGGATGCTGAGTTTTGAACTGCCAGACAGGAGGCCTAGAGGAAGACCAAAGAGGAGGTTTATGAATGTAATGAGGGAGGATATGAAGGTAGTTGGTGTGAGAGAAGAGGATGCAGAAGACAGGATTAGACGGAGGCAACTGATTTGCTGTGGTGACCCCTGAAATTGATTTGGTTCATGGTGGCTTTGGCTCCACCATGAACTGGTAGTGTAGAGGTCACTGCAGTTTTTTAGTAGTGCAGATCCTGGATTGTTACATGCCAGAGGCATGAGCATGGAGAGTGAAGGCAGTAGATGTAAAAACATGATAAAAAGATGAAGGTTGAAGGAAATGGAGGCAACAAGAACAACAGGAACAAACGAAATTTACATGACAATCTTGTATGTCCAAAAATTACAAAGCCATATTTCATTCATACCGTCATATAATATTTCTGTACAGTCTATCCTTCAATAGTTGGTATCTATATTTCTATTGATCACACACTGTAGATATCCTTACATTGTGCAATAATAACATTTTTTTAATGTTCTGTATTAATAAAAACCACGCATGAGAACTCAGCTGTTAGCTCTGAGTTTAGAGCTAATAATACAAGGAAGGTAGATCTGTCTTTACCAACGGAACACAAGAAACAATTAAAAACCTGTTCCACGTATTTGGTGTAGGAAAAAAAAATTCAACAACATGAAGCTCCGCCCCGCAGCGACGCGCCGGCACAGAACCGAGCCGTAGGCGTGTGGGTTCGGCCACCACAGCATACATTTATTTAGTATAACTTTAATGTGATAAATAAGTATTAACCCCAGCCCTCTTGACGTTGACTGATCTCCATTTAAAGCCGCTCACCGCCGGATCCCCAACCCGCCTCTGGTCGGGAACGAACCGCCTCGGCGGGGCGACCGAAGGATCAGATGGAGCGGGGTCGTTTTCGGCATGCGGAAGCTGGCGGGCTGCCAATCAACGATCGTTTAATCTCACTGAACGGGTCACACAAGATGCATTCAGCCCGTTTGAGCTGCTGGGTTACGTTTACCTATTCATAACCGACGGAAGTGACTCCGGCAGCCGTCGCTTGTGTTCTGCTGGCCGCTGTTTGTCTGCTGTCAGGAGTGATCCATCCTGACCCGACCTAATGGTTTAACAGTCCTCGGCGGTGCTGGAGAGTTAGCGGGAACCTGTAGCGACGCTCCGACACGTTAGAGACGGTCGGATTGAGAGGATGCCCAGTTCGGGGTTCGAATGGACTGTGATCGTACTGACCTGCCAGTATAAAGACAGCGTCCAGTCCTTTCAGAGAGGTAACGGTCATCATCTCTGTTTACGATCTTTGAGACGTGGGTCAGATGGGCAGTGATTTGGATGGATGGATGGATGGATGGATGGATGAATGGATGGATGAATATGTTGATAGGTAGATAATGTTTTTTTGCAATTCTATGTAAAAAAATTCTTATTTCTTCAATCTAAAAGTTACAAGATGGAAAAATATGTTTTTATTTAACCTAAAAAAAGAAGATAAGACGGTGGAATGTTAACAGACTATTGACGTTTGACACTTCTGGAATTGTGTGTGTGTGCGTGTGTGCGTGTGTGTGTGTGTGTGTGTGTGTGTGTGTGTGTGTGTGTGTGTGTGTGTGTGTGTGTGCGTGTTTGTGTCAGAGCTAGAGCTGAGGCAGCAGAGATGCACGCTCTCTCCGGGTGCGTTGGTTTTGATAGTCCCGGACCGCCAGGACTCGCCGGGCAGCGGCGGGGCTACACTGAACGCGCTTCTGGTCGCTGCTGAACACCTGAGCAACAGAGCGGGATACACTGTGAGTCACGGTAGAGTCAGGCCAGAGGTTATCCTGCTCCAGCTGGACAAAGTGTAACTACAGCCGTAATTAATCCACTGGTCATTCAATCAATCATGAAAAGGAAGTTGAAAGTTTTTGAACACAGAACTTGAGTAAACATATTTTGCTATTATTTTATTTTGTTATTATTTTATTATTGTTGTTAGCATAATTAGTGTTGTTATTTTCTTATTATTAGTGGAATTGTGGTGAAGTCACTTCTTCTTTCTGTCCTCAGGTGGTGACAGCTGACATCCTCAATGATGCTCACATTCTCATCCTCCATGTGGTGAGTCCTCCATGACACACCTGACCAGGGTGGGGTGGGGCACCACCCATCTGTCAGCTCATGTTGCTCTACAAAATGTTAAGATATAAACCTGATCACCCTGTAACAAACCGTGTGTTCAGTCTTTCATGTTGAATTGTTGTGGGCTTCTTTATACCTCTGTCTCTCTCAGGGTCGTGATTTCCCCTGGAGCTCCTGTGGCAGAGCTTTCTGTTGGCTCCCCCAGGAGAGACTTGACCAGAAAGTCCAGGCTCCGGTCTGCTGTCTGGACCTGCTGCTGGAATACCTCACCAACCAGGTCAGGACCTGTTACTCAGACAGTGTGGAGCTGGGCCTGAACATGTATGGATGTCTGTGTTATTAAACGTTTCCTCTGAGACAGATCTGTCCTGGTTCTCCTCCCGGAGTTTGGGTCAGCAGCACCGACATGATCCTCAGCATCCCTCCAGACTTCAGTCAGTGGACCCCCAACTGTCTGCACACCTCTGACAGGACTTTAAGCTGTATGGTTGAATACAACCTAATGCTGTGTGTGTGATGTGTGTGATAGCTTTGTCCTGGGAGGGTTTCGCTGGCGTTCGTGTTTTGGCCTTACCCGGAGACATCTCTTATGCAGCCAATCATGGAGTCTACCTGTCTGACCAACAGGTGTGTGTTCTTTGTTTATGAATCCTTAAATGTGAGTTTTTGGGTTGTTGTTTTTTTGTTGTTGTTGTTGTTGTTGTTGTTGTTTTTGTTTCTTTGGAGATTTCAACCAAATTAATCGAAGAAGGGACTGGGGGTGTCTTTGTTTCATCTTACAGGGCCAAGTCAGGAACATCATCTACAAGGGGACACAGGAGCAGATTCAACAAGCAGTGATGCCTGATGGGAAAGTGCCTCTGGTGTGTCCTCCTGTCTTTCTATCTGTCTGTCTGTCTCTCCGTCCATCTGTGTGTGTCTGTCTTTCATTCTGTCGTCTGAACATTCAAAAGATGGGTGTGCTCCTGGTTTTCATTTGTTCCGTCAGAAATATGACAACCAATAAAATTTATGATAAAACAAAATAATTTACTGAAACCTGACAACCTGTTATATTATATTACATTATTTTATATTATATTTTATAATATTTAGAAAACCCTCTCCAACACAAATAACTTTTAAAAAGTCTTAAATAAATAACTAAAACTTTGTTAACATTCAAGTAAAATCAACTTTTTATAATTACCTTTTATATAATCAGGTTGTTCTTTTAATATTTTAAATCTCAAGTTTGAGATTTAATAAATGTCATTTACATTGTCGGCCTGTTGAGATTTAATATCAGAGACTTCTGGACCTTTTGAGCTGATAACGTTTTTCTAAATGGACGCCTCTCTTTCTGTCTTTCCAGGTGTCTGGTCCAGTTTTCTTCAGCAGGTCTGTGTCAGAGAAGTTACTCCAGACTTATGTCACCCCTCCTCTGGATGGCTGCACTTACCTGGGCCAGGACTCTGGAGCTCCGCCCCTCCAGGTGACATCCCTCTGTCTGTCAACTCATGCAAATAAAGATTTGAATTTCAAAACATGCCTTCAAAGAGGAAACACTTTTAGTGTCCCAGGTCCTTTGTTTGTGTTAGTGTCCTGGTTGTGAGCATACAGACTGATAGTGTATTTACTCAGGTTCTGTAGATACTGTACTTGTTTCGTTACTACAGATGGTTAGATTGTTGAGTAAGAGGTGACATCTGATGTGGGCACTGTCCTCTACCTTCAGATCGCTCTGTACTTGGACATGATGAAGTGCCTCTGCTCAGATCTGACTTTGGATCAGTTTGTGAGCGAGGAACGCACCGGTTGCAGTTCTCCTGTGGGACCACAGGGGGCAGCGGTGAGACGTGGCAGGACGGCACTGTGGAATATCCTGAGAGGGACACCGCTCACGCTGGGTGGGTGTCACTGTCGACCCTCTGCCCTGTTAGGCGACTGTAGAGAATCAGACAGGGACAAAACACACTATGCATCTTATAAATTTGATTTGCCCCTCCTTTCTTTTTTTACATCAATGAATACAAATCAGTTCATTAATCTTTATCAGGTTAATATTTTTTATAAATGTTGTTAATCGTGTTTTTAATAATGTTAATAATCTTGTTAAAAATGTTAATTATGTAAATAATGTTGACAATGATGTTACAAATGTGAATAACATTGTCATATAATGTTTATAATATTATTAAAAGTAATAATAGTAATGTGAGTAATGTGCTTAATTATATTCCTAATATTTCCTGTAGTAATGTTAGTAATATTTCTAGTAATGTTAACAATGTTGTGGGTAATATTAGTGTTGTTAATCTTAATGTTATTGTTGTTAGTTAGCTCATAATAATCATGTTGTTAATATTAACCTTATTCATGTTGCTAATACTTGCAGTATTCATACCTCACAGCGTTCCCCATCACTTTTGCTTTCTGACTTTCCTCACTGCTTATTTGAATAGTTTGACCCCTGATTGGCTCTAATATAATAGTGATGTCACAAGTCAGGCAGGTCCTCATCTATGCTTTACTGTCTTTGGTCTGTCAGAGTACATCTCTGGAGGTTGCTATGACTACCTGACTCTGTCTGGAAAGCAGCATGTGGAGCGGCTGACACGTGACGGGAAGGATAAAAACACACTGTCTCACATCCAGGTGACAAAACCTGTTATAAACCTCGCCATTAAAGTGTGTCGGTGTGCACGGTTCGGTGAGGAAAGGGTTAATACAGTACAGTAATTATCAATTACTGATTGTGGATATTTACGATGGAATGATTAGGTGTGGCCTCAGTTTCACTTACACCAGCTAACTTCCTGTCTCCTCTCAGAGAGCTGACTTGATCAGCGATGGAGCTCAAATCATCAACAGCGTTCTGAAAGGAGAAGTTGTCGTGGCAACTGGAGCGTTGGTACAACACTGCCACTTACAGGTCAGCATGTACAGTTATTGCCCACCCATATGATGGGTAGACAATAAACAATCCTATCACAGTTATTAGTATCTTCTGTTTTTGATGAATAAAATTGTGTATCATCAGCATACCAATAGAAATACATGGAGAGCTCCCTGATAATGTTACCCAGTGGGAACATACATAGGGTGGACAACACTGGTCCAAGCACAGACCCTAGAAGAACTCCATAATATTTTTTTCCCAATCATTTGAATGTATTTACAGTATAATTGTGTTGACTAAGCCTAGCGAAGGTATAATTGTGACAGTATTTCTCTGTGTTTTCATCATTTTTATGAGCAAAACAATCAATAAATAAATAAATAGTAAATGAACAGAAGAAGACAAACGATTTAAATAATTTCAATGATTCAATTAAATGCTAACTATAGTCTAATATCACACACAGGACGTCTTACTGATTCTCTTCTGACTACTTCCTCCACCTTTGATTTTTATTGTAACCCAGCTTTGACCTTTACCCTACACCAACCAGGGTCCTCTTGAGGTCCCATCAGGTTGTATGCTGTCAGGTCTCGAGTCGATGACATCACAGTGTATCAGGCAGCTGCAGCTCGCTGATGACATCATCCTACTGAGCCATCGCATCAAGCTGGGTGACATGAAGCTCAGTGTTTACCTGGTAATGGGAGCTCACGACAATCTGGAGGTAAAAACACTGACAAATGTCCTTGTGTTGGTGTCAGTAGTCGTCATAGTTTCACCTATGAATAATTAAGAGAGTAATTACAATCAGGAGACAACTATAATACCTTATATGTATAGTTTATTCACCTAAAGGGAGTAGGAAACACAGGCTTTGTTTAATTGGAACGAAAATGATTCAGATTCTAAAAAACAGATGCTGCAACAAAACACAGAATATAATAGATGGAAAATTAATAATCATGTGAATTTTATGAAGAATCAGACAAATATGAATATCCTGACATGAATATCCTGAAATATGAAAGTGTTACATTTCTTAGTTCATATCACACAGTGGTGTCACCGGAAACCAGAGGACTGAGACATGAGGTCTGATGTTAATCCTCAGTCTGTGTTCCTCCTCCTCATCATTCTGCTCAGGTCTCCTCTGATGACAGCAGTGCCTCTTTCCTCAACCAGAGTTGGAGCGTTTTCTTTAGCAGAACCGGAATCCAGTAGGAAAACTTTTACACTCAGATTATATGTTGTTTGTTTCTGTCCTACACTGTAAGAATCTCATCAGTCTGTAAGAAGCACACATTAATGTTCATAAGTTAACCTATAAGCTGTAAATGTTGAATACTTTATTATTTTATTATAATGCAATGTGCTCGCGACGTATCCAGGGTGTAACCATAGCTAGCTGGATGGAATGGATTTTATAATAAAAACATTTCTGTTATATTTTGAAATTTGGTATGCCCCCCTACTCTTTTCTCTTCCCAGACCGGAGGAGTTGTGGGTCAAAGGGGAACAGCGCTCCCTCCTGGATGCTCGCCTCTTCCCGGTCCTCCACCCCAGAAAAGGTGCTGTGGGTCTGGAGGGAGGCGTTGCCTGGCTGCTGGGGTGCGGCGGCCGTCTGCAGAGGTGGAGGGAGGCCTGGAGGATCTCTTTTAGGGAGGTGCTCTCCCTCACCCACCAGGAGGTGGAACTGCATTGGAGAGAGGAGTTACTCTTCCAAGCAGGGAGGAAGAGAATAACAGACGCACTCAGGACTCAAGCAGATATCTGCCTGCTGCCTTACTTCAGGGCGGTGGTGCTTGGAAACCAAATGGGCGTGCTGCTGGAGACCCTGGATAGCAGTTAGTCACGTTTTTTAACCTAACTTTAAGTTTATTGATTGATTGATTGATTTTTTTTACATTATTTATTCATCATTTTCTTGTATTTTCTTTTTTCAGTCGCAGCAGGAAGCACAGAGCAAGAGGCGGAGTCTCAGCTGGGCATGGCCCCTCGTTGCCTAGCCTGTATCGCGGACGTATTGGTGTGCATGGCAAGAGGGAAGGGCGGCCTGAGGAGCGGACCTGCAGCTAATGATGCTTGGAGTGCCGCCTTCTCCCTGTTGGATGATGGGAACCTAAGGGGCGGAGTCTATGCACTGGCTGCACAGAGAGATCATTGGCTGAGCAGGTGAACGTCACCGTCTGTCACAACTTCCAATCACGTAGTTGGATGGCGACCTGATTTCTGTGACTGGTCCCTGCAGTTCGGACCTGCTGGTTCGAGCGGCGCGACATTATGAGGGCGCCGGGCAGGTTCTTCTAAGGAAGGCCTTGATGTTATCACAGAGGTTCATATCCATTCGCCAGGGTGAGGCTCCGCCCCTTGAAGAGTGGCAGGAAGTGTTGTGTCCAGCGAGACTGGACCTGGCAGGTGAGAAGAAATATATAACTATAGAATTTAAATCAACACAAAGGACAATTACTTTGAATTTAAAATACAAACAATTACACAAGAATTAACAATCGTTAAATTTGAACTGTGAGAAATTATACATAATTGCCATCTTGTTTTTTTCTGGAGCCCCCAAGAAACCTGATGTATGGCAGTGGTTTTTGCCATTGTAAAAAATATTTCTATAATCCCTCATGAGTTAACTTACAGCTGATTTTGAGGTGACATCTGAGACTCATTCCCCACCTGTTAAACACAGTGTCTTTCTGTTGCAGGCGGCTGGAGCGACACTCCGCCCATTGCCTTTGAGCATGGCGGCTCGGTCACTAACCTCGCAGTGAAAATTGACGGGAAACGCCCAATTGGTGCTCGGGCTCGCCGCATCAGAGAGCCCCGACTTCTGCTGGTCTTTCACACCGGAGGACGGGACAGTGAGGTTTCCATGAAGATCGTTTGTAACAGCTTGGATGACCTGAAGGATTACTGCCAGCCTCGCGCGCCTGGTAGGACACAGCGATGAGTTCATTGGGATCAGGGAGGCGTTTCTGTTTACTTGGGGGTTGGTTTTTTTGTGTTACAGGAGCTCTGCTGAAGGCAGTGTGTGTGAGCAGTCTAGTGTCGCTCTCCTCCCAGCATCCTCTGGGGGATCAGCTGATGCAGCGCTGGGGAGGAGGAGTTGAGCTCCACAGCTGGTCGGTGCTGCCCACTGGATCTGGACTAGGTGAGAAATAATAGTAATTCATACCTATGTGGATCACTGTAGGGAAATAAAAACATGTTTCTCAATTTGACATTTTACTGATTCAACTTATATGAATTACAACTGGAGTGCAGAATTAATGTGCGTTAAGTGGTTCCCTCATATGTTTGAATGTTTGCCCAGCACTGATACTGTACATTCATGAGGTTGAGTACTGTATTTGTCATGCAGGTACCAGCAGTATCCTGGCGGGGGCGCTGTTGGCAGCAGTCTACAGGTGTACCGGCCGATCCTATGACACAGAATCCCTCATCCACTCTGTGCTCTATCTGGAGCAGCTCCTCACCACAGGTGCCTTTTAGTGACACTGAGTCTGGACGCCCAACTGGACAGGAAACAATCTCATGAAAATCTTCTCCAGGTGGAGGTTGGCAGGATCAGGTCGGAGGTCTGGTCGGAGGGGTGAAGGTCGGTCGCAGCAAAGCACGTTTGCCCCTTCAAGTTGAAGTGGAGCGTCTCAGTCTCCCAGAGGACTTCTTGGATTCTCTGGAGAAACACCTCCTGCTGGTGTACACCGGTAAAACCCGGCTGGCTCGTAACCTGCTGCAGGTTCGTTCTGTTGGACTTCACCATCATTCACAAGTTCAGATCAATCAGAAGACAAGACGAGAAAGAATGTTTTTCAGTTTTAAAGGAGGGTATAAAATGTAGATTGCTAGTGTGACCGATAAGACCAGTATGACCTGCTAGATGTGGTACATGATGGAAATATTTTAACAGAACAAGGACGAGTGAAAACCTGACTTTCTGAAAGAAGGAAGAAGTTGTTATTTAAAAGCGAAGACGATCTGAGACTCAAAGTGAACAAGATGTTGATGATGATGATGATGATGATGGTTTTTGTTGTAGGATGTAATCCGTAACTGGTACAGCCGTCTGCCCTCAATGGTCCAGAATGTCCATCAGCTGGTGGCCAACTCTGAGGACTGCGCCAGAGCATTTTCTGATGGTGAGAACGACCAGATCAGGGTTCTGTAGACCCACATGAAGCACTGTAGAAATACTTCCTAACTAGTAAAAGTACTGCTTTGAAAATTTTAGCTCAGAGTATTATAATTATTAAACTTTATTTCAAATATTTAAGCACCATCACAATAGGATTGTGCTCAAATTGTTAGTAATAAAATAATTTATTTTTGACTATTTCAAAGTTTTTATTGTAGTTGAATTTTTAAACTGCATTTAATGTTTAAATATTATTAGATTTTAGTGTTTAGACTGAGTTAAAATATGCCTTAAATTGAAATAAATTTGAAAATAAATTTAAGTGTAAACTTCGTGCATTTTAAATCTGGCTTTCATTTATCAGGAAAAGAAAATCTAGAATTTTTTTCAGACTGGTTCATTTCAAGTCCGTGACCTCCTGACACCTCAAACTGTTTCAGCTCCAGTCACATCCTACATTTCCCAGAAACCCTTCTGCCAAGCACATTAAATATCATCTGTACGCCTCCAGGGTCTCTATCCAGGATTGGTCTGTGTCTGGATCAAGCGTGGAAACTGAAGAAGCTGATGACTCCCGGCTCTGAACCCGCCTCAGTGCGGGTCATCATGGAGGCCCTGAGGCCACTTGCCCTGGGTCAGTGCCTGACGGGGGCTGGAGGTGGGGGCTTCCTATGCCTGCTGACTCGGGATCCTAGACAGCAGGAAGCGGTGCTACAGGTTCTCAGCAACACACCGGTGAGGAACACATAACACACGTTCGCATTCACCTGTCGTATTATGAGAATAATCACAGTGATCATTATTTAATTTATTCTGGTTTGTCAACATACTTACATTTTAACAATGATGACACCTGTTTGGCTGTCCCTGGAAAGCCACTGCTTCATGTGGAATTGTTTTTGTGATCAGTTTATGGAGGATCTGGTTCTGATTCTGATCTAGAGGTCATGACATTGTCACATCTTCACCCCTATGTTAACCTGACACTCCACATAGTGGGTTAATCCAGAGATCTGGATTAGGATCCAGTCTAGAAAATGTAGATCTACATCAGGGGGTGTCATTGCACTCCAGGTGTCTCTCCAGACAATCATCTGACTTTCAGTATGAAAACACGTGTGTGATCACATGATGTATAAAGTATAAAAAAGGTGATCTGGTGTCAGCATTTGATGTCAAAGGTCAACCTGCTGTGTTCAGTGACCTCATCTAGTAGATTAACCGATCGGTTACTATTGCACGGTTGCCTCTTAGTAACCATGGTGATGTTTTTTTCAGGGTCTGGGAGATTATAGTGTTCACACAGTGGAGCTGGACATGGAGGGGATCACAGCCATCCCTCCATCCTGACAACCCTCGTGAAGGTCTCGTCTAAATATTTACACTAAACTTAATCACTTCAAACCAACGACAAGACGGCAACGGATGAGCACCAGTGGAGCAGGAGAGCTGCTGGTAACAGATAAAAATTTGATAACACAATGGAATCCTTTTTTTTTTATCCTTAATCCTTATTTTTATAATGAAAAGTATCGATGATTCGTTCAAGAATATTGAATCATGCATGTAAATTCACTAAGTGTGAGAAGGAGTGGCCTGGATTCTGCTTGACCGCCTCAGGTAACAAGCAGATGAAAAAGGCGCCATCCTAACGTACAGTTTGACTCTTTACCCCTCCAGAGGTGGGACCTAGACTTAAATGATTCTCATGATGAACCTAACTAGTTTCTAGCCTGCAGCGGTCGCCTCTGGACTCTGTGGCTTCAGGTGTTTGAATTCTTCCAACTTCCTAATTATGTTTTGGTTTCAATGTAATGTTAAAGGAAAAAATCAGGTCAGAGTATCACACAGAAACTGTTTTACCATTCAGTACTGTACTTTTCTTGGTCGTAGAGGTTGTTCTTCTCATGTCAACTATCAAATATTTTGTCATTTTAATGGACAAAGAGATCAATTACTTATTTATCATGCATCCATCATAATATATGTATCTGTCACCAACAGACTTATATGTTCAGGGTTAATAAATCAGACAACTCAAACAGCTTTATGAAATCCTTGAAATATGACAAACTTCGAAAAAAAACATCCAAATGTCCACTGCCACTACTCCGACAAGTCAATTGGCTGTCTTGATGGGAAGGTTGAGTATTTATTTCCCAGCGACCACAGACAGCTGGTCTCTGATACGTCCTAGTCCATCCAGTATCGTGTCAAGAGACTCCCGGCTCAGCTCCACCGTCACCGTGGATACCGTCTCACTGCCTTTCGATGGATCCTCCACCTGAAACGTCCCACACACACACACATGACATGAAACGTAAATCATCAAACACAATCATGTGATCAGCTAGCTACAGACCACATGCTAAGGTACCACTCTGCACAGTAGAGAGGATGAACTGCATGCAGCCTGCTAACGGCTCCGTTCCAATAAATAAAGGTACCTGTTTATTTGGCATTGTCTCCATTGTGCCTCTAACTAAGTACAATTTCTTTAATTTTATATTTTTTAAATCTGTAATTTACTAAAAAAAACCAAACATGATATTTGGAATCTTTTCTACATCAGGTCCAATAATCTCATCATAACAATGACATCATCACACACCTTGAGCTGAACCAGGCAGGTGGGGACAGACATACGGCTGACTGAGTCTGAGCTGGTGATCATCTCCACCCTCCAGTCCAACTCCTTTAGCTGGGGAGGAGAAACTACACACACACACACACACACACACAGATTATACTCTCAGTCTCATACACACACATAGCAGTGGTATACGTTAAACATGCTGTGGACTCACTCTGGTTACTCAGCGCCTCCGCTCTCCATGCTGAACTGAAAAACAGACAAATGTGTGATGTCATTACTTCCTGTAGTGACATTGGCTGTAATTATGTCAGAACATACCTAATTATAAATACAGGTATAACCCCTCTGTTGTTGTTTTTTGCCTTTACTTTGCACGTGGTGAAGGGATTTTGACACGCCCTAAAGCCTGGACTGAGAAGTCCAGGTGTTTGGGGTGCTGACCTGTTCTCCAGCAGGATTTTAGTAATCAAGTTCTTCAGACTGGAATGGAATGACTCAGGGAAGAGCTGAAGGATCTGCTCTGGAGAGCTGAGGTTGAAGAAGAGGACGTGATGAGACAAAACGTGGAGGGCCTGGATCAGCTGCAGGACAAACACAGATTCCACCTGTCCATCATCTGTGATCAAAAAGTTCTGACGATTTAAATCTGGGCTGTGCCTAAGAGGAACAGATGTGTGTTACCTGTGCAGCTTGGCCTGTGGGGATACTAAGTGTGGCTGCCGTGCTCTCTGCCAGCTGTCGACTCGGACCTCTGTGACTCTGAACACAAACATCTCTCACGGCGTCTTTAGACGGAGCCTCGGGAGACACAAACATGATGCATTGATTAAGCTAGACAACAAAATGCAATTGTTAGACCTTAACAGTATACGAGTCACAAACGTAATAACAGCACTCATCACTCTGCTTCATTGTGACTTATACTACTTACTTTTATTTACTGAACGTTTTCAACATTACACTTACTGAAATGAAAGATCTGAATAATTCGACGCTTCAATGCAGTTTGTGAGTCTCAGAGGATGGAAGCGCTTGCTAGCTGCTAGCATACAGTACGCTCATTTACATTACCAGCGCGCTAACGTTCTTTTGTAATAATATTCTGAGACACTAAATTAATCTGCAGGATAAAATGTAGATAAAATAAATCTGCGCATCGAAGTGTCAATAAATCAGTACCTTCAAGAGAAGCTGTAGTTTGTCAAAATGCTCACTGGAGATAGCGGCAGCCATGTTGGGGTTTGACCGTCATGTGACAGAACGCTGCTGCTCATGGGAAATGAAGTTGACTCGAGAAAATGCATGGCAAGAATGACAAAGCCAAATGCAACTTATTGAGAGGGAAATCAGTAATAATACTCAATTCTAATTTTTTTTAACATATATTCAATTTAATACCACACACTTTTTGTCTGTTTCATTTTTGGGGCTCTATTATCGACACGTCTCTTTATATTAAATTTACTACTAATCATCCCGAATTTATATATTTTAACAGTAACAGTAAATCGGTACATAGAAGTGGATATCCGTGACAACACAGCGCTTTGTTTTTGTAATTCCTCCGCCAGCCGACAGGCGGCAGAGCAGCGACGCTTCATTCTCGGTGACTTCCGTAGGTGAGTTTAACCTTCCACCGGAAGTATGTTAGTCCTCTTCTACCAGGCCGATCCAACATGGTGGGTAGTAGTAATATGTCGCCTATGCTATCTACGATAATCCTCACGTTTTGGAAGTCTTTATGTCTCAGTTATTTCGCCCGTAGTTTTCGGACAGTTCAGTTTTCTTGATAGTAGCACTATTAATGTTAGATGGCTTTAACAAAGCGTTAAATTTACCGTTTAGTGTCGGCTAACCGAGTAAGCGGAGCTAAGCGGCTTTCGAACTGCATAAATAATGTTTTTTGTTAATGTGAATGAAAGAAGAAATTTGCTGTGATTGGATATGATTCGCAGCGTTATTTAAATGACTAATATTTCATGGCCTTGGAAGCTACACCATCAATTAGCCTCTGTGCAGTTAGCTTAAGTTGTACCTTACCAGTAGTGTTCTGGCTAACATGGTAATCAATACATGTAGCTACCGGCGTTTATTTCAAGATATGAAGGGTAACATTCACCAGAATGGCTTAAGCTAATGAATTTTGATTCGAATCGATATTTAAAGCTAAACGTCAGCATACATTAGAGTGCTCAAAACAGTTGATATGTATTTTTCCCAGATCACGTTTTTAGCAACACAACAAAGCAATGTCAGCTGATCACCTAGTTCCCATGTTTTCTGAGTTTTAGTTATTTTGCTTTTGTCTTCTGGGATGTAAATGTAAGTCCCCCTTATCTAGACGTTCTGAAAGGTGTAGTTAATGTGATGACATCATCCTGACTCGGAAGATATTTTGGTCAAATGTGCAACTGCAATTTCCTCCAGGATTAATAAAGTATATACTGAATCTACCTGTCTGTTCTTTTCACAGGGACGAGTCAGGACCAAGACGGTGAAAAAGGCCGCTAGGGTCATCATTGAGAAATATTACACTCGGCTGGGCAGTGACTTCCACACCAACAAAAGGGTGTGTGAGGAGATCGCCATCATCCCCAGCAAGAAGCTCCGCAATAAGATTGCCGGGTAAGTTCACAGAGAGAAACTGTTTGTCTCTGATGTCCTGTATCGAAAGTGATCATGGCACGCACTCATGGCCAGATCATCGATAGTACAGGAATATCAACATGTGAGCATTTCCCGTGTTTGAAGGATTGATTACCTGTTCCTCTCAGACCCTGGCGCTCCCAAACACTTAAAGCACATATTACCATTACAGTGAAGCAGATATTGCTAACATTCTTCATCTTCAGTCTCAACAGGTTGATTTGAATATTAATGTCTTTGTGTTTGCTGGCTGTCCCTGCTGTAGGTATGTGACTCATCTCATGAAGAGGATCCAGAGGGGTCCAGTCAGAGGTATCTCCATCAAACTGCAGGAGGAGGAGAGAGAGAGGAGGGACAACTATGTACCAGAGGTCAGTGAAGGCATCATTTCAGTCCAAACACCGGCAAATAGCTGTGTAAATGTATTTTGTTTGTGTTTTTGTTTTTTTCATCTGAAAGTACACCTGCGTTAAATTAAGTGAGATTTTGGTGTTTATTGGGATGTGTCTGAATATGTGTGTAACTTAGCATAGTTCTTCTATAATCTAGTTTTACAGATGACATTTAAATAAAACTTTTGTGTTCATGATGTGATCCAGTTGTTGATCGTTGAGTTTATTTTTGGTTTTTATTGGGCTGCTGTAAACTCCAAATATTGAAAATGTTGCAGTGTTGACTAGTTTCATATCTATCTGCTTATTGTGATGGTGATAATTAGATTCTGTGTGGCAAAGCAGATTTAATTTAAGAATTGCTCAAGTGTGGGTCCTAATGTTTCTGTAAATAAAACTTCTCAGTGAGTTATATTTTACAATGTTCTCTGAGTAAATGCTGGATAGATATTCTGTGTCTGTGGAGGGTTGGTTCCCCCATTTGTGTCATGCTGTGTTCAAATCATACAATTCTAACAGTTTAAGTAGCTGCTGTGACACATTTTGTAAAACTAGCTATTTCAAAGTCTTATGTTGGTAGTTGCAGCCAGGTGCAGTTTGATACATGGTGCTATAAGTCTCGTTTCTAATGTTATATCAGTAAACTTTTGCGTTTTGTTTGCATAATGAAATCCATGAGTCAACATTTACATTTTCATCTAATGCTGCAGCTCCAGCCAGAATACTGATGTACAAATTTTTGAGACAGATTCTAAACATTCTTACCAATGTAACCCCCAAATAAGAGCCAGTCAATTTAAATTCTCTGGTTTACATTTCAGCTTTACTATCTGTTTAGAAACTTTTTTCAAGACAAAATGTGGGAAGCTGAATTCGCTTTTGCTGCTAGCAGAACATGTCTGTTTAGTGACTGTATCGTCTCCAGTATTCAGCTTTCATCTATACAGTCATAGTCATCCTGACAACTTGATTTTAACACTGTTTATTTATGTAATCAATGCTCAGCTGTTTATTCTGAAATGTCACATATGTTAGGAAAAATCTACCGAGAAGTCTGGAAAATATCCAAACTCTTGAACTCAACTGTGTCATGAAGTAGAACGGACCTTTATTGTGTATCAGAACAGCATCATATACCCGTGAGCCTTTCTGTCGCCCCGTCTTAGTCCTGTATCGAAAGTGATCATGGCGTCCTCGTCGCCAGGTCATTGATAGTACAGGAAGATGATACTGTGAGCATTTCCCGTGTCTGAAGGAGTGTCTGTTCCTCCCAGACCCTGAAGCTCTCAGACAGTCTGTATGAGTGGACAGCAGAGAAACTTTTGCCCATGTTACTGTCTGTTATTGCTTTGTTATTCATTATATAACAAACACATATTGTTATACAACTTCAAATCAGAAATATATGAAACTACCATCAGGTATTACCAATATGGACTGAATGTCCTTCAATGTTAAGGTTATTTAGTCCTCTAATTTGAATGCTTCTTAAAATGGAGAAATCAACATCTCCAGAATTTTTTCTTAATTATATCCAGCAATACCTCAATAGTTTTAGCAAAGGAGTGTGTGATGTCACAGATAACGTCGCATAGCACTGGTTTCTGGTTGGAGAGCTCCTCATGCACCATTTTATGTTAGTCTTCCGTCATTCTAAGGTGTGTGTTTGGTGTTGTGTTGTGTAGTCCAGGTTTAGCTGAACAAGTCAGTTTAAATATCTGGTTCTAGTCTTGCCCTAAAATGAGGTATTTTGGTACTGACTGTGTTCACCTGTACAGGTATCTGCTCTGGACCAGGAGCTCATTGAAGTTGATCCTGACACCAAGGAGATGCTGAAGCTGCTGGTGAGTCCAATCAGCAATTGTTATTATACTCAACCTGAGTATTTAAATGTTGATCCTTCAATTGCTTCTACTTCTGCTGATTTAAAATCGAATTTTATTTGACCGCTAATTAGCATTTTAACTTTTGGTTGAAACGTTTTTAGCCTCGTAAATGTCTTTTGGTCCGTCTGGTTTTGTGGTCTGTCCTGAATCGTTATGGCAGCACCACCTTTGGCTAAAAACAGTTTATGCTCAAACAGGTCAATTCAATGCCTCTTTGTTAAATATGGTCTAAATAATAGTTTAAATGAAGGCATGAGGCACCTGTTTACGGAGGTGGGGTCTTGTGCATTGATTACTTTGGCCTGTAATGCTGCTTTAAAATAGTTTTTTGTAAAGTTGCTACTTTGACATTCCTGTCATTGGCTGGTTAGTTACCAGTGCAGGAGCATGGGTTCAGTTTAAACCAGAATCAGAGGAGGTATTGATGGTGGACAGAAGAGGGATAAATGAATTAAATTAAGGATTGATGAGGTCATCTCCAGCAACTGACAGGATTTTATTTGGATGTCAGCAGTTCCCCAGTTAATCACAATTAAAACTTAGTTTACTTCCTGCTGTCGGAGAAAATCAGTCGGAATATCTAAGGAAAAGAAGAGTGATTTACATTTTGTTCAAAAATAAAATCTATTGTAATTATTTTATACAACTCCTCTCTATTTGAAGGTGAATTAAATGAAACTGTACAGGAAGAGGGAGGAGCCTCTATGGCCCCCTGGGGACCAGATGTCACTAACAATAGTCACCTTCTCCAATCCTGTATCGAAAGTGATTGTGGCGTCCTCGTCGCCAGGTCATTGATAGTACAGGGAGATGAAACTGGGAGCATTTCCCGTGTCTGATGGAGCGTCTATTCCTCCCAGACCCTGAAGCTCTCATACAGTTGTGTCCTCTTGTTTTTTTTCTTGTGTGTCCCCTTCTGCCATCTGTCGTGTACTCACACCTGTTCTTCTGTTTTCCAGGACTTTGGCAATCTGCCCAACCTGCAGGTCACCCAACCCACCGTCGGCATGAACTTCAAAACACCCCGAGGAGTCTAGACACCTGTAAAGCTTCTTCTAATAAAACCCTTTGGAAAAACATTCTGCACGACTGCTGATTCATCATGTATACGACCTCCTCATGTTCCTTTAACAAACCTTTAGCATAATGTAGATGTAGGAAAATAAACTGTTTTTGTGATGATTTTGTTTCTTGAGGCTCATTGAGAATTGTGTTTTTAGTTAGTCTACATTTCTAATCAATCACCACGGCCTCCTGATAAACTTAAAACTGATTTACGCAATTATTGTGCAACGGTCCAAGAATCCGCTCACGTCACCTTTGTTAGGCGGTCAGATGCTGTCTCAAGTCAGATCTGCAGACCAATGCAGGTTTGTGTTTAGTAAGATAACTGGGGTAATGAAGGGTTTTCAGTACTGCGGTGGAGGTTCACTTATTCCCTTGAAACATCAGTATGGTTGCTTATGCTGAAAGGCTAATTGGGTCCGGAGCAGATTGAGATTACCTGAACTGCCTACTGACTGGACAGTAGGAAAAAGACATCAGTGAAGAAGATTCCATTGATCATGACTGGAACTGTCAAAACCCTGGAATTTCCAAGTGAACATCTGAGAGTTTTTACTTTAATGCATGAGGTACATTTATATATCCAGGGTATTGCTAAGGGTATGCAGTTTTTGATTTAATAGAAGACCTGAACAAAACCTTCAATCATATAAGTTTATACATACGTTGAGACAATTTGAGCAGCACACTAATTTCCCACAGTTCGGTTAACAACTTCAAAATAAAACCATTTTGGGGGGAAAAAAACCTATAATATAAAGTTTGGAAACATACCACCTGCCAGAGGCTGCATCTTATGTCAAAAACTTGACGAAAATAAACTTTGAGGTGCAACACACAAAGTAATTTGAAATACATTAATTGATTATTGATCGGAGTAAATCCAGAGCGTTAATCACCTGTGGGGCCAATCGTAATAAAATCCAGAACGTCGGTGAAAACAGAAAAGGCTTTAATGGAACACATGAAGGATTTCAGACAGTAAAGGATCATTAACTCATTCACATATTTTAGATTTGTATAATTTACATGTTAAATGTGTCGCAGTCTGATGGGCTCATAAGCACTTAAGCAGGAAAAAGTTGCAGAGAGCTCCTTGAGGACAGTCGCACATCCTCCCGATCCGAGAGCCTTTCCTGACGGCGCAGTGTTCTCCCAGGTCGCACTGATCAGAGGGACACACGAAAGAACACACGGTAGAACACACAGTAGTACACACAGGAAGTCCTCAAGCGAGATGTACACAATACTAGGTAAGCACTGACCCCCTCTCCTGAACTTAAACCCAAGACAAGTCTAACATGCACTATTTATTCAAAGGAGAGAAACAAACCCTGGTTTAAAAAGTTATTTCATTATAATGAGTTTTTTTGTGTTTAAACTAGTGATGATGGTTTCCTTTGAGACTCACAGAGGGGACCCGGCCGTACTTCCTCTCCCAGGGATCAATCCTCTTGGTCTGCAGCCTCTCCAGCACCTCATGAAGAGCTCCAAGCTGCACACACGCACACAGGCACAGTTTTATTATTAATAGTTTTATTATTAATAAAATTAATAGACACGGACAATTTGAGATTAAGCAGATTGTTATACAAATTCAAAAGAAAAAAATTCTTAGTTTTAAATCTGAAATTTGATGGTTAATGAAAGTGGAAAATTAATTTTACCAAGGATATTGTTTTCTGATTTGATTAGTTATTTAGTATTTTGGAAGATTCTTTTGGAACTTGTTTCAAATCTAAGGGCAGCATGAGAACTGCAGCCAAACAATGGAAACAGGATTTAAAAAATGATGTAATCCGACTATAACTACTGAATATTTTGAGCGTTTTAATGGAAAAAATGAAAGAAAAAACCCCAGATTAATTTAGTGTTAAAAGATTTGAAGATTAATTTATCGGTTGGGTAAATGTGGCAGAACGACTATAATTTTATTATAGACGAACATACCATCCATTAATATTTTAATGGATGGTTTTACTAATATTTAAATATTTGTAAAAAAAAATACTATAAATGAAATAGGAAAAAATAAAATAAGAACTGAAAATATCAGCTGAGAAGCGACATTGCAAAATAAATATAAACAATCTGAATTGCACTACTCACCAGTCTGTTGGAGTTGGAGTAGTAGTCCTGCACGTCCCTCTCGGCTTCCGTCCTCCCCGTCGGGCAGAACGCGAACAGCAGCGCCGCACAGAGCAGAGCTCTCGCCCACATGTCGGTAGAGAGCAGAGGAAGGAAACGAGCTGCGGTCCTCTCTCCTGTTGGTGTTTGTCACGCGCTGCCGACTGCGCGCGGATGAAATGTTTGGATGAAATGCCCCAGCCCCACCCTCAACCTCTGTCTGACGTCATGGGTATGACATAAACACCCCCCTTAAAAATGTACTAATGAAAAAGTTCAGTCCTTCATGTGAGGTTCAACGGCTTCCTCCCACCTACAAAAATATTCAGCTTTGGTGAATCGGTCACCCCAAATTGTCCCTCGGTGTGAGTGTGAGCGGTTGTTTTTTCATGTGGCCCCGCAATGAGCTGGCCTCTTATTTGGGGTGTACCTCTCCTTTCGCCAGTAGCCGGCTGAGACACGCTCTTTATGGCATTCAGAACTTCTGCTGAATATCTCCAACACAATTTTTGCTTTTGTTTATTGAATTTAACAAATAAAACAGAAACAGAAAAAAACGCTAAATTTATAAAGCTTACTTATATTCAAGCCCATAAAGACTTAAAGACTGAATGTTTATATGTCTTCCTCTGGGCTTGCACTAGGACCTAGTATGTCTAAGCCACTGTGGCTCAGTGTAAGAGAATTGAGCAAGCCCCAAAAAGTCACATTCTGTGTCCAAGACAGCGGTGCAGCACGCGGACGACCAACGCTTGTCGCGGGGGGACGTGCGGGGGTCCGGGGGGCCTCCCCAGGGAAATTTTTTAGAAAATGGGGTTGTTTTCCTGCATTCTGAGGGCAAAATCTTCTGTTCAGTTTACCTACAAAAATACACTTAAGTCAACAGTTCAAGCTGAACTATCTTTATTTCTGTCTTACTTTATGCAGGTATAAATGTGATATTCAACATTTGAAAACTTCCATTCACTATGTGAAGATACAGTCATACAAAATATTACTCAATGTTTACTTGTAAGTTTTACTAAGATTAGAAGACATTTCAACTTTGACCACCACCAACACCATTGGTATGCCATAGCACAGTTTGTTTTATTTTTTTTAATTCAATAACATGATTTTTCATTTCAATTTAAAAAGGCATGAAAAATATCAAGCGAGGTGAATACACACATTTACATACATCGCTGGTTATTCCTGCCGGTCATAGGTAACAAAAGTCTAAGACTACAAACAAGTATTGATAATATCTTTCATTTACCTTCTGATCGGTCTGTCACCACTCCTCCCCCCTCTCAGCATTCACCATTTGTTTATTAATGAGGACTTTAACACAAACTCTACTATAAAACACTGGATTCTTTTGATCGATAGTCCTCGCCTTGTCTTACACCAATTCAGGGGTTCAGCTTGTAAATAAACAATATTTTTGTTTTTCATTGGACGAAAGGAGGTCATGACCCGAGTTCATATTTAATGATCGGAAGCGTTCGGGTCACTTCGGCTATTTCCGTCCGCATGCTTCGGCTAAATTCCGTCGGTATGCGGAAATAGCGGCGCCGTTCGCTAGCGGAAGTAGCGGCGCTTGCTAGCGGAAGTAGCAGCGGTAGCGCCGCTCGCTAGCGGAAATAGCGAGCGCCGCTAGCGAGCGAAAAAGTTGTAAGTTTGAGCCTTTTTTCCGTAAAAATAAGAACGGCACTGTGGCTACACAGTCTAAAAAAATTGTAGCCAATCTGGAATTTACTTTGCCTATGGCGAATGGCTAGCGCAAGCCCAGTTCCTGGTGATGGTGGTATTGATCCAGAGCAAAAATAAACAGATTGCTTATGAAGTGATCTACTTTGATGAACGTCCCCCTGGATGAACGTCCTGGTGGATAAGAGATTATTTTCTATTTCCTTTTCCTCTATATTTTCACAGAGGCAGAGAAAAAACAAGATGACTGAAGACTTTTCCTGCCATGAGCTGCTTTTATTTATTTCAGGGATGAAGGAATTAAACTGCTTTCTCGACCAGAAGCCTTCTGGCGCAGAGGAGCTGCATCTCCTCATTGTTAACTTCTGCAGCTGGTGGCGGACTTTCAGCTCAAAATGCTGACAATAACATGATTCCTTTACAGAGAACACAGGGTTACCATCAGGTTCCTATAGGTTTCTTTAGGTTCTGGGATATCTCACAGTGGGTCGTAGAGTTTCATTAAGTCCCAAATAAAGTTATATAACATATATTGTTTATTGCTAGATGAACCTCTATCCTAGCAGGCAATGTCTGTTTTCTATGTGTACAAGTAAATCCCTTTTATGCAGTTCTTCACTATACCGCAGATGTTTAGTAGGAAGTCACGTGATACCGTACGAGCATGCTATTGGCTGACAGTCCGTGTGTGTGTTTATGTGTGTGTGTGTGTGTGCTGCATTCCGAGACTCACGGAACGCAGTACACTTCCGTGTATTAAAAAAAACACTTTTTTTAAATAATTCTTTAATTGTTTAAACAGCCTATAAGAGTGTGGGAAAAGGTAATACAGATATAAGGTGGTTTAACATAAGTATGGGGAGGGTTTGCCTTAAATAACAAAATAATTACAGTAGTTCGTCGCTGTATCGATGAATTTCGTTTTTTTCGTGGGTGGTTCTGGAATGCATTAGCCGCGAGTAAGGAGGGATTTCTGTATCACTATAGAGATGGGAATATTTTTACCCATCAGGCTTCTCACATACATCCAGCCAACAGTTCTGGTCCAGAGCTGAGAGAATAAAGATGGATGATTTAATAAATTCAGTTTGTTTGAAACATCAGTCCATACCTGGAACAGCCATCCCCAGTTTTTAGCTTCTTTCTCTTCCTGAACTTTCTTCACACTCCAGAACTATTTTGATGAGAACGGGCTTTTGTTGTCACCAGTTCTTTTTTCCTCATGATCCCATGCATTTTATTTATGACTACACGCTGAGTGGATTGTTGTGGATAAACATCCTGCCTGCGGAGTCTAAATCCTCCTGTTGTCAGCGAGGCTTTATAGCGAGAGAAAAGCAGGGTTTTGTTGCTGTGAATCAATGGGGGCACAGAATAGACTGTAAACACGGAAGTGCTGTCGGCTCCTGAGGGCCGGGAGGAGCTGGACTATAAATAAAGCTGCAGATTGAAGTGAGGTAAAAGGTTTAAGCCCATCGCCTCATTCTGAAGCTCCAGGCAGTGATTTGGTTTGTGATCGTCTCTTTATAGCGTCTCCATTAAAAAAAAAGCATCTCAGCAAGTTAAAATCTGCTGCTGACTAATTTTTTGGAGCTGCTTTGTTTCCACAGCAAAGAGAATCTGCATCTTTTCATCGCCTCGTCTGTGGGCGTCTGATCCTCTACAGTCGCTCTTCTTCTGATAATAACAGCCTGCTTTTTGCTGAACCAGCAGCTACGATCAGATAACAGAAAATACCTGATTTAATACATCTAAGAAGAGAAACCTGAGGCCAGACCTATAACTGCCCCACACTGTTCCTATGGAGCGTCACGTCCAGTTTACGTTCAGTCTACTGGACCCACGTGATCCATCAGAATTCTGATGCTGTTCGGTCTCAGGAGAAACAGGCTCATTAGACTCATTCACAGGAATCAGAGGGTCTAACACAGTACTAATGAGTCAAAACCAAAAAGCTTCAAAGCTCCTCTGGGCGATCTTCATCTGAGCCCACATCAGAGTCTGGATTCATCATCACTTCTAATCAAACATCAAAGATTCACAAAGAATTAAAGTTTACACTCAAAAACTTTCTGCTCGCCACTGAACTTTATTTCTGCTGCGATTGACGGAATTATGTAAGATTTTTAACGTTATATAAGAGTGAGACCTCCTTAACTGCAGAGATGTTTACCGGTTCATTCAATCCAGAATGGAAATATCACCTGTGATGTTTTGAAAGACTCATTCGAGCCTGAAAGTCTCAGTGACTTCTATGCCGCTCTACCACATAACATAAAAACTGGAAAGGGTTATTATGTCATTTGGTTCTCGAAAAAAAAAAAAGTTTACATTTAAGCACCCCTGCGATCGTCACAGTTTTTCTGTTACAAATTGACCCCGGCCCCCAATCAGAGGAGGGAAAAGTTATGTGGCCCTCAATTTTGATGGGGGGGGGGGTCTCCATTCAGTCACAGCTTCATGTCTCTGGACACAGATGTGAAGAACGGCTGATATGCTGTCGTGTGTCTGTTCAGCCAGTAGGGGGCAGTGTTCCCTTTAAAGTCAACACGACTGAACAAGATCTCTGTGGTGGTTCAGCAAATGTCCATCAGAGGAGTGTTCATGAACTCTACAGTTCACAGCACAAACAGTCCACATTGTGTTGTGGTTGTTGTTGCCCCGGAGACAGAAGAAGAAGCTCAGATCTGGCTGTGCTGTGGAAATGAAAGTAAGCTACGGGCTCAGCAGGACATTTGATAGCGTCACCCTGGAGCTGCCGGCGCTATGTATTTTGTATATGTGCAGATGTGTTGACTGCTAAAAAGTTGCTGTATTTCTATAAGTGACAGTAAAGTCTGATGGTGGTTCTGATAGTTATTACCATGTGGCTAATGCTAGCTCCTGCTTACGGCTAAGGTACTTTATTTTTCTATCACATTGATTTAACGGGTTACTAAGCTGCACAATATTTGAGGCAGTCCTCTGGGACAAGACACACGGAGCTGACACCTGCCACCATCACACCAGGTTAATGGTGAAACGATGTAACCATATTGCAGTGATGCCTTTATCTACTCTATTTTGAGGAGTCTTCACCTGGTGTACAGGTGTTCCTGTGGACACTGAATGTGTGCCAACAGAAGCAGAAAACATTTGCTGTTTGGAGACACAAGTAGCAAGCTCACAGCTAAACCACAAAGTTATGTCTCTACGGTATTCGGCTACTTTTACAACTGTAAATTCAAATGACCTCTACCATGTTTTTCCACTGTAGGTTAGGAGCCGTCTGCAGGAGGTTGAAGTTCAGTGCATGATTCAACATCCTGGGTTCCAGCCTGTGTGCCTAAACGTGTACACCCTACAAATGGCCAGTCACTTACTGAGGGCCGAGTATGACCCTTCACGTCTGAGACTAATACATCGGTAAGTCATTCTTTGAAAAATGTCGGAATAAAAACTACTTCTTATTTTGCTTCATTAGGCATTCCTTCATTAATGCAGTAACATGACATATATAGGTACAACAAAGTCTAATATATTGTATTTGCGACACCTTGATTTTTATCTTATTAATAGACATGTTGAACATTTTTTGGTATTCACAATCCATTTCTGTTGACATATACAAGCATTTATTTACATAAAACAATACATCCAATAATAATTATGAGAACACAGAGCCATCCTGTCAGGAAATCAACAACAGTTGTAATACTCGGGATTGAAAACATTGTGAAATAAATAGTTTTGTGTCCTTTTTCTGTAGATGGTGCAGACATCTGGCCTATCGCACCTTTGTTGGCTGGTGCTGGGGCTACTTAGGACACAGAATCCGGGTTGTCATCCCAGCATGTGTGGTCCTTCACATACGCCAGGAGTTTCCTGAAGACAAAGGCCACTACGCTGGATTTAGACTGAGTCTTGGTTGAACCTGGTCATGTAGCTGGCAATGACCTCCTCCTTGTCCGGACGCTCATACTGGGCAGAGATTCTCAGGGAGAGGAATGGACAACATCTCATTTGTGTATGGCATGGGGTCCACCAAGACTTTGTCACATATGAGGTCCAACATGTCAGCTACAAAACCTGTTCAATAAAACACAAAGATAGATCTTTACTGTTATTGATATTGATTTATTTCTGTGTGTAGAAAAATTGTGTTCAAAATACATCCTGGTACTTGCTACTAATTTATTTATTTGTATGGTTACTTTTTACTGTGTTTTGTTGCGAACAATTATCAACAGAATTTCAAAACATGTTTGTTTGAAATATTAAAATATTGCAACACTAACAGAATGTTGGCTCTGTCCTGTGAGGTTTGACTCTGCATTGTCCCTTCAAAAGCCTTTGGAAAGTGGATCTTGTAGAGGGGTACACCAAACGTAACGAAATAAGGAGCCAAAACAATATATGACATACATGAATCTGTCTCAAAATTTTTTATACTAAAGTCTTGACTTCACTTACTGTCTTGCTGGAAAATTCTAATACACAACACTTTTATTTTTTTACTAAACTACTATCAACGCATGTGCATTTACTAACACCTGTAGACAACAATATTTAGAAAATTAGTGTATTTATCCAATTTTATTAAAACATTGTATGGAATATGACTTGTATATACCTTTATTTCAATAGTGGGAATGAAGAGTCCTGCAGGACAGCTGTGTACCAACAGTATGGGTGTCCACTGGGTCAGTTTGGCCCCCCACGTCCCTTGAAGCTGTAGGCTGAAAGAATGCACAAGGAAAAGGGACACTAATTTCAGGGCACCAATGTTCTGATTTTGGATACGGAGGACAGACCTGTGTGCGTTGTCGCTATGACGACCAACAAACAATCGACTCTAACACGTGCGCGCACACGCACAATACGAAACAAAGCACAACTCCCTACTTAGCCTAGCATAAGTTGACTTTATTTATGCTGACAGATAATAGAAAAGAAAATATGAAACAACTTACTGTGCGTTTTAGCTTTATACTGTAGGTCCGGCACGCCGCACACACGTATGGGAGCGTGCGCGCACACGTGTGGGAGCGTGCGCGCACACGCAACACGAAAACTCGAAACAAAGGAGACCTCCCTACATAGCCTAGCATAGCATGACTTCATTCATGCTAACCGACAAAAAGAAAAAAGATAAAATGTGAGCCCAACTTGTTGCGTTGTACCTACAGTAGATACTGTAGGTTTAGCACACACACACGTTGTACCTACAGTAGATACTGTAGGTTTAGCACACACGTTGTACCTACAGTAGATACTGTAGGTTTAGCACACACACGTTGTACCTACAGTAGATACTGTAGGTTTAGCACACACACGTTGTACCTACAGTAGGTACTGTAGGTTTAGCACACACACGTTGTACCTACAGTAGATACTGTAGGTTTAGCACACACACGTTGTACCTACAGTAGATACTGTAGGTTTAGCACACACACGTCGGAGCGCACACACGCAAACGCGAAACAAAGCAACACTACCTAATTAGCCAAATAGCACTCGATCACTCATGCTAACAGACAACTGCAAAAAAGACAAATGTGTCGAGACTAACCTGTAACCGAGGTGCAGTTCCTTGCTCCCGTATGGTTGGGAGTGATCCTTGAATGAGGATCAGTCTCAGGCAAAGCCCCGTCTGGACTGACCCTCATTGCTAAAAAAGACTGGAGTGAAGTGGTTCCACACACAAACAAACGTGCAGGCGATGTAGCTGCACATTGCCATTAAAAATGAAATGCAACCACGGTCTCTTCTGTTCTTCATTGGATGGGATGAAAAATAAACACTGGTGTTGATTTGTACAATCAACAACTGAGGAACTACATTGTCTCCTTCTCATAGACGCCATTTCAACACACTGCTGCCTCATGTCCGACACAAAGAACTCCGTCTTGGGGATGGCCACGCCCTTGTCAATCGTGTCAATCAATCCATATCGTCCACGCCCTTGAGCATGTCCACCAATCCATATCGTCCAATACTCTGTCCAATAGCACAGAGTGCAAAGTCTGACGTCAAGAATGCCTGTTCTAGCGCTTTGTGGTCCAATCCAGTCGTTCAGAGCCATGACTTCCTAAAAGTCCAAATATCTATTGATGCAGGAAGTGTTTGTTTACCAGATTCTAGGAGTTGGTCGGGTTAGGGAGGACCACTATGTATATGTAGAGACCTGAAAAAGTGTAATTTTCATAATAGGGCCCCTTTAAAGCAGGCCCGGTATCAAACTCATTTTCACAGAGGGCCACATCAGAATAATGGCTGTAACTTATAAATGGAACTAAATAATGTAACATAAATGTAATTAATCCTTCATGTTAAATAACCCTGAATTTATTACTTATTCAAGTTACAAACATTACAGTTGCACCTCAAAACTGTTTGTTTCTCTGTGATAACATAAATTCTTTTAATTTATCAAGTTGTGAAACCTACAAAACTCCATGCAATCAAGGATCAAACTATTCAAGAGAATAATGATTAAAGACATCATACAGTTGTTCACAACGTTTTTGTCAAAGTTTTATTCGCATTTTTCTTCCTAGAGACGTAAAGCAGGATCTTTACAACAAAATCATCAGAGCTGTCGTCAAACCACATCGCTGGTTTAATTTGAGTTGATTCAAACATATTGTCTTATTGGTCGTCCTAGGGTCAGGTGACGTGACGCCACCTTGAGATGAGAGTTATCCCTGCTTTTTATAGTTAGAAAACCTTTCTCTGCTTGTTCCTGCTAATCCAACTAGTTAAGTAGGTAAATGTTGGATGAAATTGTTCTGTAGGTTGGTTTATCACAAATTCTGCTTTGCAATAAAATCCCACAATTTCCATGTCTCTCTTGTCTGATTCCTCCATCTCCAGTCACGTCCAGGCCCCCTTGTGTGCTTGTGTGTTCAGGGGCCCTGTATACTTGTCAAACTAACCGAGTGACTTTGTAATTTCCCCCTGAGGGATCAACAAAGTATACTTCTTCTTCTTCATGAACATTTCCAGTTCTGTCTTAAGTCAGAGACTCTGTGACACCTGACCTCCAGATGGAAAACAGGCATGAAAACAAACCTTGATGCAGTGCATGAAGATGTTTAGGCAGAAGCAAAAGCTCAAATCTACATCAATAAAATAATTCTTCACAGTTGTAACCTGAAGATTTACACACCAAAGATGACTTACTGTATTACCAAATGTATAGTTGCATCATTCCATGATTTGAGAAAAACACCTTTTGATGCAGCTTTGACCTTTTTGAACAGTAAACTTAGAAACACTGCTGACATCATTCTCACTTCTTTCACTTTAAACAAAGATGATTGAATTTATGGAACTCATAGGTTGATTTCATTATCATTGACATTGTAAATTCTGACCAATTCAAACGTTTCTGTGAACCAGATTTTTTTCTGGTACTTTAGCGCCACCTGATGGTTTACAGTTTCAGCCTGAAATAATCTGAATGTACTCAGTCCAGATGATAAACTGAACTGATCAATACAAAAACAACCATCGCCTGTCAGTGAACCAGAGACAGTGCCCTCAACTGGTCTGAGCCATGTCTGCATACTGCCTTTGCCAACATTTATGCAATGTTTCCTTGAAAACCTTATTAGTTTAAATCAAGTCCGATCAATAAAATACAGAAGTCTTTTCATCACCAATAAAATCTAATCTTGGAGGAGAAAATAAATATAAAAATTTTTCACAATAAAGTCTCTGATTATTGATGTGTTTGTGTGTCCACGTCAACCACCACATCCTGTCCACATCCAGGGACCCTTGTGGTCATTGGCGAATTTGTTTCCATGATGATCCCTATTGTCCTGCTGATCCAGGCTGATTAATGGGCTAGTGGCTTCAGCTCATCTTTTCATAGATGTTTTATGTTTTTCTAAAAGCTCTCCTGCATCCAGTATTTCCAGGTCCTCTTTGGCTTGAATCTCCTCCATCGCTCCTGTCAGCCTGCAGCCTGTCTGAGCCTCCTCAGCACCTCCTCCGGGCTGAGAGATGAGTCCACTCTGATGAGTTTGTCTCTATACCTGGAGCCCTGAGGGCCACCGGAGATTAAAAAAAACCAACCCAGTTACACATACTGTAAGTATCATGAAACACACACAACTGGAGGTTCTGCCTCTCCATTTTGGGAATAATTAGACCTGATAAAGAAGATGTTAAATGTGTGAAGAAGCTTAAGTCAGTATGCTGTTATGTTTCTTATATTTAGTTATTATCAGTCTGACACCCCTTTAAAAGTAAAATGTGAATTCATCCACAATGAAAATTCAGTCAGGATCGACACAGGCCCACACTGATGAAAAGATATTGTGACACTTAATAAAGGTGGAATCTTAACTGTAGCCTCAAAACCACACGCATTAGCACACAGTTCATCTGAGGAACGAGCAGAAGGTCGATGGTGTGAACATGAACTTCAAATTTTTGTGGACTAAAAAACTTGATGGGTCTTTCTGTCTGAATGAAGGAGAGAAAATCATTATCATTTCGGGGTAAACCCCACCATTAAATTGTCACTTTAAATGTTCTGACCCCTAATGATGATGCAACTGTTACCCTGTTTGTTTACCGCTGTGGACCGTTTCCTGGTATGCTTTGGGGTTTCTTTCAGGAGCAACAGGGGTTTGAAGGAAACCAGCAGCACTCACATAGACCCATAATCAGCCTAAACCCTTCCTCACATTGGAAATCATTTTCATTTATACCAACTAGAACAATGCTCTAAACTATTACAGAATAACAGTTTCACCTCCAAATGCTAAACAAATACCACTTACTACTAAGAATTTACATCTTCACCCTAGCGTCCAAGCTAAAAGCATGAGCATAATTACGTGCCTCTTTTAAATCTCATGTTTAATTTTATAACTGAGCTCTGAGAACTGCAGAGGCCCAGGAGCTTACATCTTACAAATCAGTTTGCACATCTTCCTCAGGTGGTTGTGTGCTAATCCAGAAATGAGGATGACTGAATTTACATTGTTGGGCTAACTACTCTTTTCAGACCAACAGTTGTCTCTGTGAGTGAAGGTCCGTGTGTTTGAACCTTGTCCAGCGATATGTGACTCCTCTTCAGCTGTAGAACCTCAGCCAGGTAGCGAACAAGCTCAGCATTGGCTTCTCCGTCTGCTGGAGGGGCCGCAATGGAAACTCCCACCGAATCATCAGAAACTTCTGTAGGAGTAGAGGCAGAAAAATGATTCAAAGTTCAGGTGTGGTGGCAACAGTATAGTTACAGTGAAAAACATGTGGCAGTAACCTGTGATGCTGCTGCGTTTGGCACTAGGCTTTACATGAACCGATATGATGACGGAGCTGCTCCCGTCTGCAGCCACCGAACAGGGCAGTCCTGCAGCTGCCGCCCCGCTGCCAGCCACCGGTACCTTCACCTGGAAGAAAAAAGCTCCAGTCAGACTGGATCAGACTTCCAGAATAAATCCCTTTTTATGTCCACCACAATTTATCTGATGGGATCTTAACTTTTTTTTTTAAATAAAAAATTGGTTTTACTTTATTTAATTAATGTAAATCTGCAAGGCAAATAAAGCGATCTGACAGGTCCTTTTATGTAACGAAGTACAAGTACAAATGTAGTGAAGTATACGTACCTTATATACTTTGTGTACAGATAATAATATTACTAATATCAATGTTATTATTTTTATTATTAACAACAACAACAACAACAATAATAATAATCACAAAAAGCTCGGAACTGACCGCTTTCTCCTTCTTAGGCATCGGTCTGCCTGTGGACTGATGTGTTAGCCGGGTAGCACAGGAAACAGAAGCCAGTCTGGACCGGGAGAGAGCGGTCAGCCTGCGGGTGAACACCGGAATGACGTCACATAAACAATTAAACGTCAGTTTAACTCCAAAGGACGACATAAAACCTCCAGTATAAGGCAAAACCCCCCTGCCTGCCAGTTGTTAACTTGCTAGCTGAATTAGCTAAAGAGGGAGCGGAAATGTCAACAATGTCCGCGTGTTTCAATGTCACGTGACCTACTGGACGGGCTGAACTTCCTGTTGTCAAATTAAAACACCTGTCACCAGAATAAGACCGCTAATGTTGAATGTAGTTTCTATGAAAAATCTAATTAAACTTGGTTTTAAAATAAATAAGATACAAAATTTTCTTACCATCATCCATTAGATATCCAATGGCCCAAGTTCCTCTCTCCCTCCATTTTTTATGAAATAATGGTTTTCGGTAGTAGTAGACATGTATTGTTCCATATTTTAATATTATGCAGGATGAAAATATGTTAATATAATCATTTTCTATGCCGTTAATGTGTCGTATTTAAAGGACGGTAATGTCCCTCTACTATTTGAAAAAGAAGAAAACATAAACATGGCTTCATGTCAGGTGCAGCTTAACAATATCCTGTTAAAATAACCACCATTTCTATTGACAAGCTTTTCAAAAATATATTTAAAAAGTTTTAATGTTTACAAGTAAATTTAAATCTTTTTGCTTTTCAAGTTGTTGTTTGCTTCCCTTCATTACAGTTAGTACTTTGTGCCAACCAGCACCGAACACTAGAAGTCTCCCTATTGAACAAGTCCAGTCTTGATTTGAGATCTGAAGTGAATCTCGGCAGTGAAAACTGCAGTGAATACCGTAATGCATCACAACTCTGGAATGATGGTCACCCTGAAGAAAAGTCTTCTTTCTGACCTCAGTCCTACTTGGGCCTCTGCTGCCATCTGTGGTCAGTTGGTGAAAAGACACCCATCAGGTCAGAAAGACGAGGAACTGCTGCGCATTGCTTTTTCCTCTTGGGTTGGTAGGGAGACTTTAACACCTTCAGCTCCACAATACTGTAAATGTAATGAAGATATTAAAGAAATGTTGATTCATGATGTGTCGAACAAACACGTAACAGACTGATCTTGTTCCTCAGACCAGGTTCATTACGACTTACCCAAAAAAAAAAGTTCACCCAGAATAAGAAACTCCTGCTTTAAGTGAACTTCTTCTCTCATGCCAAACTGATGAATCTCTCTGGTGTCAGGACTGTGGATATTTTCATCTTTATTATTTCATGTCAGAGAAGAACCTGAAGGTTGTGTTGTTGCTGTTTTGCTCTGTTGTGGTTTTTCTTTTCTTTTTTTCTTGTATGTGTGTTTTAGGTGCGCTGGGAGGGTCCGACGTGCTTCCCCTCCTCTGAACAGTCCCAGTCGTGTCTGCAGACACGCGGAGGCAGCCGGCCACGCCGTGACAACACGTCCGCGAGAAGACCTCCGGAGGCTGGGATGGAGAACCAGACCCAGGAGGAGGACGGGTCCAACCTGTGGTGAGACCGGTTTCTTTCCATCCGGAGCTTCTTCCCTGAGGCTGGACCGGGTCCAGGTTTACATTCCTGCTGGGGATGAAGGGCAGGCTGAGACGTGGCACGGCTTCCAGACGGGACGCTCTGAACACTTGTGCTGGTCCCAGTTCAGCTTACTGGGGGCTGTGGTGCGCCGTTTTTGGACCCTTTATACTACACTATAAAAATGTTCTGTATTTATGGAGGTCTGTGTGTTTTAAATGCAGCATAGATTCTGAAGCTTTTTCTTTTCTAATGGCACTGTGAGTGTGTGTATGTGTGTGTGTGTGGGGGGTGTGTGCTGTGCTGGTAATGGGCTTCTTTGGGGGGTCTGGGCTTGGTGTTGGCCTATGCTGCATGATCCTGGTCCAACCCACAAGGAGCCACTAAAACCTGACCTCTTGCATGGACTGGGGCCCCCGGTCGCTGCTGATGTTGTGGGTCACCATCATCTGTGATTGGTTCATTGGACTCTGGGTTCTGGGCTGACTGGGGGTTTGGACCCTAAACCACTTTGCTGACCTTTAGTCTATGTTGTCACAGAGGTCACACACAGAAATAACACTTAATCCATAAATATTCATGCAAACAGATTTGAAAAACAACAAACAAGTAAATGCTGCATCGGCACCAAAAAATCAAAGTCAGTAACAGATTTATTTATTTAGTATCAGCTAACATTAGGTTTTAGTTCAAAGCACCGCGGCATGTTCAGCCTGTCAAACACTGGTGGATGCTGTCATGGCTGCGGTCTGGATTTCACTGATTAAAAGTTGTTCCTCTTGTTTTTTCAGTTTTCAGAGAACTCCATCTCTCAGAAGAAAATGGAGGAAACGTTATGGCGGTCTGGACGGCAACAAACTGCTGGAACCCAATAAAGATCCAGACGTGAACGGTAACGCCCTGTGATTAGTGGTCAGTGAAGCGCCGTCAGTGGGAAGAGCCTGCTGGTGTCTAAAGGAGGTTATTTTTGCACTATAGAGAACAAACCCACAGATTGCTAAATTTAGAACATGTACTTTATACCATGTTTTATACATTTCTGTATTTTTCTGATGCTCTGTGGAAGAGATGATTCCAGGAGCAGAATGTTCTCAAACCTCCTGCATGGTGCCTTCAAGGACCTATCAGGTCAACACGTTGAATTTACCTGCTCCTAGTTTTAGTGGACTAAAACCAGAGCCGGTACAGCTAGACCGGATTTAAAACGCCAAAGTGTTGTGGAATTGATTAGAAAATGAAAATTAATCCACCTAAAAAAAAATTCAGGATTTTTGAGACTGAACTTGTAAATTTCTGACAACTTGGAAAAGACTGATTTCAGCCAACTGGACTCAGGTTAATTATTCAATCGCTATTTAAATGTATTAGTTCATGAACACATTTTTTACGTTCATGTAACCTCAACATTTCTGTGAGCGTCTTTGTGTAGAACTGCAGGTTTTAGACGCCACGGTTCTTAATAAGGAAATATTCTGTCTTAGCAGTGGGACCAGCATCATCCGGTAATGGTTGCCTGAAGCCTCCCCTCCCTCAGGCGGTGGTCCAGCCAGAGGATAGAGGCCCCCCACCCGGCCATCCCTGGTCCCCCTCTCAGCAAAGTCCGACCAAACGCAGGGCGTAAGTGTTGTAATAAATGAACTGGGCTGGGCTGAGCCTGACGTCTGTGCTGGTCTAACTTGTCTGTGGTTCCAGGGCGGCTGACGTTCTGTTCGATGGCTTTACATCCAAAGGAAGAATCAGCGTCAACCAGTTCTTTGAGGTATTTCCACTCAGAAGGAAAACCAGATCAAACTCTTCATTCCTTTGGCCCAATTGAAACAATTTACCAAGGATTTTAGGCCACGTTTGACATCCTGTGGTTAATTAAATTAATACATTTTTCTGAAGTTGGTTTCAGATGGGTCTTTGTAAGCCTTTTTTTGCAGCATTTTTGTCAGTGAAAGACCTCTAAGATGCTGTATTTTCCTACCATCGCTAAATCAACCACTTATTCTCAAAAGGAAGAAGAATCGGAAGAACTGACTGTAACATTTTTGTATGTTTGTGTCTGTGAATGTTCTGCGTGCATTTGTTTTGCCCTCCAGGCCATCTGGAACTCTGGTCTGCACCGGTCGGACCCCCGGCTCAGAGAGTGTTATCACCACCTGAGGAGGCTGCAGGACGCTGAGGGGACCGTGGACAGAAACACCTTCCACAGGTCCTCCATATCTGTTTCATACTCTTTTATTCAGGAGAGTCTTCCCAATGAAGTTCTACTTCTCTCTCCATGTAGGTCCTGATTTATTTGGAAGTGGAAAATATGAATCAGAATCAGATAATTTGGAACTGATGCACCGCTGCATGCTGGTGATGTTTTTGTATCGTTGCGTTTTTGATGCGATTAGGTCTTTTTTCTTTTTTTTCTGCTGTAGGTGCATTACAGGATTTGTGTCTCTCATCCTGAAAGCTCTGCAGGGAAGGTTTGTCATCCCAGATTTCTCTACCTTCAACGAGGAAACTCAGAAATTGTTCTCAAGGTGCCGGCAGCTGTCGCCCATACAGGTGAGTCCCGGCAAACAAGACATTCTCACTCTCTAACGTGTGAATGTTTTGATTGTTCTTTTTAAATCGGTTTAAATGGAGCTTCTTTTAGGTTGGAGCTGGTGATGGAAAGGAGAGCATGGACAGCACCAGGTGGGGTTTGTCCATCTGCACCGTGGATGGACAGAGGTACACAGAACTGAAATGGAGAGCAGAGAGGAGATGGAGCAGTGTTATTACAACGAGAACATTTCAAGTTTATTCTGCAGTTTATTCTTATAAATAATTCATGCAGGTGCATTTGAAGCACAACAGTTGAAGGATCTAATTGTATGGATTATAAATTATAAAAATAATCTGATACAATTATTCAAGTATGAAGTTTAAAAACTGTTTTTGAGGAAATAGACAAGCCTGTGTCGTCACTTCCTGTCTCTGCTTCAAAATAAAAGAGTGTCTCTAGTTGCCAGCAATGAGAATAGTGAGTATAAATGTTTTGTGGATGTGTTTCTGTCTCTCAGGTTGTCTCTGGGTGACTGGGCCGATGCTCTGGTTCTGGGTGAGGTGTCATGGCCGCTGGTGTACGGCGTGGCGGTGGACCTGCTGGGTTCTGACCTGGTCCATAGATACGTCGGCATGGAGGGTTACTCCAGATATGACTCTCCGTTCACACTCTCTAAAACAGGTCTAGTGATGATGATGATGATGATGATGATGTCAGCTTCTAACGCAGGCTCCTTGATTTTAAATATCTGTGTCCAGGAATCCCTCACAGCCCACTCACTGAGACTGGAGTCCTCATCACCACATCCTTACTACAGGTAACACTCATCCATCCATCCATCCATCCATCCATCCATCCATTCATCCATTCATCCATTCTTGTGTCTCCAGATGGTCGGGAGGATGACCTCTGAGGAAGAGGAGAAGTTTGACTCAGTAAGTTACTTAGAGGAGATGAACGATCACCTAATGAGTATCTGTATTAAACATATTGTGTGTGTGTGTGTGTGTGTGTGTGTGTTTGTGTGTATGTGTGTGTGTGTGTGTGTGTGTGTGTTGTAGGTGTTGAATGTCATCCAGAGGCTCTGTAACAAAGAACACGCCACCCTAGACGGCAGCAGGTATTGGTGATACTGCTTTGTCTACTCTGTCAAATGTATGTGGATCCATCCGCTGTTGAAAGTAGTCCCAGTTGTCTCATCATGAATTGATTAGAGATGATGATGATGATGATGATGATGATGATGATGATGATGATGATGATGATGATGATGATTATGATGAGGATGAGGATGACGAGGATGATGAGGATGATGATGAGCAGGTGCTCAGTCCGACTTGTCTTATTTTTGGGAGCAGGTAGTGACATTTTGTACTTAATCACTCTGATCGATAGATTCACTTCTTTAACCCTTTAAAGCCAAATGTATCATATTTGATTCAATTGGCCTTCCAGGATTTTGATACTTCTGCATCATAGATTCTACATTTTTACCCCCAAAAGTCTGATGTAGACAATCAGTTACATTCATCTGCATTTTTCATGTGAAGAAACTCTGGATTTAACCATAATTATACAAATTAAAGCTCATACATATACAAATTTGTTTTTTTGTTGTTGTTTTTTTACTGAGAAAGGTTCCATTAGACCATATTTTTCAAAAATTAGATTTTTCTGGCAATTATTTCATGGTTCGGGCTTTAAAGCTTTAAGGCTCGCATGCAGTTTGTCCTCACTACACACCAAAATACACTCAGCAGCAACACAGAAATTCAGTTTCATGAGTTAAAGTTTAAGATCTGAACTTTCATCTTTGAACTCCAAACATTGTTCCCCTTAACTTGACTGTGATGTACTGCAGTTTAGTAAGTTTTTTTTTTTAAACTTGTGTTGAGACTCTCCAGTGAGAATGATTTCTGACAACACACACATTTATTACTCGGTGTAATATTCTTTTAGTTAATTTGTACATTTTAACAACCACAAGTCACCATGTTTGTTCACGCGTGCTGATGATGAATTTATTGTTCCTGTTTTTGTGGAGATAAAGGTCACACGTCGTCTTTGATCGTCTTGTTTAAATGTCATGTTGTGCATCGCGTCTGGGTAAATTTAGGCACCAAACACTTGTGTAGGACGAGGAAAGTTCACGCCATCATTTAAAAACACTTTTCTCTCCACAAAGTTGACTGTAAAACATTCTGGCGGCTCATTAAAACTGTGCATCTCACTTCTAGTTTACGATGTGCACGAATGTAGCGTATCCATGGTAACACTAACATTTGATCCTGCTGAAGAGAATTCTGTTGTGTTTAGTTACGAGAGCAGCAGGAAGGTTGCTGTCAGACTCCACGCTCTGTCCTTCTACCTGCAGGAGAAGAAGGTAAAGACCCCTCACATCATCAAACATCCTCGTCTCCCCTGTCTCCTCCAACTTGACAACAACAACAAAAATAATGACAACAACAAGTACCATCTTTTTCTTTATGACAGTGTTTTCCAGAGAAGGTCGATATTAATGCTGCATTGGATCTCATGCTGCAGGTATGACACTGACATCACAGCAGCCTCTGACTACATCTCTGTTTTTGTGCGTTTATTTTTACAAACTTCATCATTCATCGCAAAACAACAACAACAACAACAACAACAACAACAACAACAATAACAACTACAATTCCTCTTAAAAGAAGTATCTGAGGCGTTGTAGATCTGAGTTCTTATGTGTTTTTCATGGAATTTCATATAATTATGGTCATTGAAAAACAAAAATCTCAGCCCCACACAAAATTTAAAACATACAGAAACCCTGAAAGGAAGATATCAATGATCAGTTCGAATTTCACACCAAAACACACACTAATCCTTTACACCAGCAAGGAAAAGAAAGGTAATTAATAAGAGCACTGATTTCCATTGTCTAACCTGTCTGCTCTCAGTGCACCTCCACAGAGATCACCTGTGAATCAGGAGCTGCCATGGCTGCTTCGTTAGCCAATGGAGGCCTCTGTCCCCTGTCAGCTGATCAGGTGCTGTCCCCAGCGGCCACGCGGAGCATGTTGTCCATGATGCAGGTGGCAGGAATGAAGGATTACTCCACAACGTTTCACTACAAGGTTCAGTCTGATGCAACTGTTAGAGGAAAAGAAATTGTGTCACTGGAACGTTAAACTATCGATACCTCAGCTGTGGTTAATTAAATGTATCCCTGGAGTGTGTGTGTGTGTGTGTGTGTGTGTTCCTCTGCAGACGTCTATCCCAGCTGTGTCCAGCAGCCATGGGTCGCTACTCGCCATTGTTCCTGGTGTTTTGGGTCTGATGGCGTTCTCTCCTGAGTTGGATGCCTGTGGGAACCCCTGGAGGGCCGTCCACTTCTGCCAGGTCCCACCTCACCCGTAGAACAAATCACATTTACCTGTCAAATTTAAAAAAAAAGAAGAAAGTCTTTTCTTGGGTGTGGATCTGGATGTCTTGTTCATGATTCTGTTGATATAAATGTGTTTGCAGGAGCTCATTTCAATGTTTCAGCTCCACAGTTTTGACATCAGGACTCCGTTCAGGCAGATTCTGGCCTACAGACAGTGGAAAGCTGAATCTGAGGTTCGTTCTCTTTCTCTGTTCTGATCTGAAGTCAGTTAATCTGTACTCAACAGTTTACTCGTCTTCTTCTTCTTTCATCTTTGCAGGGATATCAGATCATGAACGTCTTGCTGGCTGCTTTTAAAGGCGACATCCAGACTCTGAGGAGGTGATGTTTCACAAATGTTAATTGTTTTTCTTTGGCGTTGGTAAAAAAGTAGGCCACGCCCTCTCACGCACTATCTGTTGCGAAAATATTCTGAAATTACTAATGCTAGTAGGCATACTAGGGCTTAAAATGAAAAGTGAAAAACCTTCACAGTCGGGTGGCAGTGAGCTGTGTTTCAGGTTTCTGTCAGGATGATGATGTGACGGTGACATCGCCGTGGTGATAATGGCGGCTGTGTCATCCGCCTGACTGAGATCAAAGACAACGAAGATGTCTCTTCTGTGGTTGTCTGCAGGTACTACCTGTCTGGTGTGGATGTAAACGCAGTTGATTACGACGGCAGGTCAGCTCTGCACGTGGCTGCTGCCGAAGGTCACACAGAGGTCATTCGCTTCCTGCTGGAGAATGCCAAAGTGAATGCCGCTCTGAAGGACAGGTGAGACGATGGATGCTCCTACATGGGTGTTAATGTACTAATACTACTGCATTAATACTTCCACTACTAGCTACTTTTGATTCATCCTTATAACTCGGTTGGTGTTTTAAAAAAAAAATTTTTATTGATGACTGTGTGTGTTCATTAGAAATCCTTCTGCAGCTGTCACTGTTGATGTAGTTTCATGTCTCACCAGATGGGGGAGCTCTCCTCTACAAGAGGCCAGAAGACACAACAGGGAGGCAGCAGTTCAGTTACTGCAGGGAGACGCGTGACCTTTGATCTTTCCCTTCTTAGGACAGGTTCAGAGGAAGAAATCAATAAAAAGATTTGGTCACAAATTAACTCATTTGTTAATCAGAGGTTCTCTGAAGACTATTGATTGTCTGGAAACAGATGAAAACAGAATATCTAGTCCAGTTGGACTGACTGGAGTAAATAACTTACACTTTTTCACATTTGCTTCTTTTCCATGGATGAAATTTAATATTTCAGGGATTTTTAATAAAGCAGATTTTTGATTCTGGAATGTTTTGAAATGATATGAGACTATGTGGTTGGTAACTTTACGGGAAAACTTTTATCTCAGTTTGAATTGTAGACCTCGTATTTTCTGTTGTTTTTAGGATAGGATTTATTCGTTCTACATTTATTGTATCCTAATATCCTACTCTGTTTGTCAACCTCAGACTTTAAAATAACTTAAGAACTAGAAATATTGGTTTAGGGAAGTAAAGGGGAGTTTTCACATTCGAACGGATCCATTGAAAAACTTTCAGGAATTTGGTCAAATGATCTTGGTCTACTTTACACTACAAAGGATCGGAGATACATGCTTAGAATGCAGAGAATTTTCTTAACATGGTTGATGTGTTGTATTCAAGATATTCAAGAAATGCACAAATCTGCTTCAAATGGGTTAAAGATATTCAGGTTATGATCGAATCTCCTGGTTGCAGACTTTGTGGCCAAACTGACCACCTTTGGTAACCCTGAAGATATAGTAATTTAAAATAAAACAACCTCGTTATAACAGCTTGCCTGTTTTTTATTACATATTTTATTCGTTAATTTCGTTGTCTACGTTTATTGTTATTTACGCCTTTTCGGTTTCGTTGCGACTAACACGTCTTGTCAATAGTATGAGAAAATAAAACTCATTTCCGGTAACGACCTTTACTTTGAAGGCAAGTACAGGAAGTATTGAAATAAGCTGCGTTCGCTTGTCAGCCGCGGGTTCCTTTCTGTTGAACGGAGCCACAGTTGGTTTTAGTCCCGTTGCAAACCTGAGAAGAGTTCGACCCCAGCACAAGTGTTTAACCGGAGCAGTGACGTCACTAAACGATCACTTTTATATTTGTGTATATCATGTGTTTGTGTCGGGAAGAAGAGCGATGCGGTGATGAAGAGGAGTTTGTCGCTTGAGGACTGAGGAAGATTGATTATTGATCAGTGGAGGTGAGTTCCTTGTCACTGCAGCAGCACCGGGAGATGTTGGTGGTTGTTAGTTCTGTTCTGGGTCACCTGAGCGAACACCTGCCGGCAGCGGCTCCTCATTCACAAAATCACTTCAGATGGAGATTAATTTGAAAGTAACGTGAACGCATGAAGTGTAAAAAAAATTGGGGCCCCCTTTAGGGCCACCAGAGACCCGGAACTGGCCCCCGGTATTTATGTCCAAACCCTCTAAACCTGATTTAGAGGATTACCGAGACCGGATCACTGAGAACCTACACACGTAACCCTTATTGTGTGGTTAAAATGACCCACTTTACTGAACACGTGGTTTTAAACTACAAATCCAGTTTGAAACCATGTTTTATTTTATGTGATTCACTCAAATTGTTGGTCTTTGGTCAGATCAATTCTCAGGTCAAAACTGTCTTCAGGTCAGATCAATTCTCAGGTCAGATTTGTTCTCACTCAGGTCACATGACCAGAATCATATCTGGATCTGATCCTGATTTGATTTGAACACGTTGGGTGTTTATGGTGGTTTGGTATTATTTGTGTTGTTTCTACCTGTGAAATAACACAAATAATATCCTCAGGTCATTTATACCTTCACAGAACTGATCCAGGGTCAGACTAGACATTCCACTCATGCTATTTAATGAACACACCTGTCCTCTTGTAGACAACTTCATTTCAGGTAGAAATTATCAGGGAGAAACTCTGAGCCGGCTTTAGCATCGGTCTGACATGCAGCTAAGTGGCTTTCAATGCGTTTCTCGTCCACAAACTCCACCTGCAGCAGCGCCAAAGCTCTCTGATCGAAAATATTACAGCTTCAAATTGATCCTCTCTTTCCCTTTCACATTTAGCGTACACACACAGACACTAGTGGAGTGTGTGTGGATCAGATGTGTGCAGTGTTAACCGAAGTCAAAGGTTTCTGTCACAACATCATGGAAAAAGATCTGGGTGGGAGACCCAACATGTTAGCATCCACAACAGCATCAGCGGAGGAGGATCTGACAGAGGGTGGGCTGAGGTGGTGCTGGGG
The DNA here is from genome assembly GCF_040054535.1 of Antennarius striatus. NCBI lineage: Eukaryota > Metazoa > Chordata > Actinopteri > Lophiiformes > Antennariidae > Antennarius > Antennarius striatus. Next base: position 21,848,344 of record NC_090779.1, on the reverse strand, counting down.
GGTGTGACCTTTTTCTTTGATGCGTTTGGTGCATGTCAGATGGGTTGTCATGGTGACAGTTAAACACAAGATGAAACTCACTTTTGCACAGCAGAAGGGTTTCGTGAATCATCTTGTCAAACGTAGATGTTCTGTGTGTGGCAGGAACAAGATACATAGAGCAGCAATGTGTGTGTGTGTGTGTGTGTGTGTGTGTGTGTGTGTGTGTGTGTGTGTGTGTGTGTGTGTGTGTGTGTGTGTGACCAAGTCCTGTGAACACTACATGTGAGCACACATGGTCCTGTTCCCACCCACAACCTGTGGTTCCTGGCAAGGGTCAGAGCACAACAAACAAACAAACACAGACACACACAGACACACACACACACACACACACACACACACACACACACACACACACACACACACACACACACACGAACAACCCTCACGTATGGCGCTTTTGTTGATTGCATGCCAGCGTTCTCAGGCTAAGGTAACATGACGCTTGGCATGCTGTGTGTATTAAATGATTCCATTGTAAACAATGGAATCATGTGACAACAACAACAACAACACAATAACAACAATCACACACATCCTGCTACATGCTGGTTGATCTCATCTGATTGAGAGCTCCTGGACTCATCAGTCTGAAGGCATTTGTCTACTTTGAATTAACTGCTAACAACTTCTAGCTGTTTTTAAATCTTGGGACACCCATATGCCTGACTAAAAACACAGACACCTGAATTTACAAAGCAAAGTGGGCAAAAACATTGTTTTTCCTCCAGTCAAGCCCTGAAAAGGCTAAAGATGGACGTGGATGTTGATTGGCTGTCCCTGTCGCTCTTTCATCTCATCGTGTCACATCCTGTCAGGAAACAGATGTGTGAATTTATTAGGAGCAGAAAGATTTCTTCCGAACAGAAAAAGAAGTCTGGTTAAAATGTTTTAAATGTTGTGAAGTCTCCTATGTAGACCAATCATTAGACGGCAATGAAAACACTACAGCTTTGGCTAAAGACAATTGTTTCTCAATTGTTTTGCTGATCACTCTTCATTAACACGACGTTAGGATGGACACAATAACATCTGGTACTAAATTTAAACCTGGCATTATATAATAATAATAATATAACTATTGTTAATTATTATTATTATTATTGTATTACGGAAAGAAAAAAACAAAATAGAACAATTTACATAACTTACATTTTTTGGACTCATTTTAAAATGTTCTCCTGCTTCCTCTCTGAGGGACGAATCTGTTTTCACTGACCTCGGCTGCTTTTGGCAGGACGCATCAAAATAAACAACAGCATGTTTGTGTTGACGGTCAGCACGAGGCCTCTCTCTGGCTGTGATCAGAGGAGAAGGCACAGCGAGGGCCTGTGAGATCCCATCAGCCACCTGGACGTCTCGGACAGACGTGGTTTGGACGGCAGCAGAATGGACTTTTTAAAATCCAGACCACAAACGGGAACGTCGATAGCGCTGGACTGACTGGTTTTAGAATGATTTATCAATTACTTTGAATTTGATGATCAATGTATTTATAGAGAGATGTATTTGGAAAAGAAGAGCTGTTGAGGTGAAGTAGTCTAGTCATTCTTCTTGGTGATTGATTTTGGAGCGTGGGGCCGATCAGCTGATTATTGTCTCGGGCGGATGATCAGTGGACTATTGATAACTATTGATCCGTTTACACCAGAAATCCAAACTATCTCCATTTGTTCCTGCTATCACCTGGACGGTGTGGAGTTGTGTTTCTAATCATTTTATTGTTTTGAAGGAATTATGTAAATCATTCATCATATTTATCAATGAGTTCTAGATTCTGCTTTTGTTACTTTTTGGGGGTCATTGCTCTGCCTTTTCAGATTTCATTGATCTGTCCTGATGCTATCGATCAGTCAGCATGAATTAGTCATGCATCTGCAGCGCAGTGGGACATTCACCAAAGGTTGACGGTCGTTCACTGGAGCCGCCATCAGAGCAGCCGGTAAGCGGCGTCTGATGCACGTCAGTCAGATTCTGGTGGGCGGGGCTCAGACCTCCTCTCTGTGGAGGAACAGGGAGGCGTCTCCTCCAGCTGCCAGACTGCTTCATCTCTGATTTTGTTGCTGAGCCTCCAGTCAAACTGCATTCCACCAAACTGCGGTTGAGCAGCGCCAGCGTTTCATCTGGTGGAGGATGTTGCTGTAATCAGAAGTCTCTTCTTCTCCTCAGTTCAGGATGGTGACTGGTCTAAATATGACTTTAACTTCAGCATCTAGTTAGCATCCAGCTGTTCACTGTCCTTCCACACAAACCACAGCAAACTGCTCTTTATAGCACGCCCACTCTTGTGTGATGAGCACCAACAATCAACCACAGCAGCCGACGGTGGAACGTTCCCATGCTGGAGTTCAATGTGTGTTGGCGTTTGCTTCAGCGAAGTCAAAAACAAAAAAGTGACTCCAGCTCAAAGTGAAAATGAAGCGAAACCCGTGGCTGCGTGCGGGGACAGCAGAGCGTCAAGCTGTCAGAAGTGAGACGGGGGCCCGGCTGTCTGTGGTTCCTGCCGAAGCGAGAGAGAGTGAGACCTCTGTGCTGCGACTAACAGGCTGATCGCAGGCCGGGTCGCTCTGCAGGAAGCTGCGGTCTGGAGGGAGGAGGTGTTTCTGAAGAATCAGATGCTGGTGACAGGATGTGACACTTGTTCAGCTGTCGTACAGCTCAGAACGAACCTTCATCCACTGCTTCATCATCTCCACCAAAGAGCTTCTCTTCCTGTGTGTAGTTTTTGTTGTTTGCCAGAAAGACTACTTGACATGTTATAAACTACATTTAATGGGATCAATCTTTTAATTTCATAGATGACGTCTACAGTGATTGAACAAAAATTACCCGTTAACACGTTAGTGAGTCCTGAAGAAACCAGTAGTAAATCCAGGTTTTTCATGGTCCAGGACTCACATTATCAGCCCATCAGGTGGTTTCCAGCAACACTGTTGTGAAACGGAGCCGTCCTCTCCTTAAGTCTGGATTTATCACATCTTGAACATTTGTATTTTGGGAATTGTGTTGATAAAATTTGAGAACTGGATGACCAACTAAATGAAATGATACTAATATTCTGTCAAGTTTTCATTTCAGTGCAAAGCAAAAATCTAAGATGTTATTCTTTTCATTATACTGAAATTATATGTTAATCATTTCCTGAACTAAATCTCCAGAATCTATTTCACCATTTGTTCACCTTCTCCTCAGCATCCCAGGTGCATGATGGGATCTTTCCGGCGGCCCAGGCCTCGTTTTATGAGTTCGCCGGTGTTGTCGGACCTGGCCCGGTTCCACGCCAGCTCCACTGCGATTCAGATCTCCAACACCAGCGTATGGAACAGGTGAGCAGCTGCTGTGGACACAAGAAACAGATTAAGATATTTGAGCTGAACTTGAGTAAACCTGGATTATAGTCCCACAACCGGAGCTCAGATATGATCAGCAGGTGTTTAGGATACAACGGCCAGGTCATATGTTGATGTGTGTTTATTGTAAAAATCAGGTAACAGCAGAGGAAGCAACATGAAAGTTCTTTAAACTCCTTTAAGGAAATCTGAGGATGAACAAAGGGTTGAATCAGGAAATAATTGAACCACCGACCTGCAAAACCCTGAAGTTACTGCTATTTTAGTGCTATTTAGAGGACTTATCACACACACATACACAGACCGGTACCTAGCTGTCATGGCCTGTATGCTGGTCCGGATACGTCCTGACCCACGTTCCTGCCTGAGCAGGAACGTGTTCTTATCGGCTCTGGTGTTACAACCTCCTCTGAGGCTTTGGTCTGTTTCCCAGCCGGATGTTTAGCAGGAAGTGGAAGTGGTAGCTGAGCCACGTCCTGTCGGAGACGGCCGTCACACACCGATGAACTGCCAGAACGTTTACAATCCTAATCACACACACGTGGAACTGTTTAGATTAAATGGCAAACAGTTCCGAGAACAAATAACTAAGAAAGATTTCTAAAGTTTAGGATGTAAACATTTTATCGGACAGAAATTCTCACGTTCATCAATATAATGTGAAATAATCAGAAAAAAAATCATATCGTAGGATGACATCATCCCACAAATGCCATCAATGGAAAAGCTGTGATATTGGTAGTTAAATAACCAAAAGATTGTCTTTACTTTGCATTCCGTAAAACAAATTATTCACGGACTTTTTTGTAGATTCTCTTTTTACATAACTGGGTTAAAACTCCAGCCAGATAACAGAGGAAGTGTCTTCCATAATACTCTGTTAACTCCGCCCTGATCTGTCTGTTTGTCCTCAGCGTCCAATCGGCTGTGATCAAGGTGTTCCAGGGCGGGGCGCTGCAGGTGAACGAGCTGTTCACGCTCAACGAGAGCATCAGGTGAACAAATCTTCTTCTTTATCTTCTTAATCTTTATCATGAAACCTTGTATTCTACCCCATGTTATGGACACGTCCATGTTAGAGAACACACGGGTCATAAAACCATGCTTGTCTCTCTTCTCTTCATCATCTGAGTCACCTTTTTGCATAAATACTTTATTTCTTTGAACTCATTTAATGAAATTCAAAAAGACCATTTTCTCATTCTCAGTAAATCAGCTATTAATGCTGGCATGTTTCATACGTTTCATATTAGATCATCGTGTGTACGCTGATATGAAAGCAGCGTGACGAGTGTGTTTGTTTGGGTGTGTGGACGTAAGCGTGACATTTATACGACCCCCACCGCACAGATGATGAGGACTAAACATGGTGACCGTTATTCTTCCTTCCTGTCAGCACAGGTGGCTTCTGAAAACGGACATGGGCTCCTTCATCACTGATTATTTCCAGGTATTTCACTCTTTGTTTCCTGTTGTTATGTCATGATGTCAGATGATTTGAGGACTAGCTGCTAGCTGTACTATCGCTAATAAGTGATAATACAGCGCAACACTGATTCATGTAGAGTTGAACCCTCCATGAAACCTCTAAGTGAGGCGATAACAATTTAATTAATTTGACGCTATTTTATGTATACAGTACAGTATATTACTCAATTCCTGTAACTACACAGAGTAAAGAACAGACAGTCCAGCGGGGTACTGAATTCTAGGAACCGTCAAGGACCTGCATGTGTTCTAAATGGAATAGTCCCCGATGCTCCCACCTGACTGTGTGCTGTACCAACCTGTCTTGTTGCATAGTTCACTGTAGCTAATTAAAAACACACCTTAAACAGCATCTCTGTCAAGGGCAGAATTCTCTCAAAACATGACTGAGCTCGTACGTCTTGCATTGATGTGATATAAAGTCGGCTCGGTTCAGGCCCAAACTTCTTGCTGAGGTCAAACAGACGTGAGAAATCTTCCCCGAGAGCCGCTCTGAGCGAAGTGGCAGCTGCTCAGTGTGATTAAACTAATCTGATTGCTGCCTCCTGCCTGAAGCGTCAGTCAGTCAGCGGCTGCTTGTCCTTATATTTGTTCCCCCAGCAAAGGTGGAGATCAGCATCCTGCTCAGAGACGCAGGGACAGAAATCTTCCTGTCTTCTGCTCACATCCTGACAGTGTGTCCATCCTGTCCCTGCAGAGCTGAACTCTGGGAAGCTGCTTCTTTGACCTTTAACCTCTGGAGTCTCATGTTTTTGTTTGTTCATTGCGTAGATTTGAAACGCAGCAACAGCTCTTCACAAAAAGATAATAAATCATGTCATGGATCTGATCCATAGAGTCAGAACCAAAACACCAAAACACCAGAACTGTGGAACCAGATCCATAGAAGTACAACTTGAAGGCCCAGAACAGAAGAACCAATGGCCATAACTCAAATCCTGAGAACCAAAGATAAATAATGAATTGGTGATTGCTCTGTTTCAGAACCAGCTGCTGACTCGAGGTCTGTCTGAAATCCTGGATCAGGTCCAGCTCCACTCCGGTGAGAACAGAGCAAATCCATCCGTCAATCCATCAACCCCTCCAACCCTCCATCCATCCATCCATCCATCCCTCCATCCATCCATCCATCCCTCCATCCATCCCTCCAACTCTCCATCCATCCCTCCAACCCTCCATCCATCCATCCATCCATCCATTCATCTTCAGCCGCTTATCCGAAATACGGGTCGTGGGTTATGCTGGAGCCTATCCCAGCTGGTTACAGGCGAAAGGCAGGGTACACTCTGGAAGAGTCGCCAATTCAAGAAGATGAATGAATGAATTAATGAAAATAGGACATTATGTGATTGATGCGATCATTTGTATTATTGCATGATATTCAGATTCTGGCATCAGTCCTGATGGGACATTGAGCTTTCTATTGTCAGCTGCTGGTTACCTCGCTCCTGTATTAAGATTAAGGAGCCAATCAGTTTTGGTCTGACGTAATGACATGTAGTTTTCTCGATATCAGAACAGAAACACTGATTTCAGTCTTAACAAGGTCATTTCCTCCTCAAAGCACAAGGACATGCTCTCTTGTTGTTTGCAGTGTGTTTACATGGTAACCATATTCAGTGTCCCCTAGGTGACGAGCAGCTCGTCGTCCTCGCTGATATGTGGGACAAATTCTTCATGGAGATCCTCCCAGCACTTCAGGCCATCTTTTACCCTGTCCAGGTAAACACACATCATACAGATATAGAGCTAGCTTTAAGCCAGTGAATGCTATGTTTCACAGAATAAACTGTAAATAATTATTAGAACCCAAATATTTCATCTTGATTATCCTTTGCTGTGTGTTCCAAGACTGAGAACTTCAAAGGAAGCTGCTGCCTCTAAGTCAATGCTTTGCTAATCTGCCATTTTCTATTATTATTATTAGCTGTAGGGTCTAGTTTTCTTTTCCCTCCATCCCCACGGGACCCTTTGAGGTCAGAGGTCAGTAAATTAATCTTATGGGGTCTCCGTGGTACGTTCAGGGACAGGAGCTGTCAGTGAGGCAGATGGCACTGCTCGCCTTTAGAGACCTGGTGTTGTTGAAGCTCCATCTAGAGGAGAGTCTGGGAATTGCAGTTTATATCCCTCCAGCTGTCACACAGATGCTGCTGGTGCTGCAGGTACACACACACACACACACACACACACACACACACACACACACACACACACACACACACACACACACTTAGGTTAATTTATCTCTTTTTAATGGCGTCCTTTGATTAATTTCACGTCATCTCCTCGTCTCAGGGGATCCATGAGTCTGGGGGTCCCGGTGTGGAGTATTACCAGTTGGAGCGTCTGGTGGAGCTTGTTGTGTCGCCGTATCTCAGCAACATTCTGCAGGACCGGAAACAGATGGTGTTTGGTATCCACATCCTTACTGTCTCTGAAGTTAATGTCTGAAGAAATAAAACTGCAGGCAGGCAGTTGGGACAGAGGAATGGAGGGAAGGAGATAAGGAAGGAGAGAGAGAAGGAAATTTTAGGGTATAAATGTAGTATTCCTTTCATTCCTCTGAGCAACTTAACTCCTTGAACATTTTGCTCAGACTATATTTATTTTGACAGTAATCTGTTTTAATTTGTACAAATGTTCTTCTTTAGGCTTGTTTATGTTCAACAACAATTTATTTGCGACAACTTCTGCGTTGGGTGTAAACTGCATGTACACCAGGATTATGTGCTGCTAATCAGCGTAGTTGACAGACATACGTGGTAAAGACCTGGATCCTCGCCTATGGACTGACTCAAAATGTCCCATTTAAATAAGAATGTCTCAACTGACCCGACTGTAACTGCTGGGTGTTGCTCCCCAAAGCAACATTAATTCCTTTAAGGAGGTAAAGAGGCTCACGGCGGCGGTTAAGTCCTTGTTGCTGCTAAAGCCTGATTAAGATCCCAGTCCCGATCCCTGCTGTGACTGGAACCAGCAAGAAGCCACTCTGTCAGGATAATACTGTGATCATTATTCAGGAAGGGCCAGTTCTAATTAAACTTTTAAAGATATAGTAGTGCTAAACAGGAATATAATGCAAGACACTGAATACATTGGATATGTTATCTCACCGAAGCCCAACGCTCTTATTGATGAAATATTAATTTTCATGACATCTCTCTGGTGACATCATCCATTTTCTCATAGGGTTGGGGTTATATCTTTCTTATATCAACATGGAGGGGAGGGAAAGATCAACTTACATTTAACATTTTGATTTTCTGTCTTTTCACCCAGAGTCCCACCCTCAGCCGTCGTCAGGGTCATCACTAGGCGATCCCTACCATCCAGAGATCACTGTCACTCAGCATCACAACTCCTCTGACTCCTCATCTCTGGCTCCTCTGGTGGAGCAGGAGGGCGAGGCCTATCTGGAGAAGTCCTGCATGCGGCGCCATACGGTGGCCAACGTGCAGTCAGACACGCAGCTGCTCACATCTGCAGGCAGGATGCATGCTGGGACAGAGGCAAACGGTGTGGGAGGACGAGAGGGAGGCACAAGGTTTTTGAAACCCAGTCTGTTTTACAGCCAACCGGACACAGTGGAGTCTCCCAGAGGACGAGTCACCTGCTAGATGGAGGAGCCAATGGATGACAGTAAACTTTAGGAGCAGTTTTAACCCATGGAAAAGAAGAGCAGATGACAGGAAAGAAAATTCCAAGATGGAAGACGAGAAACAAGAAAAGGACACTGCTAATCTGAACAAGGGGAAGTATTAGGACACAGATCCACGGTGGGAAGACTCCAGCGTCAGGTTTTCATAGCGTTCACTCTGGTTCTGCTGAGCTCAGTGAAGATGTTCTGTTTGGGCATTACTAACTAAAACTGAAGACGAAACTAAGCCCAATATAACCCTAAACCATCTGCTTCAGTCTCCTAGACAGACTGCTCCTCACCAGCACTGTGATGTGTTTGTGTTTACCCACAAGCCACTCTGTTTCTGAAGGGTCAACCTGCTGGAGAACCGCTAGATTCTGCTGATATGCGAATGTTTCTGAAGTTTATGCAGGGCCATGCAAGCAGTTCCCCTCACTTCTGATTTGGCCAAAATGATTTGCAGACAAGATGAGGTTAAAAACTCATCCAGAAATTCAATCCCTAAGTGTTCCTGACGTAATGATGCGTCCGTTGTGACTAAAGACAGTCATTTTTACATTGTTTAGTGTCTTAACAAGTAATTGATGAGTGAAGCTGATAGATAGCTGTGTGAATTAAATACAGCACAATAATCAAAACAATGTAAAAAATTCAAATCAAAATAAAATGACAATAAAATTGCTATTAAAATATAGTCTGTAGGGACTCACTGATATTGTTTGTAATTGCAGAATTATTTGTTATAAACTATTAAAATGAAAAAAATGTTTAGAGTGAACAGAACGATGTAAAATCAGTAGAATGAAGACAAAATATCCTCTATTAATGACTTATTGAGACAAAACACTTCGTGTTAAAAACAGCAATTGCCACAGATTCTAATGTTTTTATTCTAAATAGTTTCCATGGTGACCTGAGAAACTATCCACCATGAACTAATCAGTGATCAGAACATCAGTGTTTTCTCTGTAAGGCTTGGAGATTTCCATTATTTTCATCGGTTTTAACATTTTCCATTTCACACGTCTGTTATATTTCATGACATCTTCAGTCACTTCAGAACATTTTCCTTTAAAGTTTATTTTTTTGTTTACATTTCAGTAAAACGGGAACAAATAAAATCTTTGTGGAACTGACTTTTCCTCCACAACCACTTTGATCAGAGGGATTATTCCCTCAGGGCTCCGCTGCGGCCTCTGTTAACTACTGTCACACCTCCAGGGTCGCCTCATTACGGTGAGGTCAGAGTTCATCCTCGTCTCCCTCAGAGACTGCTTTCTGCCGCCCCCTAGTGGGAAGTCTATGGAAGTGGTTTTCTTTTTAACTAGTGTCAGGTTCCTGTCCTCTGATTGGCCAGCCAGCAGGGCACCTCTCCACACCTGCAGACAATAAACAGGCAGTGTGTTTCATGCTCTAGTCAACAATAATCCTGCATCCTTACAAATGAATATTTAATGAGTATTTTGACTTGATGTTTTAAAACTTTGAGACCAATTTAAATAAAAACAACACAGTAAAAACATGTTTTTGAGACCAGTCCCATCAGAGGTGGTTCATTGAAGCGGTGATGTACTGTAGTTTGGCTTTAACTGCCAAGTGACGGCTCCACGGGCCAACAGAAAATACAGATTGTGTGACAGATCGTTGCTTGAATGGCCACAGATTGGTGAGATTGCGCTGCCTTTAAGGGTGTCCTTCTGAGTCAGCAGGAAGAGCAGAGATGCGGTGTCGACACATGATGCAATAATTCAATCTATTCGTTCAGCCTTGCTTGGTTAGCCTAGCTCCGGTTGACTTGCACAGATAGACTTGCAGGTCTTTACAATGAAGATGATTATCGGAGCTCATTTGGTCAGATCTTGTGGATTCAGAGGGAAACCTAGAAGCTAAGTTTGCAAGCAGTAAATATCCACGCACACAGTTTGATGTGCTGACTGCAGCATTGCATTTCACTCTGACACAAGGCTGAGACTGAAATCCCGTTCACCGGTGATGATGTGTGTCTTCACCTGTCTGAATGTGTCGGCTGGTTGTTCAGTGAACTCAGCTGCTGCTCCAGACGACACACTCTGAAGGCCAGATAGCAGGACGACAGGACCAGCAGGAAGACGCTGACAAACACACAGACGTCACACGTCAATCCTCGTCACAGATCAATGTGCAACTTAGCTTGAAAAAAATAATCAAACTGCAGACAGGTCTGTGGAGTTACATTGAGCATTAAGCTTGTGGTGGGACTAATGGGGAACTCATCTAAGAACCGTCCAGAGGTCGGTGTTGGTTTCTTCTACTCACAGGAGGCTGAAGAGTTTAAGCAGATGGAACTCCATGTGGCCCAGTTCAGGTACTGATGGGTCCGTCAGCAGATACTTCTCTGTTTCCAAACTATGGTCTACACACACACACACACACACACACACACACACACACACACACAAATATGTCATGTGTGTGTGCAGCTAGATGATGTTGACTGATGACTGGACGGGCGACCAACCGCTGAGGGTGTCTGTACTGAAGGGCGTGTCTGTGGCGAGGCTGGGGGAGGAGTTTCCCAGCAGGTCTGGGAGTGATGACGAGACGGTGGGGAGCGACGGCTTCCTCCTCCACTTCAGCACCCCTGGATACTCGTCCTGGTGGAGACACAGACAGGAAGTGGATCTGTACTGAAGGATGGACTGACGTGTTGTAGATTCAGATCTGAGATTTGTTGAACTTGAGAAAAATACGTATTTTAACAGTTTCCTCGTCATCAGTACAAAACAAACATCCTGTCTCATTATTAGAGCACTTGGTAAATAAATCACCAATAAAATTATTTGGAACAAAACGCCTTTTAAATTTTTTGTTTTGTTCAGATATTATCCCATCACATATAGCAAACCAGGTGACTTCATTTATAGACCTTTCTAAAAGCGATCATGTGACTTCCTGACTGGACAATAAAACATGTTGAGAGAATTTGCTGCCAGAAATTAGGGTTCTGCTGAAACAGAGCAACACCAGCAGATTTGGTGATGGAGCAGAACCAACGAGGAAGAAACCTGTCTAGCTAAGAAACATGATTACGGTAAACACCGGAGAAAGTCTCCATCCTCCTGAAGTGACAAGAACATCATCATCTTTCTTTGTTCTGTATTTATAGACACACAATCACTGCTGCACGAATGCTAACGGCTGATTTGATGGAGGTGATGTTACCATGGACAGAGAGCTGGGTTCCTCCAAGTACTGCTTCAGACTGAGACTCTTACCATTCACCTGGAAACAGACAAGAGGACGAAATGATGAGGATTAAAGAGATGCTAATAAAAACGTAACGACTGACTGTGATCCACAGACCTGCAGGTGAGTGCAGATCCTCCTGAGGACGTCGTAGACATTGTCTCTGGACAGCAGGGACACAAACACATACTGGAGAACAGGAAGTGGTATACACAGAAAAGAGTCAAGATAGCAAACCGTAGAACTGATGTCACTGATCATGTCAACAGGAGGAGTGTGTGTGTGTGTGTGTGGGGGGGGGCACCTCTGGTATTGTTCTTTCTATTTTGATTGAATTTTATTTTTGCCATACTTTTGTGTGGATTCTATTAATCATAATTTTATGTGTCCATCTGTTAGTCTTATTGATCTATTACAACTTTATCATAAATCGTATGAGGGAACCTGTGAGACAAGAATTTAATTTCCAGCAGCTGCTCTTTGTAATTGTCGTGCACATGATAATGAAGTCTTGATTGATTGATTGATTGATTGATTGATCGATTAACTGCTTGAAGTGTGTGTTCACATCATCTGACTCCCTTTAACTCAGTTTAGAGTTGTTTTCACTCACTAAACTAAAGGTAGTTTGTAAAACGCTGCAACCTCGGAGAAGTTTAATTTAATTAAATGTTTTACAGGAAGTTATTCCTTTGTATTAACAGCTCAGGGCAGGACTTGCTGGACTGAGAGGCACCAGGTGTTCTGGATGGATCCTGGTACCAGGTGTGATCCTCATCCCTGAGGAACTGAACTAAAGGGACCCTTCCTGCAGGGTCCCAAGAACTGTTTGTTCTGAAGTACCTGCTAAAAGCCTGATGTGGTGTCTCTAGTGTGAACTGGTCCTCTAACCTTCTGTCCCGTATCCATGGTGACAGCCAGGCCGTTTGGCACCAGGCCGGCCGTCTTGTGTTTTTTCACCAGCCGAACCGACACCACTGGTATACAGACCTACAAAACAACCATTTTATTGTGAAAATCAGAGACCACTTCCTGTTTGTTCTAACAATTCAGAGCCCACTACTGCTTTAAACAGGAAACAGGTTAGCATAGTAAACCTTTAACATTACTTGATTATGTTATACTTGCAGTCATAACACTGACAAGACATCAGACCTGGACCAACGGAACCAGCAGTCACATGACCCAGTGGGGTCCTAATGCTCAGAGAGAAAACTAAGACTCTGTTTTGTACTAGCTGGATTGTTTTTTGGTTTATTTGTTTATTAGAATTATTTATAAAACTGCAAAACAGATTTCTACTAAATTTAGTGGAACGATGGGGTGTGCGCTGGCACGTTTAGTTTCGCAGCTATCTTTAAAGATCTTCAATGGATCTTGCCAGTATGAAATATTAATGTGAATGTTATTGGGTGAGCTGGTGGGCATGAGGTCTCACCTTGATGTCTTTACCAAACAGGTTTGCATAGAAACACAACCAGTTCCTGGAGATGTAGAGTCGACCCTGCAGCAGGATGTCTCTCAGCAACGCACAGGAAATAAACTACAGAAGAAGAAGAGGAAAAACTCTTAGTGAAAGTGTGTGAGAGATAGCAGAGGTGGGGCTGGGGGGTACAAATGGCACCTTTCATTAGGATCTCCCTTCAGGAACAGCTTGGAACAGTTTGTGGTATTGAGAGTTGTATTTGCTTACGGTCTGTGAAGGCAGCAGAAACAGAGGCGATCAAACTGATTGCGATGAGAGATCAATATAGTTTAGACATCGGGAAATTTTTTCTAACTTTTATTTTTACTGAAGTACAGGATCTGATGACACAACAAATGACTGTATTCTGGGAATTTTTTTGTCCTGTTTTTTGTTCTCAAAATGTGGGTCAGAAGTTACATCACCCCCCCCCATACACCTGGGTGTGTTCAATTTGTGTCAAACTTCCTGTTCCTTGACTAAAACAACAGAAGAAGAAGAAAAACAGCAGCTTAACGTTTTCTCTGAATGTTGGCGTCAAAACTACTTCTGTTAAAAACTTTAACCAGTTAACGTTCCCTCGATATGCAAATGTAATACAGAACACTGACTTAAACACCTTAAACATCAGGTTTACTGGACGAATCTACTACCCATAAGCTCTAAAAAAATAATTAATAATAAAAATCTAGAATATCAGATGATGATGATTTGGATCATTAGTGACTACAGTCAGTAAAAACATTAATATCTGCTGTATTTATTTATTCAAACAGCTGGTAGATAGCTTTTAACCTGATGTGTGATGATGGGATGGTTTTGTGTGGGTGTGGTGTGAGTGGACATGTGGACGTCTTCAGGACGTGTCCCTGAATAAAGAACTTACTGATCCTCTATAACACTTCTTCACGTCTTCGTAGGACAGGTCATCGATCAGGTGCAGCCTGCAGGACGTCACATGACGTCATGGAGAGAGAGAGAGAGAGAGAGAGAGAGAGAGAGAGAGAGAGAGAGAGAGAGAGAGAGAGAGAGAGAGAGAGAGAGAGAGAGAGAGAGAGAGAGAGAGAGAGAGAGAGAGAGAGAGAGAGAGAGAGACAACCCTGCAGGTCAAAACACACCAACAGAGGAGAGGAGACGACAACTAAAGATCTTCAACATCAATGTGATCAATTGACTTTAGAAAAAATTTATTAGTGATTCGATGCGAATTTCCCCATTATCTAATCTAATGACCTGTGATCAGATCTGACCTGAGACCAGATCTGACCTGAGACCAGATGTAATCTGAATGTGTCCTTGAAGTACTTTGGCCGGAGAGAAAGCTGAAAAGTTGAAAGTTCTGAAAAACCAGCTGTATTGATCTTTTTACGCTTCGTGATGACCCAGAGTTGGAGGAACAGAAGGAAAGTCCTTCGTCAGTGATGATGATGATGATTATAAATAATGAAAAAAGACCTCCAAATGTAATCAGCATTCCCATCAGCAACTGGTTGGTTGCAGTGGAGCAGTATGTCAAAGGAGCCATTGTCCACAGTTCTCACACACACACAAACAAACACGTGGACATACACACACACACAAACAAACACGTGGACATACACACACACACAAACACGTAGACATACACACACACACATACTCACAAACACACACACACACGCACACACACACACACACACAAAAGAAGTAATTATGCAAACAGTCTGAGGCTGAATGGGAAACTGGAGCAGAGGCACAGGCTGTCAGTCACGGTTAATGGACACTCAGAGTAATCAGATTACTGCAGTTCTCACAGTGCTGAAAGTATTTATCGTCTGTACGACAGTAAATTTACTAACAGCACAGTGAAAGCAGTAAAATCTCCTCTGACTGTTGTTCTGACATGAGATTATCATGTTTACACTTTAAACTACTGTGGGAGGAGCTGTATTCAACCAGTAACTAAAGTTAATTACTTCTATATTACTGTTTGTAGATATTCTGCAACATCTCACCTGAGAGGCAGGGAGCAGTGACCATCCTCCTCCTTGGGGGGCTCCACCTCATTGGGGGGCAGGATGGTGACATCATCACTGTGCTCCAGATTGTCAGACATCATCACCTGTGGCCTGGAGGTCAGAATGTTGGTGAAACCATAGAAACAGACGTCTGTGTTGTCACGCGTCGTCACGCCGACATCATGTTCAGTGTGGAGCCAGAACCAAAGCCCGGCTCAGACCGGGTCAGCACCAGTACCAGTTCCACCAGAGAGGGTCCACCAGCATCAGGATCACCCTGTGGGCGGCACCATTAAAGCACGAGTGCTGGTACTGTCTCCTTCAGTCAGATGTAGGAGGGTATTTCACAAGGCAGCAGGACGTTCTCTCCTCTGTTGCCATGGCAACAGCAGCAAAAGAGGCTGCTTGGATCCAGGGTGTGCAATGCTGCAGAATCAATACTGTAATACTGTACAGGATTTCTATCAGATGGGTTTCTTCAGCAGATTCCACCAACAGACACTGAACCTGATCTAAATACAGTAAATATTTCCAGTAACAAATTCCACATTTTCATTTTCATGCTGTGGCTGAAAATGAAAGTGCACCAAAATAAAAGCATTTATCACTGAACTGAAGCAGAAAGCACAAGAAAATGTGCAGAATTTTTCACTTCTAATGATCCTATTAGTATTAGTACTATTAAAACTATTAGTACTATTACTGCCGTTACATCAGATACTCTTAGTATCACTACCACTGAGAAAAGTATATACTACCAGTGATATTGCTACTGCTAGTACAGTACTTGTAGTACTGTAATAGTTACATTCCAGATTACTTGTTACAGTGCAGTGTGACGTCACTACAGCACATCCACCTCACAAATGTACATACCAGTCTGACCTCCCGGGTTGTCTTCAATCAGGTCCGCTGGTGGGTGTCCGGTGTCCGGTCAGGTGTGGGATGATGCTGCCGCGGCTCGCGCCCCTCTACGGTTCACCCGTTACGTTAAAACCGTTATCAGGGAACGGAGGGAAAGGCGGAAGTACCCTTCAAAATAAAAGCACGAAGACAGGATAACTGGAAGTGAAACGCTGCGACCAGGATTGAGATGGAAATGAAAGAACAAATGTCTGTTTCCAGTCTGCAGGCGGTGGTTCTCAAAAGGTAGCAGTCGAGAGAAATGTCCGCATGTTAAAAACACAGGACCGCCCCTTTCTTCAAGCAGCAACTGGCACTAGCGCCACCCGGTGGTCAAACACACACATTACACAGAGAGATCAAGAAGGCTTCCATCAGCTGTTTGTGTTTCTGCATGGACAGCATGTGTTCTAACATCTGTTTTTAAGATATTCGTTCTGTTCTGGATCTGTTCTTGAATTTTTATTAGACTTTAAACATCCCAGAATAAAATCCTTTGAAACGAACAGAAGTTGACGGAAAAATTTAGACCCACTACAATCTGGAGGGTGAGCATTATTAACTTTACCTTAAAGGCTGCCTGTTTGGGTCTTTGTATTTGAAACATGTCATCATCAAAAAAAAAAAATTACACATTAAAAACAGAATTTCAGAGTAGGAGCATGCTTTTGCACCACGCATTTACAGATAACTTCATATTACGTAAGAATCTAAAAATGCAAGAAACAGATAGTAATGTTGACTCTGAAGGTGTGATGACATTAGTTCTGGTGTTTTAGAAAAAAAACCCATTACTTTTATGACAACACAAATGTTTTAAAAAATATTCGAGATTAGAAAACATTTTTGACACTTTAGTCATCACATCCTGGTTTTCCTATGATAAATTCAACAGAAACAGGAAACTGACACTGTTCAGCGACGGTTGCGTATTTCAGGGAAATAAAAAGGAGGACAAAGATTGTGGGAGTGTTCCACCAGCTACAGATTTAATATCAGATCAACAACGGTAGAAAAACAGAGGCGGAGGCGACCAGACAAAAAGAAGAGTAGGAAATCCAACAGCATCCAACAGGCTCTTTAAAATAATTCCTCTGTACAGTATTTACACACACACATACACACACACACACACACACACACACACGCACACACACACGCACACACACAGACATACACACACAAACCAAGAAGTACAGTACAGTTATACACGGAGGAGGTGGAGTCTGATGCTGCTGCTGAGTCTGAGCATGCTACTCTCTGATTGGTCCGTCCTCCATCCGCGGTATTTTAATCTCCTGTGAAGCTGAGATTCTTCCAGGTGAACCAGTGACAACATCGCCGCTTGGAAAAACCTGCTGGAACTCGCTGAAGCCTGGTTGAACCGGCAAGCAGTGAGGCTCCGTTCTACAGCAGAACGCCACTGCAGACCAGAGCCATCACCGCGTCCGTCTACAAACAAGACTCCTGACGTGTCTCCACCGTTCGGGTCATCCCTGTCATCCCTGGGCCGGTCTGCAGCCAGCAGGACCAGTGGGGACAGCGGATCCAGAAGAACCGCCTCCTGAAGGCATAGCTGTCCAGTGGGAGGGCGGAGCGTCTGACTGGACGTCCAGGTGGAGAAATCAAACTAAACACCATTGAATTGATGCTGACACAGAAACGCTTCTTCATGTGAACCGGTCACATGACTCTTGGCAGGGTGGAGGTCAGCCAATCAGGTGTGCCTGCATGGATGAGAGGAGCTTCAAAATCACTTTTTTTTTTTTGCTTTCTATGGTTTTTGTGCAAATTCAGGCGTGCTGTTGTCCTTGATGGAAATGTCTGACCACTAGGTGGCACTGCAACATGAGCTATACACTGCAAATGTAACCAGATGTGGGTGTGTGTGTTTGCCTGTGTGTGTCTTACCACTCTCACCTCCGTGCGGGGGGGTACATCGAGGGGGCAGACGCCTGCTGACTCGCGACGATGGCTGAGGAGGAAAGACCTGTGAGACAGATCCAACATGGCCGACATGAATCGCACCCAAGTCTAAAACACTGACATGAATCAAACTTTAATCCATAAAGCGCTCAATCACATCGACAGACACGTCAAAGCAATAAATGAAGACGGATGGCATTTTTGATCCAGGACTGGATCTGCTTGATCAGCAGTACCTGGGTCCGGTACGAGATCAGCTCTGTAAAAAGGATTGTATCTACAAGTAGTCCTCAAGATACAAACATTCGGAGATACGAACAAACGTGCGTCACCATAGCCGACTATTCTTCGGCAGTTCCACTTTCTACCTCAAACCCACGTGGGGGCAGCACTGCTACTTTCTCGCAGCTGCAACACTCAACTTCCCTTGTTGCTGTTGTTTGTTGTCTCTGTGAGCCTCCTTCATACCCCCATGGATACTTAACTGTTTATCATGGATGATAAAGCAAAGGCGTAAAAATGACTTGTATTTCTCAGTGTACTTTTTTTGAAAACTGACATATAATCAAGAATGACAACTCGAAACGACCTGTACCTGTATGTTATTTTATTAAGTGTTGTTTTTATGTCCTGTAATTGTTTCTGGTAAGTCTTAGGGAATGGTACTTTTGTAATTAGAGTAGAAATGGCATTTAAATGACCTCAGATTTCGATTATAGATTAAAATTGAATAAACAATGACTTACAAATTCAGCTTATGAACAACCTCTCGGAACCAACTGTGTTTGTATGTTGAGAACTACCTGCACTAATTAATGAAATCCTGATATGCCGTTATTGACGCCTCAGAGGGCTCATCTCTCCACGGACAACTGTAGAGCTGGCTGCATGTCTGCTACCGTTAGCATGTCTACAGCATTGGCTGATGAATGAGTTTGGTTAATCAATTTCGTGATTGACAACTGAGATTTGATCATTTGGGCGGAACTTTCAGGATCTTTTGCATCACCGATGGAATTATCTACATGGACGAACTGACGTGATGGTGATGCCGTGAATCTCACCTGAGGCGTATGACAGGTCGTACTGTCCTGACAGGAGAGGGTATCCCAGGTGATGATGAGGAGGCAGGATGCGTTGCGAAGGAGAGGACCGCGGTCGGTCCAGCTCCCTCTCTCTGTCCCGGTCTCGGTCCAGCTGGGGCTTGTTGTCCTGGATGGAGGGGGATTTGCTCTTGTACTGGCTGGCGTGCTGCTGCAGCAGGTCCAGAGCTTTGGCCTCACTGGATGGCTTTGTGGTGGGACTGGACCTGGATGGCTTCTCGCCCTCCTCCCCAGCTGCCACCTTCCCTCCGTATGAAGGGAAGGAGTACCCGGTGGGCAGATACGAGCCTGAGGGGAGAGACACGTCTGAGGGACAGCTGACATCAATCGTCATTCGGCGGTCGACAAATCTAGACATCTGGAGTGAAAACTGATGTTAATGCGTTCACAGAGCTGTTCATTATTATTGATTCCTATTTTTTCTTTTGGCTTGTCCCATCATGTCATTCATTTTCAGTGTCAGCTTATCTTCTGCATATTTGTCTCTAACAACAACTTTCGTTATGTCTTCCCTCACTACATCCATCCAACTTCTCTTTGGTCTTCCTCTTGTCTTCTTTCCTGCTAGCTCCATCCTCATCACCCTTTTACTAATATACTCACCATCTCTCCTCTGGAAGTGTCCAAACCATTGACGTCTGCTCTCTCTAACTTTGTCTCCAGAACATCTCACCTTGGCTGCGCCTCTGATGAGCTCATTTCTGATCTGATTCAACCTGACCACTACTAGAGAACCTCCCCCTCCAGCTGGACTTCCTGTCTTTTCAGCACCACTGTCTTTAATCCATCCATCATGGCTGTCGTCACCACTGTCTTATAAACTTTGCCCTTCATTCTAGCAGAAACTCTTCTGTCCCATCAGAAACCTGACACTTTCCTCCACCCGTTCCAGTCTGCTTGGATCCATTTCTTCACCTCCTTCCCACACTCATCTTATCTTCATTCCTCTCCAACACGAACCACAAGCTCTATAAATGTTCCTCCATCTGGTTCTTGCTTTCACTGCAGATCACAATGTCATCTGCAAACATCATGGTCCATGGGGATTCCAGTCTAACTTCACCTGTCAGCCTACCCATCACCACTGGATACAGAAAGGGGCTCAGAGCTGATTATTTCTTACTGATATCTTTCCTATTATTTTTCTTCCTTTCTGTTTGGGTTCAGTTCTTATTGCAGCTTAAAAACACACTAATGATGATGAAACACAACTATCTGGTTTTGCCTTTTATTATTTTTATGATGAGCTATGAGAACTGATCATGGATCAGTAGATAAGTAGTTATTTTTTTCGTTATGCCTCCTACTTACCAGGGTAGTTCTGCATCATGACTGACGGCATGCTTCTGTAGCTGGGGTGGCTGGGCTCGTAGCCATGGCTGTAGGCGTAAGGTCCGTGCATGTAGGGCATGTAGCCCTGGTGCTGGGCCAAGGGGGAAAACTGTATATGGGGGGGTCGGGCCTCCTTGCCACCTCCTCGGTGCTCCTCTGAAGGCGGATGAGTCCTGCCCTCCGCCCCTTCCTTGGCCTCCTCTTTCTGGAGGCCCTCCTTCAGCCGCTGCCTCTCCTCCTTCCCCTTCCTGTCGCGTTCTCTGTCTCTGTCCTCCTTCCATCGCTCCTCCTCCTGCTGCTTGGGAGCGTCAGAGTATTTGTTGGGGTAGACGTACGGCCACAGGCGCGAATCCGGCTCCTGCACAGAAACATTGGGGAAAAGCCATGTTAGCATCTAGTCTGTTCATCAAAAGAAGAAACCGCATCGCTATCTGTCTACTTTATTTACTACCACAGCAGGACGTCCTGTAAATCCTACACAGTATACCATACTGGTTACTTACTAAAGAGACCGAAAGGCTCTTTTAGCTGTTGAATAAAAAATTGGAAGGTAATTTGGAAGGAATCAGAGCCTATTTGAAGTGAATACCCCTGAAAAAAACAAGTTACGCTAATTTCATCCAATACAATGAAAAAAAAGTCCAGTTATTTCTAACAACAACTTTAAACAGCTAATTAATGACATGATGATATCATGAAGTTGTCATGACTTAATTTTATGTTTTCAGAAAGGATTCAACTCTCTCCGAACAAACAGTTCTGGCAGCAAACATGCTAACATTAGCTGCACCACTGACAGCAGACGTGCCAACATTAGCTGCAGCTACAGGGGAAATGTTACCCATTATGTTCACTATTCATCTTTTCAACAACCAGGTGTTTCCTCAGGTGAAACAAGCTCCGCCTCTCTACAGACATTATAGTGAGTGTGTAAAAGTGGAGCATGAACCAGTGAGTCTGTGACGTCATCCTAACTGGGTTGATTAAACTTTAACAGTTTTCTAGTCTACCTCACTAGACGATGAGTGTGTTCAGTGTGTGACAGCAGTTACCTGTCTGTACCACATGGCTGGCTCAACAACCACTGGCCTTCCCGACTCCAGCCCTGCCTTAGCTTCCTCTTTCCCATGATGCCCTGCTTCGCTCAACTTCATCTTCAGACCCTCGGGCTGAGCAGTAGGGGGTTTAGAATCCTCTCCCTTTGCCATAATGACCGACTTGGCCTGTTCTGACGATGACAGGAGCTCTTTGGGCTTGGTTGGGTTCAGCATCCCCTTTGCCACCAGGTCAGTGAGGCTGGGGGCTCGGGACAGGGTGGGGGGAACTGATGCCTTCTGCTTCCACTCGTCTTTTCCAGACGGGTCTCGCTCTTTTCCCTCGGCCTTCTTGTCAGGCTGCCGCTGCCTCTCCTCGTACTGCTGGCGGTAGGTGGGGTTGGAGGCGAGCAGGTGGGCGTGGTAGGCCTGATCGTGTGTGTATGAGTAGGGGGGGACGTAGTACTGGTTGTAGTAGAGGGGCTGGGCGTACACGTTGGAACGCTGCTGGATGACCGACGGCTGCTGAGGCCCCGGGTCGACCCTCCTCTCCTCCTGAGGCTCCACCTTCACTTTTCCTTCCTCCCCCACCTCGGGCTGCTCCTCTTCCTTCTTCACCTTCACCTGCGCCCCCTCCACGTGAGGAGGCGCCGCGGCAACCGCTCCTGGGCTAGGGTTGGGGTAGCTCGGAGAGTAGTAGGTGTCGTAGTTGGGGTAGTAGGGGGACTCCTTACTGGGGGCCTGAGGGGGGAACAGCGTCTTCTTGGCGGCCTCTCGGGGGCCCTGGTCGGGCTCAGGTTTGATGTTCACCCCCTCGGCCTTCCCCTCTCCATCCTCGCCGGCGTCGGAGATGTCGGAGTAGGCGGGGCTGCCGGTTTTGACGGAGGCATTGTCAGCTCCGTTTTGGTTGAGGTGAAGGGGGGCCCCCAGGCCGGCCTCCATCCTGCTGGCCACGCCGATGGACGGGCTGGGGGCGTTGTCCGAGAAGCTGTACACCTTGTCGGCCTCCGCTTTGATGCTGGCCAGCCGGCTCTGGTGGGCTTCCGACGAGCCGTTGAGCAAAGCGTCGGTCGCCTCTGAGTACGGGCTCCTCCCCTCCTCCGGCCGCCCCCCCTTACCCATCGCTTTGGGACTGTCGCCCTCCTTCCCGCCCTCCCTCTTTTTCTTGTCTTTCTTCTTCTTGTCTTTACCGAGGGTGGGGCTGGAAGCGGGGTCGGCCAGTTGGGGGGGGTTGGGCTGGATGCTCTTCAGCTGGGGGCTCTTAGGAACGGACTGTACCACTGAGCCCAATGCCGGGGAGGACGTCTGTAGGGTGTACGGTGAGTGAGCGCTGAGGGCAGCGGGGGCCGGGGGCCGGGTGGGTTTCAAACCTTTCGGGTTCAGTTTGTCGGGTTTTCCTCCGGCGACCATCTTCCTCGCCTTCCTGTCGTCCATCCCATCATTACTGGCCTCGTCCGTCAAACACGCCCCCTCCTCACCGCCGTCCAACGCCTCCGGTTCCGCCTCTCCCCCCTTTTTCTTCCCCTTTGAAGTCAGCTTGCCGGGCGAGGGGGATGGGGCGTCGAATCCACGGCCTTTTGGCGTCGTGGAGCGGGCGGGGGAGATGGCGGCGCCATTGCAGGGGGCGGGGTCCAGCTGGGGGTCATCCCCATACTCGCTGTCTCCGTCCTGGTCCAATCGGATGTCATGCTCGTTGTGCGCCCGAGCCCGGTGGTACTTGAGCCCGTTGATGTGCTTGTACTTCTTGTTACAGTTGGGGTGTGGGCAGTCAATGAGGACCGGGGAGGGGCAAGACCGGTCCAGCTGCGGCGGGGGCAGGGGGTCAGATTTGCCCCCAGGGAGCGACACGGCAGTGCCAATGGAGTTAGTCCTCATTCGTTTTGAAGCCTTGGTGTCCTCAGAGCTGGAAGTGGGCTCCATGTCCGAGGCAGGTTTCGTTTTCCTCTTGGTGGAGGAGGGGCTGGCTTTGACGTCCTCGCCGCCGCCGCCGCCGGGGGCCGTCTGGCTGCCTCTCCGACCTTTGCTGTTGGCAGCGGCGGCGCGCGTCTTGCTGCTGCTGCTGCCCTTGTTGTCGGATGAGTTGCTGTTGTCGTTCAGAGGTGTGTTGTTGCTGGGGCGCATCCTCTTTCCCCGACCGCGACCACTCCGCATCTCCACGTCGCTGGTGGGGGAGTCACAGAACCTGAAAACACAAAAGGATGGTGAGCAGCGACCCATGAGGGGGGAGGGGAGGTAGGGAAAGTCGGGCTAAGACTGAAGAGCTGATTCAACAAAAGAAATCTGGTCTGGGACGTTGGTCCGTCCGAATAGTCAAATTGAGACTATCTGGGAATGTGAGGGATTCACAGATGCCATCCTTCAATAAAAAATACTACATGTTATTATTGTTATTAATAAGTTCTCATAGTCCTCTATTGATCCCAGTTGCTGGCTGGAACTGTAATTGAACAGCCAGTTAGACTAGAAAAGCACTTTATAAACTTATGTCGGTTAAAAATCCTGAACAACCTTCAGGATGTGTTCCCGTAATTTCTATACTTCTTGGTGATGAAGTGGCGACTGGTCAGGAGTGAACCCTGCGTCTCACCCAAAGTCAGCTGCTATAGGATGAGGTCATCTACTGTCGACAGATAAAATATACTCACCTTGGGGGGGCCCAGTCGTGTCTGGTGCAATCCAGCAGGGTCCCAACATACGTCTTGTTCCTCCAGGTGACGTTAACAACCAGCATGCCTACAGGCAGACAGACAATTAGACTACACCTGAACAGGTAACAAAAGATGCTACTACAGCAGGAAACGTGAGGCTGTCTCTGTGAGAACAGTTCAACAGGCCTGAGTTCTCATCTCACCGTCCTCCGTCTCCTGCCACACGATGCCCTCCAGGTTCACGCTGGTCCCCGGCTCACAGGGTCCCAGGCACTCCGGCTCGGTCGCCAGTGCCACATCCACCGTGTTCACCGCTACTGAGCGCGTGCGAACCATGATTTGTTCGCAGGGAGACGAGACCTCACTGTTGGTGACAGAAGTAAGAAGGTGGAGAGGAGGAGGAGCAGGAGTGGAGACCGGAGACTCCATCTACATGAGGGAAGAGAGAGAGACACGAGAGGTGAGAGAAACTACCAGCTGATGATGTCGTAGTTGTAAGTGAACCGTGAGGCTCAAGTCACCCATGATCCTTCAGTGTTTGAGATAAACGCTTGAACCAGTTTCAGCTGGTGCCAAAGGAAACAAGAAACGTCCAACACTAACACAAAAAATATCTAATCTGTTAAGCTGAACGTTCACAACATGAATAATAATGACTTAATATTTCATGCACACAACACTGGCGTGACGTTAGCCTCGGATGCAAAATGGAGTTGTTTCTAAGCCAAACAGACTCGCTTCAGATATTTTTTTAGCATGCCAAGGCAAACTAATTACCAAACTTTTTATTTATATTTACTTATGCTTTATTTAACCAGAAGATTACACTGAGAAACCAGATCTCCCTTTTCAGGAGTCCTGGTCCAGATGGTAGACAGTCTCACAAAGTAGCATCGCATTTTATTTTATTTATAGTTTATTTACATTTATAGTTTTATCTGATATAATTTTTTTTCTTTCAGTCCATCTACAAGAATACCTCCTTGCACTTCTTAACTTTTGTTTGCCCACGTTTATACGGGAAAATGTGTCTTATTTCTAATGTTCGCAGTTTTGTAAAAAGATTTTGTTGGATACCCCCCAGGGGTGGGGGGTATCCTACAAAACACCTAGTATGTGTTGAAAAAAGTAACAATCCTGTTTCACATTGTACTAACAGCTACCTGCCAAATGAATAAAAATGGTTAAATTAAAAAAAAAGAAAAGAAAAAAGCAAAGTACCATTGTGGCTAAATTAGCTAAGCTGTTGGCTACACAAAAGATGATTCATTCAATGTTTTCTGTTTGAAGACGACAAATACTTCATTAACATAACATCTGCGGGCCAGTTCTACATTCACTGTGGTGGATTTTTATTCTTTTATTGAATATTCAATGTTTATGTTGTGTAGCTGATGAAAATGCACACACGCGCACGCACATACACACAAACACACAAATGTTGCTGTAGATTAGCGACTAACTGCTGCTGAGGTGGAGGAGACAGCAGAAAGGTGTCAGCTGTCACCATGGAAACACCCCCAAGCAGCCTCCATCCTGACTCCTCTTTCTATGACAATGGACCAGTGGTCAGTTGTACTGACTCTCCTGATCAGCTGATGGCCTGATCAGGAGAGTCAGTGAAATGATACCCTCCTTTAATTCCTGTAGCTGATGTTCTGTAAACAGCAAATTAAGTTCAATGTTGGCAAGACGTCAAATTGATGGCAAGATGAAACACAACAGGAGGGTCAAGAATCAAGAGGAGAGTCAAGGAATTGGTGACCAGCAAAACTGTAAATGATTATTCTACACATTCAGTTGGTGGGGGCACCTGCTCGGGAACCACGTAACCGAGGTGATGCGTGACTCAGACATGTGAACTCCTCTTCAACATATTCTGAGAAAGCAGGTAACAGAGCTGAGGCATTAGGAGGCTCACTAGCAGTCTACCTCTATTTTGTCTTGCATCCATTCTAGCCCAGGACTCATACTTCAATATTAAACTCAAGATCATTTTGGATCTGGTTGATCGAAGGTAAATATCATCAATAACATGGCTGCTAATAAACAAATGCATTTATTAACATTAAATACCACATAAGAACACGGAGACCAGTCAGGACTTCACGCCCTAAACCTTCAGTGTTCTTCACCTCATATCATAATACAGATATTTTACTTGCTGCTGACTCAACTCTTCAGGCACTAATTGTTTTCACGAGGTGTGACCTGTATGATCTGAGCTGATAAATCTAGGTCTTTGCAGGCCAAATATCAGCAGTGAAATTAATCCAACGGTCCGATGCTGCTGTTCCAATACATCAATAAATGTCACCTCTGCTCTGCAACTGGTTCCTGCCACCTGTTGTTAACAAGGATTCATTGGTTGGGGGTAGACCCGGGTAGTCTGCAGTAATGATCCCTGATGTGGGATGTGACCTCTCAGCCCTTGAGATTGTCACACACCACTCACCCAAACCCAACTAGTCTACACCATTCACTCATACGCATTAACTAGGACACATGTAACATGTATGTAACACTTCTTTGGTATCTCTGCAAGCATGTATACTGATCTATAAAAGCATCTATGTTTTTTTATATTGTTCGATCAACATGTGTCTTGATCAGCTTTATCAAATTGATTGATCTTGACTTGGCTGCGGATGAAATGATTTAGATTTGAGCCTCAGTCCAGAACAGCACGACATCCAATCAGAAACGAGCGATGGCCGAATGCAGACGAGCAGAAAGCTCCGTTCTGTACCCTCCAGCAGGAAATGAAAGACAGAACATTCTGAACGTTTCCTCTTACCTTCACACCAACCACCTTCTTCAGATTTCGACATTCGCCGTCTTCCACCTCCTCTTGCTCAGTTGCCATGGCAACAGGCTGAGCTATCCCTGCAGTGTCCAGCACCATGTTTCCGAGCTGCTCAGCGGCAGCCAACTCTGGACTCTGTTGGGCCTCGTGGGGGCTGCTGCGAGGGGCCCCTAGGGGCAAGTTGGGGGCCATAGCCTCCTTCTCACTGTTCACTCCTCCTATGGACACCCCCTCCATTTTGTCCTTCTTTGTTTTCCCAGAAACCATGTCCTTTTCTTTTTTCACCGCTGGGAGGCTACGTGAGGGTTTACTACACTTGTCCGTTCCCTTAATAGAGGCAGAGTTTGTGTTCTGAGGCGAAGGGTCCCCGGGGGCCCGACCCTGAACCTCTTTCTTTGCGCCGTCTGAGACAAGGGCCTTGACACTGTCCTTCGAGTTTTTACTGCGTTTGGATTTGGATTTGCTTTCTTTGCCCTGCGGAGTGGCTACAGGACTAACAAACTTGATGTTGTCGGGTAAAGCCGCCACAGCGCTGGGAGGGGCAGCAATGGCCCCTCCCTCCTTGCTGCTTGACATCTCTAGTTTGTCCTTCTCCAAGTCGGCGTCCAGGTCAATGATCAGATTGCCAACACCGATGTCCCATTCATCGCCGCTGTCATATGTGTCCACCGCATTGGAGTCCACACCTTTCCCGCCTGCAGGGCCGCTGCTGAGGGACATCTTAGTAGGAGCGTCCCGGAGCGCCGCAGGAGGGCCGCAGGAGGGCCACACTCCTTCCAGTCGCAGGACCCCTCCTCAGGGATGGACCCCGGGCCTCCTCCCTGCTCCCCACATCGCCTCCTTCAGGCAGGACAAAAAAAAAGTTAGATTCTCAAAAATGATTCTGAAAAAAAGCCGGTATTTCGGCGAGGTTTCATAAAAACTCTAATGTACAAACGTCAAACTTCCGAACAGTTCACAAATTTAAAAGAAAAGCTCATATAGTCGTGAGCTTAACACATTCAATTTCAAACATATGGCAATACCTTTATCCAGCAATTTCTGCATTTGCCTCCACCACAGCTCAAATACATTTTGTACAAACAGAACTGAAAAATGCATCACTGTTGAGCTGAAACACGTCTGAAAAGACCGATTAACTTCTGCTCATAAGCAGTGATTAAGTCAGAGAAAAATAACTGAATTATTGAGAAATCCATCGTATTCCGACGTGGTTGTGTTTGATATTTAGTTAATGTAGTTTATTTTGAAGGAGGGAATGTACAAATGTCAACAAAGGTTCAAAATAGCAGCGCATTTAATTTCTAACATGCGAGCGTTCAGTGAAGCGTCCTCTTGCGAGGTTAACTTACACTGTAAATGCACTTAGCATGCTGGTGGCCCTTATAACATCACCATAGCAACAACAGTAGCACAGAATGATTGATTATTAATTACAAATAAGAAATACAAATTCCAACCCGTGAAATAATTTTGCATATTATTTGTAAATATCTTAATAAATGTCCATTTGAATTAATTATAACTTCTTTTGAAAAGATGTCTTGCAAATGAAATGTAAACGAACAACATATACAGGTCATGATAACGATACAAACAATCCTTAAATCTAAGAATTTACTAAATAAACAAAAGTCGGCACTTCTGGTGGGTAAAATCACGCCTGAGAAATGAGCTTGTCAAATACCATTAGGTCACAGTCACTGTGTATATTCATTCATTATATTCCTATTTTAATATAAAATAATTTTAATAATAAAATAATGGCTTCAATAGTTTTTTTGAGTAATAATTACATAATCTTGACAGCTAAATAATAATTACATAAATAAATGAAAAATAAGGGGCAGTACAATCACAGACACACATCACAACACCAAGGTCACCATATCAACAGCACAGGAAAATACAAATTCTATAAAAACAATAGAACAATAAGTTGTAGAACAATAAGTTGATCCAGTGTCAAAAATGTAAATATGTTGTGATGTACGGTCATTCCTCTGTTAAAAACTGAAATACAATAACAAATTACATGAGAATAAGAAAGGAAGCGACGGTGAAGACAATAGAGAAACTTTGGAAGAACTCAATATTCTGTGAGCCTTTAAAGTTCAGTCAAAATGCTCCAAAACACTGGCAGTATGGAGAACCCTGCTCCGAAAATAGTCGGCAGCCAATGAGTTTAGTCAAATTAATTTTACTTTCTATACAGTTTCAGATCACAGCAGAAGTCATTTAAGGTCACCTTTCAGATAGAACAGGTCTTCGTCTTGTAAATTTGTCAAACAAGTCTTATTTATCTTATTTAATTAACGGTTTGTCACTTCTGTCTCCACATGATCACGTGTTTACAATTCTCCTCTACTTCTTGTATCATGCATGGCAGAGTTCTGCCTGACTGGTTCGGGTCCAAGCACAGAAAATAGCCCCGGTCTCTCTTGATAACCAGGACAACGAGCAGGTTTCTACCCTTAGAACAAAACTTTATCACGATACCCCTCTCCAACACCGAGGAGACCTTCAGATGGTTCCAGTCATGGATCTTAGATCAAACATTTTCTCACATCAGTCAGTGATTATTTAACAACCTAACCTAGGATGGCAAAAGAGTACTAATCAATAATCACTCAGTACAAATCCACTGCCAATTACTAGTCATAATCCAATTTTCTTTTCTTAGTTTCAGTTGGAGTAGCTAGTGGGTGTATTACTGCCATCTTCTAAAGGTATTACTGCATTATTTCCAGATGCAAGAAAAATAAAGGAAACATTTACTATGACATAACGCTAATCAAAACTACGGGTTCATTTTTTAAAAATGTATGTTTACGTTAATGTATGTTTTTTAATGTATGTTTTTCCTGTACTGTATGTTTGTGAATAAATGCCACCCCTTGACACCAGTGACACCGCAGATGTGCGGGTATATTTGCTGATCATGTTTGAGTCCACAGGTTTTCTTCTAGATCAACATTTAAAGTTTGTCGCTCTCTAAACCAACAGACTCCGACATGGAAAAGTAGCGTGTATACTTACACGCTACCTTTCCACTGACATCCCGCTTCCAGCATTAACATACTCAGTGTTTAAGTCATCAACCGTTCAGTTCGCCTTACAAGACAATGTTCAAGTGTTAAGCTAACAATTCTAGCTAGATTTCACAAATATCCCCACTGTGGGACAATAAAGGGTTCTCTTATCTTATCTCTTATTTTAGATGGCTTCAGTAAGACGTCATACAACAGTAAAGTGATTACTGGTCTCTCACTGGCACCTGTTCTAAACCAATGTCAGGTTCTGGTCCTTCACATTTAGCTTTGTACATTTGGGCTGCAGTCAGGGGATACTACTCTTGAATTTTATCTGTTCAGGAACCTGAAGCTCTTTTTTCAGAGGTTTGTTTGAACAAGATGAGTCACGATCTCTGACGCAACTTCAGAACCAAGATATACAAATTTATTGTAAATGTTATGACTGAATGTAAAATTGCACATCTTATTTAGCATGAAGCAAAAGCAAAAACAAAATGTTCTGTGTGCTGTCAATTGTGGTTTTAACGAGTGACAAAATCAATATGTGCAGTTGATATCAGTGATGGAAATGTAACTAGCTGTTGTTGCCACCACTAACAAATTAACCAGTTCATAGCTGGTCAGATTTAATAAAGCTTTGACCAAACCAACCTGATTATTTCAGTCTTTTCTCTGCTTCTGGTTTGAAGCTACAGGACTTTCCGCCTTACATGTCTTCTGTTTACAGAGCAGCAGGAGGAAGATAATAAACAGCTAGTTCTAAATATGGCCTTCATGGGTTTACTGTCGGTTAATAAATAT
Organism: Antennarius striatus; assembly: GCF_040054535.1. Taxonomy (NCBI): domain Eukaryota; kingdom Metazoa; phylum Chordata; class Actinopteri; order Lophiiformes; family Antennariidae; genus Antennarius; species Antennarius striatus. Next base: position 21,817,549 of record NC_090779.1, on the reverse strand, counting down.
CTGGATGGTCAACAACGAGGAGGTTAATGGGAAACAAAGCGGGTTCAAATGTCTGGAGAGACAGGGGTGCAAAACATTTGGACTGGATTCATCCAGATGTCAAGTGTTCAACCTTCAGAGACGTCTTACTGGTTTGGTTAGGGTTAGATGACTGTTTAGTTTCGTATAATGCTAAAGGACTGGAAACAGCAACTCCAAAGAAAAGGAGATCCACAAGGCAAACCACTCTCCCAGGCTCTCTGATTAAGTTCACTGTAAGGTCCTACTAGCGACTGACAGAACTAGCATCCTTGGATCACCCGGTGACGCCTCTTCCGCTGTACCCACCACAGCCCCTAGGAGAGGAGGAGAAGGCTGGGAGGAGAAGGATGCTGTATGGAGGACTGCCAAGGCTAGAGGCTAATGCTTTTCCTTCTGTCTGCTAACAGACCACCAGCTCTGTGATCCACCAGCAGAGGACAGACCTCTGGTCCGTGGTCAGACTGAACCATTTCCTGCTTCGCGTGGTGGTCCATTATAGGTCATTACTACGCCACTGTCATCCATAGCTGCTGTGACTTTAGAGTGTAAGATACTTGCAAGTCATAATGAACTTCTCTTTTCACCTCACGCTGGCAGCTCCATCTCCAGCTGTCTGGCTGTGACCCGACTGAACCCTTCCTAAGTTCCACCATGGCGACTGTAGCTAAAAAGAGGGAAGTCGGTAACGAGGGCTGCTGCTTCCAGGAGACACAGCATGACCAATATTTTTTTCACTGTATAAAACAAGGGTGTGTGTAATTTGTCAAGACACTGTTCCCCTAGTATGCAAATGCATTCAAAAGTAAATGACAAGCTAAAAATGGTGAGTGGTTCTTCAGTCCTACCAAAATAAACTTCCTGACTCACATGGATTGGTAGATGAAAAAAATCTGCTTGCAAAGCTTTTTTTACAGACAAAAACATTTTTCTGTGTTCCATATATGTTAATTTCTCTACATTTCATTGAGATAAAGTAGTCTGTTAAATAAAAAATCAAAGATGAGTCCAGATGTTACAGCCAGAGCAGGTTTTTTTCCCCGTTTTGCACCCTTCTTTTCCTCAGGTAGGAACTGGCAACTGGCCAGTTCCTACCTGAGGAACCCCTGACCAGCTTCAGGGGTGACAGTAGCTTGGAGGCGGCACTCTTGCGCAATCTCCACCTTGTTTTTGAGATTTTCCTGCTTTAAGATTATTGTTTTCATTAAATAATTGCTCATTATTCTAACTAACTTGAGCGCATCACCATTTTTTATTGCAGCCTTAGAGCCGGGTCGTAACACCACAGCAAAATTGAAGCAAAATTATTTTTAATATATAGATGTATAGCTGGGTAATTCAAGAACGAGTACAATTCAGAAATTTAACTGGAATTCAACTCAATAGGAGATGAAAAAAGTAAATAGGTGATCACAATAGGCATTGGTCTATCAGAGGCTACATTATTTAATCTACATCCTCCTCTGACACCTCACTCTCAGTCATCACCCTGTTCTTCTCACAGTACATGTAGTCTGGTCTCCTGCACAAAACCACAGCTTTTGTTGAGTAAACTCCCTGATCTCTGGAGAGGCTCCCACTGAGTCAGGGATACTGAAATTGTACTGAATCGCTCTACTCGTAGTTACAGATGATTTTCCAGTTTCATGGTTTTATTTCCAATGATCAAAGAGTTGTGTCGATGTCTTTCCTTCCTATGCTGGCGACATATCAAGCATGACTGCATCATACTGCACCTGTTCTGTTGAGACTCCCTCATCACAAAACCTCCATGACTTGCAAAATTTCCTACTTGAAAGTGTCTCCTCCTCCTTCTTTTCCATCACTTCCTATTGCAGGTCTCTCCATTCCATTCAGATACCGCCCAAATTTTTTTTTTTAAAGTTTGTAATAGTAGGGTCCTTGCGTCAAGCCACCTGTTTATTTGATAGTGTGGTGAAATACCTCAGCCATTTTCTCGCCAAACAGAAATTTTAACTGCCATCTGGGTGGTTGTTAGTTTCGGACCCTGGCCCTGGGGCAGTGAAAACACAATGAAAGCATCAATAAAGTACAAAGTGCCTTCCAGAACCAAATCACAACTTCTTCAAAGACACAAACTGATGCCTGTGCCACATATTTCCCAGCTTTCCATGAGGTCATTGATAGTCTTCTACAGGATGATCAAACAAAGAGGCCATCTCATCTCTTACTGAGAAGTTTCCTGGGTTTTGCAGCTATTGAATAGGATCTCCTTACTCCTTATACCCTGATGACGCTCACTGAACTGCAGGGTGACGAGTTATCAACCGGTTCTTCTACTGCCAGCTGGATAAAGTCACCAGAAATGCCCACATTTGCAAGGACAATTGTGAACTTGTTTGGCTCCTTTGCGTGGACAGATTATCTGTCAAGAACCAACACCAGAACTGCCTCAGGTCAAGACTAAGTAACCTCCATTTCAAACACACCTAGCCTCTGCACCGACACGCAACATCACCCTTTTTATTACCTGTTTCTCAGTCAAACATGAGATGAGGAATCTTTTTGAAATGGTAACGTCTGCGACTGCCAACACAAAAACGATGAAACTAGATTTAAATCCATGCAGTAGGACTTACTCTACTTATTGCATTGCATTTACAACTGTCAGCATTATGTACCTGCAGATGTGACAAAAATGACTTTGTGAACAACCATAGTGACTGTCCCTCTTTGACACCCCTGTTCCAGAACAGCCACATGATAAACTACATCACATGGGGGAAGGGTTATGCCCATGTTGTTTTGGTGTAGAGAAGGGTCAACAGTGACGCAACAGGACCTTCGACCTGCCTCAATGTGAGCCGGTGAGATTATGATTAAGCCACCATAAAGTAATTATGTAGCAGAGATGCTACTGAAATGGGCTCAAAGCTTTAAAAGCCTTACTTCAGTGGATTCAAAACAATTTAGGGTTTGCATGGAAATCTGACCATCATCATGCCAGCAGCTGGAACCAAGTTATATCTCAAAATTCCACTTAAGCTCATCGATACCTCTTTGTTCAATACTTCTTCTTCAGCTGCACCTTATCAGCTCTGCTTTCTGGTGACAGCTGGCTTAAATAAACCATAGAGCATATTCAACAGACTCATAATAGTCTCAGCAGCTCAGCTAACTCCACGAAGCATCCTGTTTGCCAGACCTCCCAGGTGTGGTGCACAAATCAGGCCATCCCCCCCAGGAAAGACATAGCTGTTGTCAACCTGACTGCCCCGTGACCCTGCAGAGGTTGGCGGCTACCAGAGGATATCGGGGGATACCACAGGTTGCCAGGGCCTTCCAGAGGTTATCAGAGGCTACCAGAGCACTTCCTGTTCATCAGGAGGTGTAACCATCCAGTCACCAATGCACCAATGAACAGAATGGGCTTCAGTGAGTTGCCCAAGGACATTTAGACCTGCCCGGCATCATGCCATCAACTCTCTTTGTGGACAATCACTCTACCTACTGAGCTACATCCACCCTTCACTTATATCAAACACATTAAAAAGGAAAACAGTACATAATTCAAGAAAAAATTTTAAAAAGCCAAAAAAGGTCTGGAATATCAGAAAACCTGTCCAGTACACTGGACATCTGTGAAACTTAACTTTATATAGTTATGAGTTAAAACCAGAGACTCTCACGTGAGTCACTGAATGACACTACGTTCAAATTGTAACCATGGAAATGGGAAATTACACATGACAATTATCCCTTAATAGGGAAAGGTACCATCCAGTGTGTGTAGAAAATTTTAAGATGAAATATTAAACAGGGAAAATAAGAAGGTTGCACCGATGGACAGATTTGATCACTACTTCTTCTGTCCAGCTAGTTTCAGTCCACCTCTGACTACATACCAACCTGAAAGTTCTTGAGTGCTGCAGCTGAATTGTTACATAAATTACAAAAAGGAATGAGCACCTGAACTGACCCCGTCTTCAGATATGGAAACACTGTCTGCTGTGGCTGCAGCTCTGGAAAATGGTGAACAAAAGGCATTGAATAGTTTACTGGTCTCTGGCTGCTTGTCTGTTCCTCAGGTGTTTGTCTGCTGAATGACAGTGTTGAGTGTCTGACTCACTGTTATTGGCTTGAAACAGTCATATAAAAAAAGACCCCCCCCCCCCCAAACCACACACACACAACGTGCCTGTTTACATGTTTCACTTCTTTGTGTCGGATAACTGGTTATGGACCAGAACTCCCCAGTGCTGCTAATGTTCTCCTAGTTCTGGTTCCGAAGCTTCCTCTCAGCTATTCATACAGGAACTACTGACCATAACTTCTTTGTCAGGAGAACACACCTCCCTCAACAACACTCCATCTCCTTGATTTGTAAGAAAAGCTTTAAGATGTTTCACTTCTCGTTCAAGACGCCTTTGAGGTTTTTAAGTTATAATGAGAGTTGTTGAGAGTCATATAGGTTTCACCTACGTGGGGTCGGAGTCGCCTGAAAGTTGTGTAAATTGTGGGTGGCCTGTTTTCTCTGCAGTTCGTTGTCTATAAAATAATTTTCCTCTTTCAATTCATCTTTAAATCATCCGGCTGCAAGTTTATCAGTCCTTTGAAAAACTGCCACTGTGAAGTGAGAACCAATCACAACAATGTGCAGACGCATCACAATGATGTCCACTGGTGAACAGGTCCAGCCCAATGTTGACATGAGATCTGAAAGGGGGCCCTGTTAATGGAATTAAACCAATACAGGTGGTGGACTTACCTCTGGGTCAATAGCCTAAACTCTAGACGTTCTGAAGCCCTCTGAGATCTACAGAGGAACTGGTTTACTGCTGGGAAGTTTCTTTACAGTATCAGTATAATAGAAATAAATGCTGAAATGTGTGGTATAAATACCACTGGAATCTGTCCGAAGTCATCCTCTATAACAAGCTCATAACAGTTCTCACAGCAACACCGAGGGGGTCTGACATGACCATCATCTGCATATAACCTATAAATCGTGCCTCCCCCCTTGATCTTATTCTATTATATATTTATCTGCTATTCCCTTGTTTCAACGTTGGACTCAAGTTTTTTTCTGACATTCTTCAGTTTTCAGGAGAAGAATGTCAAAATCACAAGTCCTTCTGTCACTCCATCAGTGGATGTTTAACCCGAGCAGCCGCTAGCAGCTACAAGCTCAACCTGACAACAGCGGCCACAACACATTAGCATTATGTTAGTTTTTATTTATGCCGGGCCTTGCTCCGAGCTTGGGTTTTTATGGAGGTCGTTATGTTCTAAAATTCTATTTTCAAACAGTCATTATCGGTTATAGCTCATTAAAAGACGTGTGGAAGCCCAAATCTTAGCCATCTTAAACTAGTTACCGTTAGCTAAATTCATCGGAAGGTTAGCTAGCGGCCCTGATTCCACTACAAATTAGCCCAAAGCTAACACGCACACAAATCGTGATAGTGCGTTTAGTTGAACACAGTTAGCTCCACAAATACATCACTACGCTTATTACGTGTCCAAGATCGAATAACATGAATATATGTGTTATAACTTACTCAGCTAGTCCGAGGCCCACCACGGCCCGCTATTATGCTAGGAGCATCCATTATCGGACACACATCCCTTCGACTCTACCGCTGACATTTACAGGATCCTCCGTTTAACTTTATGCTAAACCGATCATTTCACGTTTTACAATTTAAAGGCGACACTAATAGGTAAGTTCTTAAACCACGACCCGAAACGCTTCACACGTCGTTTGAATAGCAGTTGACATACATCCAATATGTCGTGTGATGGACAATTACCGTCGGGGCGCCTTCAGCCTACCTGTCAAAAATGGTAGATCCATTATCGGACGCAAATTTACATCTCCCACATTCTTATATTATTTTACCAATTTATCCAGAAGTTACTTCTGAATTGCGATTAATTTTAATAACGACGAAGGATAACATGATCCGGACTGACTAAAGAAATGTGTTATAATATACTTAAAAGCACACTTACATCGCTGAATTGGATCACAATCTGAAGGTTCGACTAATGTATCAACAGATGTTATATGACAGCTGTTAAAGAGTCATAATAGCTTTAATATCAACATATAAATTCCTTCTGTAATATGCCTGGATTTGCTCACCTTGAATTTGTTAGAAATGTTCAATTAAAATGAAACATGCGGGTCAGACGGGGACGTGTCCGACAATAAACGCATGCCCCTTAGCGCCCATGTCTCTCCAGACAAAGACAGCAGTTAGCCTGCTGAGCTAACCCCCGGGATAGCTAGCAGGCTATGCCGCGTTTAGAAAACTGGATCCAAATCCCACTGAGAGGGCCGATTTCTACAAGTTCACTTACCCCGTTTGAAATCCCTGTCCGACCAGCTTTCATGTACACTCCATAAATCCAGACAATCCCAGTAAAAGGGTTGAAACAAGATTCGAAACTGGTGGATTAACAGGCGGAGCAGTCAACGTGCTCCCAGTTCACTGGACCGCAGCCATCACACGGTCACATCCCGGAGAAAGCTGGAAAACAGCGGGAAACACCGACATTTTGCAGTCAGCTGTCGAGCCCACAAGAAAATAAAGCTAACCCCGGGTATTCCATGACAGGATGTGATATTCCCAGAGTTCCCAGTTCAACGTTATCCACAGCTGCAGACACACAGACAGCGACAGACAGACAAACTGCACGGAAGGGCTAAATGGCTGTTAGGTACAAAGCAACCAAAGTCCGGAGCAGTGGAGCAACAGAGGCACTGGACCTGGACTCACTGGAGCAAAGGAGGCACTGGACCTGGACTCACTGGAGCAAAGGAGGCACTGGACCTGGACTCACTGGAGCAAAGGAGGCACTGGACCTGGACTCACTGGAGCAAAGGAGGCACTGGACCTGGACTCACTGGAGCAAAGGAGGCATTGGACCTGGACTCACTGGAGCAATGGAGGCATTGGACCTGGACTCACTGGAGCAAAGGAGGCACTGGACCTGGACTCACTGGAGTGATGGAGGTACTGGACCTGGACTCACTGGAGCAAAGGAGGCACTGGACCTGGACTCACTGGTGCAACAGAGGCATAGGACCTGAACTCACTGGAGTGAGGGAGGTACTGAACTTGGATTCATCGGAGCAACGGAGCAACGGAGTCACTGGACGTGGACTCACTGGAGCAACAGAAGCACTGGACCTTGACTCTCTGGAGCAACGGAGCAATGGAGGCACTGGAGGTGCTGGGATGTTTAATGACATATTTTATTATAAAATATATTTTTAAAAAATAGATTTGATCAATACCCACAGGAATCATTAAATTTATCAAAGATTAAAAGCTCCATCTGATTGATTCATCTGAAGAGCAGCAGGATTTAATAATGTGATGTCTCCTTACACGGTGTGTGTGTGTGTGTGTGTGTGTGTGTGTGTGTGTGTGTGTGTGTGTGTGTGTGTGTGTGTGTGTGTGTGTGTGTGTGTGTATTCCCGCATGTGCTCGCGTATGCATACATGCTACCTTGACAGCTCAGTAATAATTCATAGGAACTTTATCCGGATGTAACAAGATAAAGAGGGGTAGATCTCCATGGTAACAATCCCTTGTAAACAGACAATGTTAGTTTGGACATTGTGAGGCTACTGTTTGAGGTGCAACATGCACAGGTCCTATCAGCCATTAAAACCTGTTACCAACCGCTACCTGCAGCAGCGTTGGGACCAGAACAAGTACAGTGACCATCGCAGAAAGGTAAGAGGACTGCTGGGTCATCATTGCGATTCGACTGCATTTAGTTTGGAGGCTGTTGTTTGGTGATATTTTTGCGATTTAGCCGATGGATCTGTGAAATGAGATAGCTTGTGTTTACCTGTCCAGGTGACGTCTGCCTTGCCAGTTGTGGATACCAGAGGCATGAGGACACCTGCTCACGTTCAGCTCAAGCTCAAGAAACTCCAGGTCAGTGGACACTGATGAGCAGAGCATTGGCCATACTTTCATCACACCAATTAGAAATAGCTCGACAATTATGGCACTGATGCTGTTGAAGGCAAGTCCTTCAGAAGTTGGATTTTCTGACTGTTGTTTAAATCAATTATCAACTGTAAAACCAGAGTTACAAACATAATTTTTGTGACGGAGAGACATTTCCGTCAAATCTTCCTTTTTGTTTTTTTAAAGCTGCAAAATGAGTGGCGGTCAACCATCGACAGAGATAACCACCTCCTGGCTTCCAAACTGGCCAACATTATGACCTCCAAAGGCTTGGTTGACCACCGAAACCAGTACAACCTGAAGAGGTATGGTTTTGATAAGATCCACTTTGAATACCAATCAAAAGAAGAATGACTCTAACCAAAAAGAGCTACCAACTAATGACTAGAGATTTTCCAGCTTTGAGCTGACTTCTAACAGGATTACTATGTTTATCATCAAAGTTATGCATGTAAATACATCCCAGTCTGCTCATTAGTCTTCCTGCTGTCATGTCTCTTAAGTCTGAATGCTGACAAGAGGAGGGAGGAACTTCTACTCGTTAGCCGTCAGAATCAGGCCATCTATCAGCGAATCACATCTCGACAGTCCGAGTACCGTCACCAGCTGTGGTTGGATGACTGGGAAAGGGCGGAATGTCGGCGGGACAATATCTCCCGCTACCCCCAAGGACTTGCAGATAAGCAGGTATATCCAACAAAGGACACATGAGATCTAAAATTACCGTCATGATTTATTCAGAACTATCAATTTGTAAAGTAAAACGTACAAAAAGATGTACAAATGATGAAATATAAAGCAATTTTATGAAAGTCTTGTCTAGTAATTATGAGATCTTTTCTCATTCTTACATCTTATCTATCACATGTAAAGTCTCTGCCAAGTTTTATTCATCACTGTATGTACTGGGTTTCCATTCTCAACTGGGGGCTTATTGTACATTCAAGTCATGCTGGTGGTAGAGTTTCAAAGGAGATCATTGCTAAGGCATTCTTACTGATCATAAAGGTAACCCACCATGCACGTTAAATAGCAGGTGGAACAAACACCCAACCAGTACCTTTAAACGTTCTCTACCTGGGGAGGGGCTACCTCCACGGCACCGTGGGAAGGCTATTGTTCTGTTGGCTCCATCTGTTTTATACACTGTTCAGTGTCAGCACCATTTTACCGAAACAGAACTGGTGACCAGACTATCATTGGCCTGTGAAGAGGTATCCCATCTACCTGTCTGATAGCCTAGAGCAATGGACCTTGACCAACTGGAGCTACAGAATCACAAAATTGATTTGGTGCTGCTGATTCATTTTTTCCACAACCCAGCGCAGCCACTTGAAGATGCACAGCAACACGTTGATTATTATCTCTGGATGAACCCTGAGGTGATCCCTGATGTGTTTTTTTGTCTACAGAGGTCAACCAGGAAGGTGAAGTTTGAAATCAACGACAGCAGCGATGCTTCAACCAATGGAACACGTGAACACGTTCAGGTCGTCAGACTCTTCTGAGACATGGAGACACACAAAGCCCACATATGAACTGAAAGCACACGTAGTTCATGTTTTTTTGTCCACACATGATTATTTGAGATTTTAGACTTCACATATGCATGTTTTAATTTGTTTACATGTAGAGTAATAATGTGATGCTGAAAACATGTATAATAATACACTGCCCAACCAAAGATCCTAGACCTGAACATAGACTTGAACGTAGACTTGGATCCTAGACAGGACCCAAGACAATAGCCGACCAGACTCTAGGTCTCAACATAGCTCTGAACATACACCTGACCTTAGACCTGAACCTAGATCTTACTCTGGATTAGAACCTAGAACTGAACCTAGATCTGACCCTAGACATGAACACCTGAACCAATCCCAGATCAGAAACCCATAGCCATGAGTTCTACAGGTGATTTTCATATTTATCCAGTTTGAGGCTCTTACCCTCTGCTTAAATCCAGGTGGGGGCTGGTTTTGACCAGGTAGTGTATTTAGCTTTGCTGATAATTGGTGGAGTATGTGTCACATGACCCTAACCATTAGCATTAACAACACATTTAAACTATGCACCTGTTGGACCTGCACTTGTCTGTGACTGTAGCAGGAAGTGACATTTTATCTATCTGCATGAATAAAACATCCCAGAGTTTCTCTGTCACACATCTTATTCTTTGTCACACACAAATCAGAAGGGTAGATCAATGAATCAGAACTGTCATTTAAATCACAATTATCATCTTAATGAAGGTTTCAGCCTGATATCTGAATGAAAATATCCAATGTCCAACGTCAGCTAATGAATTAAGTGGGTCATTCTGTGTAACAATGTCCACTCTTGCACCAGCTTCACGTTATCTTGCAGCATTCACAAAAAAGGAAAACATTCCTGAATCCATCCCTTTATCTATTTATGACTTTCATGGAAATCTGTGGGCAGTTTTAGGTCCTGGTAACAGAGTAGACAGCATGACCTCTTTCACCCACAGTAATAACTGAGTGTGATGGTTTCTGCTCCAGCACTTCTCCTATAACGTTGCCATGGAAACGACGGAGTAATGAATATGTTGTAAATATCTAGTTTACCAATTAGAATGATTTACTAAATAAATAAATAAATTTTGAAACAGTGTTTGCTGTATGTTAATCTAAGAGATTGAGACTTACAATAAAAAACAGTTTGTCATTATTTTGAAGATTAAGAAAATTATTCTTATATGACCAACATGCTAAGACTTCATTTGATAGGGTAGTTTCTCCACTAGGTGGCGAGAACTCCCCGTGTCTTTGGGTGTCGAACTCCACTTGGGAAGGGAGGATTTCATGACTGATGTGACTGGGATAGTTTTCTTTATTAAAATGAAGAGCTCCATCCTCATGTTCATCTTCTCTGCACTGTCAGAACCTGATTTAACACAGACAACAATCAGGGCCAATGGGAATTATCTGCATTTTTATGTCTCATAAAAATCACATTGTTTTTACATAGAACACATTATTAATAGTTTTGTATCATCTGGAATCTCAGATTTCTGAAAATGAAGCTCTCATGTGTACCAGAGCAACGTGGGTGGTTGACCCAAAACCTAAAAGGTTGACTTTTCCTGACATTTAAAATCTGCTGTGAATCCCAGATGTGTCCATGTTAGTGTTAGCGTTAATGAGGTGTGGTCAGCAGCATTGTTAGCATTGCAATCTAGAGGCAGCAGGAAGTGATTGAACTCTTGGCCATCAAAAGCCTGCTCTGAAGTCAACGCTGCAGTATTTTTACTGCTGTTTAAAGGACACATTGTTCAGATGATGACCATAATGAGACAACGACCACATGGTCATCAGAGCGGTGAAGGTGTCAGTGGTGAGATCGGGGTCTTCAGAGTGACATCATGTGTGGAGTAAATCCATCAGCAGTGGAAAAGGCCTTTAACAGCGTCAGTCTGTCCAGATGCTGAGCTCTGCTGGATGCATCCTCAGGCCAAGATACCGGGACATCTGGGAGCAGTTAGACACTGTCTGCAACCTGGAGCAGCACCACCGACACCAAAGCTGTCCAATAGAACCAACACAACAGCATTACTGGTTTTACTAGAGAGTTTACCAGTTTTACAATGCTTGACTTTATTAAGATCAGAGGAGCAGACCTGCTCCACCAGCTTTATTAGTGCTAGGTTTTACTGCATCGCAGAGCACTTCAGAAACAATAAGCTCACCGGAGTAAGTCACTCCTGAATAATGTACACAGTCCTGAAATCAGCTACATAGCAGGTAAAGTATACAAAAAACTTCCAGTATTTCCTGTTAGGGATCACCACAGCATGTCATCCTGTTTCCATTGTAGAGGAACGCTCGTATTTGTTTGGCGAAGTTTTTTATGCTGGATGCCCTTCCTGCCACAATCCTCTGCATTTATCCGGGCTTGGGACCAGTCTATAGTCCCTACAACCAATGCATGTGCTAACATACACGTGACGCATGGCCTACGTAAAGTATACACTGATTTGTACACACTTCCCTGTCCACATACGTACGAAATTCAAACTGGAGTTGTAACTGGAAATGTGCATCACTCCAATGCATAAAGGATATGGTTATAACAACAGACTCTGCATCTCAATCTCATGCTCAGTCACTTCATTCTTTGAAAAGCAAATACGTAATCAACTCTCATACTTTCTCAGAATCAACAAGATTCTATCACCATTTCAATCTAGATTCAAACTTTATTATTCTGCAACAAAGTTGCTCAAATTCACCAACAAACATTTCTCTGCTGCTGCATAGAATTTTCAAAGCTGATAATAGTACGATCAAAGGTGACAATAGTACGATCACAGGTGATAATAGTGCAATTACATGTGACATCAGTATGCTCAGAGGAAACCCCACACCCATCATTTGACTGACTTTAACTCATACTGAGACGCATCTACACCAGCTTTCCATCTTTTGCATTGAATTATCCTCTATATTACTTTGATCAGCTCTATTTATTAATTTGTTCCAGGAATTCAAAACACAGCTGATAAAAAGTATTTTATTTTTGAAGCCCCTTCAGATTGGAATAATTTAACAGCCGAAGTTAGATCCAGTTCATATGATGGGATATTTAAACATTATTGTCTTCCTACGTCCTGCTCAGACTGTCGTAGTGTTTCTGATGTTAATGTTATTTTTCATTATATGATCTTGTGTGCACTCTCCTTGCCTTTTTTTTTCTTGTTTTTCTTTTTTCTTTTTCTCTCTTTTGGATTCAATGTCGACTTCATTTATGTCGTTGTGTAACAATTGTTGGATGTATGTATGGTTGGATGGGTGGATGGATGGATCTACGTATAAATAAATGAAAGGATTTATGGATGGATGAATCTACAGATGGAAGAAAATACAGAAGGATGGATAGACTACCTGAACCAGCAAACAGGCTTCCTTCCTTCCATAAATTAATGTAGGTTTCTATTTTATTTTCTTGTGGTATTTGTTTTCACAGTAAAACATTTTCTTTGGAATATTCCTATGGCCATAAAGGTATTGTTTTTACCTTTAAATGCTCCCTCAGTAACTTTCTAACAACATCTGGTCACAAATTGAGGTATTTCCTGTTTGTGCACCAATCAGGACATTAAAGCACCCGTTCGGAGAAGAGAAGGAGAAGTTACAGGCTCTGTAAAAAGATTTGTCCTGTGTGTGTGTGTGTGTGTGTGTGTGTGTGTGTGTGTGTGTGTGTGTGTGTGTGTGTGTGTGTGTGTGTGTGTTGATGTGTGCACACACCAGACTAGAGGAGGTGTTTTTACTGGGATCCTCCTCCTCCTCATCCTCCTCCTCCTGTCGCACTCTCTCCTTCATCAGAATCAACCTGCTAACACACACTCTCTCTGGTTGTCTCACACACACATGGATTACCAGCTTCTTCTGCTGCTGCTGTGGACCTGCAGCCTCCTGCCAGGTGAGAGAGCAAGCATCACTCTACACTACCACTACCTCTATGTTAAAACTGCTGGTTGCCCTGGCAACCAGTTGACTACAGTATCATGGGGACATGAAGGTGTTATGAGTTGTCGTCTGCAGATGATCCAACCTCCTGAACATTGTCATCATCACTTTACAGACCGGACTCTGAGCAAAAGACTGTGGAAAGGTTTGTCTGTTCAGGCCTAAATCTAAATCAAGGCTCCAGTCCCCATCTTCAAGACATTCACCACTGCTGACAAAAAGAGATACTCCAGTAGCTCAGAAGCATCTAGAACAGACCTAGAGGTTAAAGGGATGGTGTTCTGTCTGGATAAGCATGCTTGCAGAAAGGGAAAGCAGGAAAAAACATGTATCTGAGGAACTTTAAGTGATTTTGGGCCCATTGTAGCGGGACGCTTAGGACTAACATTCTACTTCACATATTTCATTGTATTTACAATGTATAATGACAAATTCAGATAGAAAGATGAAAGACAAAGCACATTACTCGGGCGGCAAAGGGGATGAAAATGAGATGACGACTTGAGAAAAGTAGGTCAAGGTGAAATTTCAACTTTCGTACACTCAGGAACCGGATAAGATAGAAAGGTGAGGGAGAAAGCCAGTGTAAGACCATAGATCAAAGCTAGTGCTATGATCTATGAAAGTAGGTCAGGGTGAAATTTTGAATTCTCAAGGGTGTCGTGGGCTGTTGCAGTCTCTGACTGCCCTGGTTCGAGTTTTACATCCATGTCAGCTTTTAAAGTCCTTTATAGTAAATGTCAATTCTAATTACACCTCATAATACAGTTGAAAATTCATCTCCATCATTACTAAGACATTTCTGACTGGTTTGGATTTACAATCTCATTTCATTTTGTCAACGAAATCATTCACTAACCTGATGATGTCACAGATTTCACGATCGTTGTCCTCTGTGGATGGTCCGACACCAGGCCTCTCATAAACTGTCTTTTGATGGTTGGATGCCGATTTTAGCCACATGTCTCACCTGAGGAAACACCTGGTCTCACAACAATTGATATTTATCTACAAGTTGAAGAGTGGACTGAATATGATACCTTGAGTTAGCACATCAGCTAGTATTAACACATCTGCAGCCTTCGCTGCATGCCGTCAGAAAATAGAACATCAACATCTTCATTACATTTCCATCACATCTTCATCTGAATGGTTACGGTGTTGTTGGAGATAACTGAAAATTCTTATAGAAAATTCTTTGCATGGCATCAGCTAATTTTTTTCAAACTAGCATTACCCTCAGCACACAGCTAGTCCTTCCAGCTGAATTTGCTTAGCATCGTGCTGTTAAGTAGCTAAAAGGTTTGAGATTTCTCTTGTGTCATGAACTGTGTACTATTTATTATAAGTATTACTGTATTCAGGCACTGAAGGTGAGATACTTCTGGGTAACAAAATGGTTCTGGTTAATTTGTGACTCATGCCAACCTCATTAGTTGATGGAAAACATGGTGCGACTTTTGCAATCTGCACCGAAGCCAAGTTGTATTGCTCCATGCCCAGTCACTAGTGACTGAATCCCCCCCAGAACCGGCTCGGGTTTTTGTAAACATTGGATTTGAGCCTCTGATCTGAGCATGAGAGAAAGCCTCAGGTCCTTGGGAAGACCGGTTCTACCAGTTGGATTCAGATCTAACAGTTTGACACTGACTTGATGAAGAATAATGAGACAGAAATGTCCTCCTCGTATTGGACCTGCTAGCAGAAGCTGTGAAGCTGTGATCTCTGAATCTAGATCTTTAGCTGCCAGCAGAATCAAACGGGCCCCTATGAAGTCTTTATTCCCAGTGGATGAAGTCAGAGACCTTTTACCTCTTTCTGTCTGATTAAATTGTATTTGCAGATATTGAACCTGCAGTATTATGATGCCTCTAAGTGGACAATATTTGCCAGCGAGGCTCTGGATGTTACTCCAGAGGGTCAGCCTGGACTTGATCCCTGCAGGAACTCATAGGCTGAGATGGTTTTTATGGCAAATTGTGGCTTTTAGTGTGATCGTTAAACTCCTACAGCAGCACATCAGTCAGGATGATGCTGTTGTTGTTTTTGCGGTTGATGATGCCACACAGGAAGTGACCACCTGCCTTGACAGAGATGAAAAACAAAACCTCTCCTGGAAGCCGCTATGAAGTCCTGGTAAATCCACCTCCTGCCATCTCACAGGTTCATCTGTATCGAGACCAACTGGACTCTCCTTGGATTGCAAATAAATCAATTCTTCAGCGGCCATCTTCACACGTGTCTTCCTCAGTGGACCTGAATCCATATGTGGACCCAACTGTCCCTTCAGTGAAATCTGGAATAGAATGAGCAAACCATTATGCTAACACTTTTAGCTCAGAGGCTACAGAGAAGATGTCAAGTTTTCAAAAAATGTATCAAGAATATGTCAAGAATTTAATACAAAATAGAAGCTCAATATTTTGGAAGCATCTCATTTTACATTTTTCTTGGTCAGGATTCAGTTTCAGTCTGCAGTTTTAATTCCTTTGACACTGTTCAATTATTAGAATTGTTTTAAATGATCTGATACCTGACGCATCCTGTTGTCCGCTCTTTGACCTCTGCCCCTTGCCACCAGTCTTAGAGGTGAGGTGTGGAAGCTGATGTGGCTGCAGTGATGCTGAGCCAAAAGACACATGCTGCTGAAAGATGACTCGTTGTGTCGCTGTCATCAGACTAAAAGTGCAGCACAAGATCTGGAACTGGAGGAGAAACGGCTCCCTGCTCCTCGTGCTCCTCTTCCTCCTTGTCGATGCAGGAGCTGCAGCTGTTCACCTGTTTTCAATTAGACATCTGGAAAAATCAGCCACAAAGAAAAATGAAAAACATGTTAGATTGGTGCCAGAGAGGATCAACCAAACTCCATTCAGCCATCCAGTGGCAGTGAGGAGCCAGGACCTGGACCTGGACCTGGACCTGGATCTTTGTTCCATCATCATTGGCCAACTGCTAGGGTTTCTTTAACCTTTTGAGGGCTGTAGAGACATTCTGCTCTCTTTCTCTTCATCTGTCTGTGATAAATCAGCGTAGCAGGAATCTGCAAACCATCCTCTTCCTCACCCATCTGCTTACCAGATCACTTAAGTGGGCAGAAGCCCAGAATATGAAGGCCGCTCTAGTTCAGAGGGAAATGTTACCAATAATCAATAAGGATTGCATCTCTGATAATAAATAGCTGCTCGTCATTTACTGTAGATTCAGTCTACGTTACTCTTTTCCGTTAATATGAAGTTGTTCTGATGATGTGTCGGAGGAAGAATTCGGTCCTTCATCGTTTGTCACTCGTCATCCCCCCTCATTGGGAGGACACACTGATCCCGCCATCCTGGATGTCTGCTGACGGGATGATCCCTTCCTTTTCAGTTTCCCTTCGAGGAAAACGGATTTGAAAGGGGGCAGTGACATCATCATAATCATTTTCATCCTTCATTATCTTGTCAGATCACACAGAGGATACATTAAAACATTATACAGGGCAGCTTCCACTTTGAGGAGTGAACGTGTCGTGTCTCATCCTCTGTGTTTCAGATCCTCAGCTCTGCTTCAACTTCAACACAAAAAGCTTCAAGGTCTTCACTGGTTCCAGAGAAAACCAGTTTGGATATAGAGTCCAGCAGCATGAGGCGGGAGGACGCCAGTGGTGAGTTTATTTCATAGAAACCCGTTTACACTGGTCTAACACCAGGGATTATACTGGACCCAGTGGATTCCTGTGGAGCTTGAAGCTGCTTCAATTTCAGTTAATCAAGTTCCCAGTTTGACACCATTAACAATAAATAACTGGTCATCAGCTCTTAGTTAAAGCATGAACCAGTAAGGTTGTAATATTTGACTCAAATTTATTGCACACACGTACACACACATATACACACATACACACACACACATACACGCGCAGGTGTGTCCTCCTCCTGGGCAGCCTGAGAAAACTGGAACCAAACTGGTAATATTTTGCATTCCGTGTAAAACTGGCGTCGCTACTGTCAGATCATCCTGTGGTAGATCAGCCGTACTGTCACCAGTAACACCAGTAAGCTTGAGTTCTAAAACCAGTAACTAATCTACAACAGCAGGCCGCTCTGGACCACATGAAGGAAACCGGTCCCGGTGTGAGTCTGGCTGGGTGATTGTATAACATCTCAGTGGAATGCCTCACAATCTTCCACCATCACACAATCAGTCCCAGGTAAATAAATGGAAAATATTTGTCTGACCTTCTTCTCCTGCGTCCCGCGGCAACAACCCGTCTGGAAACTATGTGTTGTGGTTGGTTTTTCCCCACCCCCCCTCTGGGAAGCCTGTCGGTGAGGAGGGGGGGCAATTTATTCTGTTTTTCTTAAGTCTGGTGTCATTACACGCGTTCCTCTATTCTCAGGAGTATCATCGTACCCATAAACCATCAGGATCCTGTGACCTTTGACCCTCCTTGGAACTACAAACGTCTAATAATTTTATATTAATTATATTCAACGGCTTGACTGCTGAGCAGCAGACACACACAGGAGAAGCTGGACGTCGTGTTGACATGTGGGCTGATGTCGAGGTCAAACCCATTGACCTGTGCTGACCTCTGAGGTCAGACCTCCGGGGTTAAAGGTCACATGTCAGCCTTTACACATTGAGCTGAGTGGGACTGTGTCCAGGTTTGGACTGGAAGGCTGGACCTGTTATTTATACTGTATCAAAGAAAACAATGATTATTTTAGCCTAGTTTTAATAAAAGGTTTGACGTGTTCAAGTTTTCACAGACAAATAATATCACTGAGTCCACATCAGACTGGATTACAGTAAGGTTCTGATGATGATGGATGGAACACATCCAGACATGAAACGTGTTCTGATTGGTTGTTTGATTATTAATTATTAGTTATTATAATTAAGACCTCAGGTTAAGACTCTGGGCTTGACTCATCTCTGGCTGTTAGTCTCTGCAGCTGCAGATTGAGCTTCACTCAGTCACCTCTCAATGAAGTCCTGGTCGTCGTCCTCCTCCTCTTCCTCCTCCTCAGGAACACAAAGAACACAAACTTGCTGGTAGTTTGATGAAACAAAAGAAGAAGTGGACCGGTGTTTGCAGCAGCAGGAAAGAATCTCCATCATCTTTACCTGAAGCCAAAGCTCAGCTAATGAGAGACAGGCATGATAATAATGATGAGGATGAAGATGAAGATGATTTAAAAGATTAGGGTTCTGCTGCAGGCTGCAGGATGTGGACCCGGACTGTCTGGGATGTGGTTTGTTGGTGCTGGTCTTTGGTGTTTGATGTGGACTCAGACGCAAATCGGTAGTTAGCGCTTGTCTGGTAGGTGACTCACCTCCTTCCCAGAACCGCCGTCCAGACCTCCTGTGGAGGCCTCACCCCGTAAACAACCTGCTCAGAGGACTCCTCAGCTCAAAGAGCAGGAGGAAACCTGGACCTCAAGAACATTAAGAATACTGAACATCCTCCTCCTCACGCAGATCAGGTGGCAGTTCCCGATCCAGAAACAATGGTCTGAATCATGTGGAGATCCCAGCCGATCAGAGCCACAGACAGACAGATAGACAGATAGGTAGATAGATAATTCCTATTAAGAAAAAGGAATTTAATGAACATAAAAAAACTTTTGATTAATAACTGCAGGAATTATTTAGTTTATTAAATATTAAAAGCCCCATGTGCTGATCTAATGCGTTATGTCCGTGTGTGTGTGTATTTGTGTGTGTGTGTGTATTTGTGTGTGTGTGTGTATTTGTGTGTGTGTGTGTGTGTTTGTGTGTGTGTGTGTGTGTGTGTGTGTGTGTGTATTCACTTCAGGTTACTGGTTGGAGCACCGTTTGAAACCACAGGGAAGCAACAGACTGGTGATGTGTTCAGGTGTCCACTGGACAACAGATACTCTTCAAATTGCAGCCGTCTCCACCTGGGTGAGCAACATAGCCAACATTTTACATATATACGACACACATTTGACACACAGACAAAACACAGACGACACACAGACAACACTCATACAACAGTCACAGTGACATTCTGAGTCCAGTATGACCTTGCAACAACAACAACAACAACAGCAACACAAAGTTCACATGTCCTGCTGCAGAGTGTTTGGGATGAAGTTGGAGAAGAAGAAACTTGCAGAGTATTGGTATTGATTTTAAAAATAAGATCCCTTTATTGGTGCTCCGTAGGGAAAATCATTTTTCCACTTTTTCTGACTGACTCTGGTCTTGAACCAGCCAGCCTCTGGTCCCCAGCCCAAGAAATAGCGGACTGAGATACTGCACCCCAAAATCTGTCTCCTTCGAGCCGGATTCGAACCAGCGACCTAAGGATCTCTGCTTTAGAAGCCTCTACAGTCCTCCGCTCTACCAACTGAGCTATCGAAGGGACACTGGTATTGGTGCTGGTATTGGTACTGGTAGAAGACAGCTGGAGGACAGCTGATGTTAACCCTGCATAAATGCTTGTGTGAAGAACACAAGCATTTACGTGCGATTGGTCTAGTGTGACCAATCACACAGCTGATGGTCGATGAGATCACAAAGACACCATTAGTGTTTACCAGCATGAATAAAAAAGAGCAGGATGAGAAAAAGTAAAAAATAATTGCTGGATTTTAAGAGAAAAGAATGAAGCCTGGATAAAGTCCTGTTCTATCCTTCAGTTTTTCCACCAGTCCATTTTCTTCTTTGGCCTTCTTCTTCATCATCGTCATCACGACCACTTTAATTGCTGGAAGAATCAAAACAGAACCATCTGACAGATTTGGAAGAATCTAGATGGAAGGGGGACCAGAAAAACCCTGGACTTGTTCCGGATAGAGGGATTGATCCAGGTTCTCTTTCTGAACACCAGATGGGCTTTGACATTTATACTGCTGGACCACCGTGAGATCACATTTTGGGCTGGATCAGAATGAAGAGAATGATCCAGATTTCAGGGGCACATTTTTCACGGGCCATGAGTCACATGATTCTCAAAGTATCCTGGGACCACTGGCTTCAGGTGACATCATGGAGAAACTGAGCTGCCCTGGCGGGGCTTTGGATCACTATAAAAGTCTCTCCTTTCAGTCTAACTTCTCATAGTAGAAAGTTTGAAACTTCATATTTATAATAAAACCTTCACAGTCCATCCACCTTAAAAACAGACTAATCTAAAGAAAGAAAGAACAGATCCTCACCGGGGAAAAAGTTCAGCTATAAATTATGTTTCCAACAACACTTGAAATATCGCTGTGAGGAAATGAACAGAAGGAATTCACATTAGTATGAAAGATTGAAAATCATTTAAGAAGAAGGTCATAAAAAGTATGAATATAAAGCCGATCAACTGTGACCAGATCCTCTAATCCAGCCATTCAGTAATCCAATAATTCTCAACCAGAATAAAGTCATCAAAAATAAATAGAGTCAATGTGAACTAATCACGCTTCATTTTCAGTTACCTGTTAGCAGACAGACTCATTGATTATTGATGTGTTTTCAATCAGGGAAGGTTTCTCTGGACAACGTCTCTGAGCGGAAAGACAACATGAGGCTGGGAATGACGCTGACCTCCAACCCCAAAGACAACAGCTTCTTGGTGAGCCGAACGATGACACATCAACCTCACTCAGACGATTAAACAGCATACACAATGCACCAACCTGAAGCTAATCAGCCAATCAGCATCAGCTGCGTGGAACTGTATTTGATTGGAGGTTTAGTCAACCAATTAGCATGAGCTGTGTGGAACTGTACCTTCACATATTTTCATGTCTACATTGACATAGGCAATTTACCAGTTCCACTGTACTCTAATAATGGTGTCATCCAGTCTGAAACAGTGCAAAAATATCCCAGATTATTGCTAAAACTTATTACACCACATCCCCAAACAATCAGTACAGGTCCTGGCATGTGGTGAAAAAGTGTACTTTGAACTTTGAATTGAAATATTTTGTTGTATTTGTATATGATTATTTTAGCTGTCACATATTTATGTATATTTAATGTGTAATCCGGTTTAATCCCTGCCGGATGTGTATCTCAGACCTGCGGGCCTCTCTGGGCTCATGAGTGTGGAAGCTTCCTGTACAGCACAGGGATCTGTTCCAGGGTCAGCCGAAACTTCAGAGTGTCCTACAACATCGCCCCCGCCCTACAGAGTAACCAACACACACATCCATCCATCCATCCATCCATCCATCCATCCATCCATCCATCCATCCATCCATCCATCCATCCATCCATCCATCCAACCATCCATCCATCCATCCATCCATTCATTCATTCATTCATCCATCCATCCATCCATCCATCCATCCATCCATCCATCCATCCATCCATTCATTCATTCATTCATCCATCCATCCATCCATCCTGTTTTTGCTTTACCTTGCAGGGTGTGAGACGTTCATGGACATTGTGATCGTTGTGGATGGTTCAAACTCCATCTATCCTTGGTACGAGGTCCAGGACTTCCTCATCAATATCCTGCAAAAGTTCTACATTGGCCCAGGTCAGACGCAGGTCAGTTCTCAACAGCCCCAGACAACCTCAGACCTGCTTTGGATGTTCCAGTAAGGATTTATGTGTCACCTTATGTTTCAGTTTGCTAATAAGAACTGGGAACCCACCAGTAGAAGACAGGTTCTACTGGAAGGTTAAAGTGTGGTGACATTCAGGTTGTATGTCGTCTACAGGTGGGCGTGGTTCAGTATGGCTCCACAGTGGTCCATGAGTTCAGTCTAGGTGAGTACCAAACCGTGGAGGCGGTGGTGAAGGCCGCCAGAAACATTGACCAGCGTGGCGGCGAGGAGACAAGGACAGCTCTGGGCATCAATGTGGCCCGGTATGACGCAAAATAATATTCCTCATGGGTAACAAACCCCTGACAGACTCCAATCAGAATCACCAACTCCACCCTGTGCAGGTCAGAGGCGTTCAAGCAGGGTGGTCGGCCCGGGGCTCAGAAGGTGATGATTGTGATCACAGATGGAGAATCTCATGACAGTCCACAGCTTCTTCAGGCCGTCTCCGACAGCGAGAGAGACAACATCACGATGTACGCCATTGCTGTGAGTCTCTCCAATCACAAATACCTCCTGTGTGGTCCTCCTAGCAGACCACCAACATGTTGAGTCTCTCTCTTCTTTCTTCAAGGTTCTGGGTTACTACAACCGGCGGGGAATCAACCCTGAAGCCTTTCTGAAGGAAATCAAGTTCATAGCCAGTGACCCGGATGAGAAACACTTCTTCAACGTGTCAGATGAGTCAGCGCTGAAGGATATTGTTGATGCGCTGGGGGAGAGGATCTTCTCTCTGGAAGGTCAGCTGTTCCTCCGCATAAAGTGATTGGTTCAATATCTGAAGCTACATTGTGAATAAATGGTAGCTTCTGTGTGTGGGAAATTACCAGTTTCCTGTAACATGAATCGGAAATCTTCTTTCAGACAAACGTGGTTTAAAAATATTTATATTTATCTAAGTCTCTAATCTCATCCATAAAAAAAGAAGATAAATTGTTAGATGGCTTAGAGATGTCTGGCAGCCAGTTTCATCCTAGTGGAATCATCTCATTCCAGATTTCCTTCAAATGGTAAATGTCTAGTGGCTAGGTCCCCACTAATTTAACCACCTACTAGCCCATTCCTTCCTAATGGGACCATCTAGTTGGTTCCTCTGGAAGTTCCTCAGGAGAGCTGGCCCTCAGAGTCTCAGTTTCCTCATGTGAACTAATGATTAGAGGTCTTGATGTGGGAACGATCTCAACGTGTTGTCAAACCTTAAGTAGATCTGAAGCCCAGCTGGCTGGCTTGGTTAGTTCAGCTCCAAATATATCAGCCAATCAGTATAGTCAGTAGGTGAAAAGGTTCTGGATCAAGTGCTTTTATTTTGGAGACACCTTCAAGTTCTACACCTTTGATTTAGATTTTGAATACAGGGATTTTCTGTATAATACGAGTATTATACTGTGTACTGTATTGCTACGTTTATTGAAAGCCACTCTAATGCCCCTCACCGCAATGTGACCAGATAATGATGATGAAGAAGATGGTATCTGTGTGTCTGTGTTGCAGGAACCAGCAGTCATGGTCGTCAGTTCGGTCTGCAGATGGCTCAGGCTGGATTCTCCTCTCATTTAGTCAGAGTGAGTCCCTCAGAATCACTGACCTGGTCTGGAACCAGCAGTCCTCTGATTAACCGACTCCCAACATGTGATTCCTGGACTATGAAAACCTGCATCTAGAATGTGGGTTACAGGAATATTATTATTATTCTGGTAGTTATTTGTAGTTTTCTTCAGGAAGTTCTCCAGGTAGTTTTCATCAGGAATTCCAGATGACAAATTTAACTACTAACTAAATCAGTTTTGGCTCCAATCTGATCTGATCAGTCTAGCTCTGGTCTACAGCTAGACTGATTTAGGTCAGTCTAGATCATTGTGATATCATTGGGTCATTTATGTCCAGACACTGTAGACATTATCCATCAAGGCAGAAGATTAAAATTGGTAATTGGCCCATAATTGGAAAGAACCTTTTAAAATCATTCTGGATCCAGTTGACAGTCAGTCCAGTGCTGGGTTAAACAAAACCCCCTGACAGAGTAATGTGTGTCTATTATAAATGAGATGTTGTGTTATTTTAAACACACTCAGGATGGTGTTCTACTCGGGGCGGTTGGTGCTTATGACTGGAATGGCGCTGTGCTGAAGGAGACCAAACAAGGAAAAGTAGTTCCACTAAAGTCCTCTTATAAGAAGGAGTTCCCAGAGGAGCTGAAGAACCATGGAGCGTATCTGGGTGAGGAACCACAGGACTACACGACTGATGTAGTTTCATATGGAAATATGTTGTTTGGCCCACATAAGGAAGATACCCAGATTTGTTGGTCTGTGATCTCTTTCTTGTGGGCAAGCTTGATTTTGTTGGTACCTTCAGGACATGTGAGTTTGGAGGGAAAGAGCTTCTAAGGTGTGTCCCTCCTTCTGGTCTATTTGTGGTTCAGGTTACTCTGTGGGTTCCCTTGTCTCATCTCGTGGATCTCAGCTCTACATGGCTGGAGCTCCAAGGTTTAACCACACTGGGAAGGTCATCGTCTTCAGCCTGAAGAATTCTGGACAGCTGACGATCCTGCAGGCGCTGCTGGGAGAGCAGGTGACTCACAAACACAGAAACACTGGACGTAATCACAAACCTATCTGACAAAGCTACTTAAGACCATCTCACAGGCTGACACAGAAACTACTGGACAGACTTTCTCTTAGCAACAGGTTGGTCTTGGGTGGCACGGAGAACCCATGCAGTCTGGATTGGATTCATATAAAGGGGTCTCTCCAGGAATTCATCTTCACATTACTCACATTTTGAGCATAAAACATTATTGGAAGGCGCAATTATTTATAGCAGAAACTTTTTTAACTTGCAAAGAAGTTCATTTTTAATCAGATTCCAAATTCCGGTTTGGGAACCAAATGTATGATCCACCAAATGTTTGATCCACCATAGTCTCTATATTTCTTTTAGGATTCAGTTGTTTGAATTGTGGTCAGTTTCACTCATTTTACAAGTTAGTTTAAATTTTAGATGTAGTTTAAGTACCAGATGTGTCCCTATGTTCTTCCATGGCTTTAAAGGGGAAGAGAAATAAATTTTGATTGGCTGAATTTTTGATAAAACTCAAAGTTGAACCATTAAGCACTCAATACACCTTCTTTCTGTTGGCAATCAAACTCAGACTCTATTAATTAAAACTTTCCTTAATAATAATGTCTTAATAATAATGCATATTAACATGTTTGTTATGGTTTTTCCAGATCGGTTCGTATTTTGGCAGTGAGCTGTTGTCAATGGACGTAGACGGCGATGGCAAGACAGACGTTGTGGTGGTGGCAGCCCCCATGTTCTACAGTCAGGGCTGGGAGAAGGGGAAGGTGTACATCTACAGCGTGACACCACAGGTACAGACAGGAAGCTGCTGCTAGTTCATCCAATCAAAACATTCACTGAAGATTCACGGCTGATTTACTCTGAGGCATAAAACAACTGGTCATTAAAGCTGAACTTCTCCCGCAGACATCATTCATCCTGCAGGGGTCTCTGGAGGTTCCTGACTGCTGTCAGAACTCACGACTCGGTGCGTCACTGGCCCAGGTAGCTGACATGAATGGGGATGGGTTCAAGGAGTTGGTGGTGGGTGCTCCTTTGGAGGATGACCACCATGGAGCGGTCTACGTGTTTTATGGCCAGGAGAAAACCATCCAACCCCGGTACAGACAGGTAACTGGTGTGGACTAGTCCAGTCGAACAGAAGGATTCTGATTGGTGAATAATCACCGCATTGATTCTCCCACAGCGTCTGTCAGTAGCAGCTACCCATGCTGGTCTGCAGTATTTTGGTCAAAGTCTTCATGGTGTTATGGATGTCAATGGAGACGGGCTGGTGGACCTCGCAGTGGGAGCACTGGGAGCTGCTGTCATCATCTGGTCAGAGCATCACACAAAAATGAAAGCCCTCCTGGTCTGTTGGTCCTACATGTTGCCCCAGACTGGAGTCATATAAGTTGGGATGCTGTGTGACATTTATAAATCATCAAAATCTAATGTGTAATTGAAAATAACTTAAGGACATTGGAAATGTTAGACCAGAGACATTTAGTTGTTCATGTAATTCTATTCTTGTTTCAAAAGTTG
This sequence comes from Antennarius striatus, assembly GCF_040054535.1. Taxonomy (NCBI): domain Eukaryota; kingdom Metazoa; phylum Chordata; class Actinopteri; order Lophiiformes; family Antennariidae; genus Antennarius; species Antennarius striatus. The sequence continues at coordinate 21,791,422 of NC_090779.1, read as the reverse complement.
GGACTGGTTCATGTTCACCACTGTTTTCATCACTGAGCACAGTGGTGAGCTCACATCAGATTCCCCATGAACCTGGACTGCTTCATGGCAAACTCTCTTTTGACCACGTTACCCAAATGTTCTCTCCAGGTCTCGTAGTGTTGTGCGAATTCAGCCCAAGCTGACCTTTGAACCTCAGAAGGTCAACATCTTTAACAAAGACTGTCGACGAGGAGGGAAGGATGCCACTTGCATGTCTGTGAGTGTCTGCCTGAGTCTGGACTCCAGGACCAAGACTCTTTCAGAGACCAGATTGGATGTTGGTAAGACAGCACAGACACAGCCGTCAGTGGTTTTGTTCATCGCCACAGCCGGTGGACTAACTGACGGATGGACGAACGAATGTATAAACACACAAACACTGACAATTACATCATCGCTTTAAAGCCTGATGTAAAAAGACAACTATCCCTCTGAAGTAAAAGACTGTAGTCCTTGTGGATTACTGTAATCCTTGTCAATCTTTGTAGTCCTGATGGATCATCATAGTCCTTGTGTCTCATTGTAGTCTTCATGGATCATTGGAGTGTTCATCGATCATTAGAAACCTAGTGGATCATTGTCCATCTCATGGATCATTGAAGCCCCTAAAGATCACTTTACTTTCTGTCCTGCTATCATGGTTCCTTCACACCTGAACATTTTCTTGTTTCCATTGATATGGGAACCAACCTTTTCTGTAGGACAGGTGAATCCAGTGGAGACACAGGTTCCATCAGAGAACTTTCAGACCTTCTAAAGTTCTTTTTGTTTCTTGTCATCTGACATCATGAGATGATGTCAGGTCATGCTGTGTTGGGCCCCAGCAGTACCTCCTAAAACAACCTCTAACAGAGCTTGAGGCTCCGGACTGCTCAGTAGCAGGTTGTGGTTGTAAAGACGTAAATGTTGAAGCATGTCTGGATGAATAAGGGGAGGGTTCTAATGCTGTAGCAGCTGTCTGGTCTTCCAGCTGTGCAGACATTCGTTTATCCAGATTTTTGCTGTTTTCACGTCTGCATGTGAAAAATCTTATCGGGGTCTTTTCCTCCCTACAGCGCCTCGTGAAACGTTTTCTCTAATTGGTTGCAGATGTGCAGAAAGCTCGTTGACATCCTAATTTATATTTTCATATCATCTTCTCTCCATCAGCTCCTCGCTTTCCCCTAATCATCTGGACCGGATTAGACATACACACACTCTAAACTTGCACATGATATAAAACCAACACGTTTCAATAGACAGACAGAAGACGGAAGCCAGAATTCCTCTCCTCTTTATTGTTTGAGTGAAGACGTGGCATTTGTAACGGTTTGAGGCAGCTGACCTCAGTGTTTATCAATCAAAACCAACTTCAGTTGTGAAACACATGGGAATGAGCTCTGCAGTCCAATAACCAGACAGGAAATGCAAAAGTCTATTAATCATTGACAAAGTTAAATCTTTGAAAAAGTAATCAAAAGCACAACTGACTGCATTACTATTTATCATATTTTGTTGTGTTTGTGCCCCACGATGCACTGGCTATGCGTATGGGGTCTACCCCACCACTCATGGATAGCCAACTTGGATAGACCCCAGCGTAACCCGTGACCCATGAGGCGGATAAGTGACTGAAGATGAGATGATTAAGATCACTCATGCACGCCACTGTCCACTGTACGTCCCTGTACATCCAGTCAACATGGACACATGTTACCATGGAAACAGAGAGACCTCCTCTCTGTATATATATATCTATCCTGAATTTAAATATGATGAAACATAATTTATATCAGAGATGTGTCGGCATGTCAGCAACCACCATGACCAATCAGAATCAGGACTGTCAACACTCAGTTCAGTTTGCTCCACGGAGCTCTTCAGGAGATGCTCCTTCTTTCCAAATGTAACTTATAAATATACATCAAGCCTTTCGTCTTTCTCTTCCTAGCTGTTTGGTTCAGTCTGCTGTTGGACGAGAGGCGTTTTCCTCCTCGAGCCATTCTGGATGAATCCGACCGCCAGCAGCCCAGAACTCTGTCTCTGCAAGCAGGAAGAGAGAGCTGCCAAAGCCTTGGCTTCTCTATCCAGGTCAGCAGGAACCTCCAACACAATTAAAATACATGAAATCAGCTCCTAAACACACCAACTTCACTCACACCTGTCTCGGAACAGGAGACGACTGATTATGGACATTCAATCATGGTTGTCCTGGAGACGGGGTTGCAGAACCCAGATAAGGGGCCAGTGTTGGACCCGGATTGGCCAAGCACCCTGAAGGTGGAGGTGAGCATTGGTCCAGTTGGTCTTAGTTGGTTCCAGCGTAGCATGGATCTTGGTCTTTCATTCTTTCTGTCGTATCAAAGACAACGGGAATGATCCTCATTTCTCGCTGTAGATTCCCTTCTGGAATGGCTGTGAGCAGGAGGACACCTGTGTTCCTGACCTCATCCTTGGCACCTACACTGACCTCATGAATGTCCAGTGAGTATCACCCATCACCGTAAGCACATATATCACCATCAGGTAACCATCCCCCTTTTCCACTTGAAGGCAGTTCTGCAGTGCTTCCAACCGTGCCGTCTGGTCGCTCTGCAGCCACCAAGGGGAGTCTGATTGCTACGTAGTGGAGACCGGCCGGAGGAGGATGGTGGTGTTTGCCCACCTGGAGAATCAGGGAGAGAATGCTTATGGAGCCTCCATCCACATCTCCACCTCCTCCAACCTTCTCTTCTCCAGGCTCATTGTCAAGGTATTCTCATGTCCTGAAATGACAAGTAATAAACGTTGCAAACTAGCTTCATAATCTCAACTGCAATAAAACGTAGTAATGCTAAATTTAACAGCATGTCTACACAGATACATGAGACGAAATACAATGAAGCTGAAACTTTAGCCGGTACTGAAACAATTTGTGTGACATAGGTGTCAGATCATTGCTTACAAGCAGGCTAAAGAAATCAAGTAAATGTGCTTTGAGATATTTGGTTTTTCATTTAAAAAATGGTTGACTAAGCAAGCTCCTCCCCTTCCTCACAGGACCAATCAGATCTTCAGATTGAATGTAACTCTGAGAACAGACTGGACACTCAGAGGAGCTGTAACATCAGCGCTCCATTCATGAAACCTTTGTCGCAGGTAGGACCAAGACCCGATCGCAGCTGACAGATGACATGCAGATGATATACTGCTATTTTCATGGACCTCTTAAATACATGCACACTAGTATAATCTCTGCTGCTGTGGTTCCAGAGGTTATTCAATGTTTGGTCTCAATGGTCACCAAACATAGTCTCACTTAGTCTATGCTCTCGAGCTTTTGATCAAATCACAAGACTGGCCTCTGATTAGCAGGATCTTCATTGACTTTCATTTTGGGACAGAATGTGTTTTTAGCTAGACTCATCTACTGACCTCATAAAGTTAGCAGACATGATTAAGCCAAGGAACATTTAACATGCTTAAAAATATGTAATATTATTTATGAATGAATGAATGATTGTTTATATGTCAGGTAAATGTAATGGAGGAAGATATTCACATGTATACCTCAGAACAAAGAGCGAACAGTAAACCCTTTTTGTCAAAGGAACTACTCTTTTTACCCAGGTGTCTTTTCGGGTGGAGTTTGAGTTCAGCCGTTCTGTCTTCCTGGACCATCTACAGGTTGTCATGACAACCACCAGGTGAGTCACAGTAAGTCAAATGAATATACGAGTCACAGTAAGTCAAAAGAATATACGATTAATATCAAACTAATTTATACGCCTCAATTTATGAACATTGAAACCAGCTTCTGCATTAACAGAAATAGTGAGCATCAGCATGTTCATTATTACTTGATATTCATGTGCTTTTGAATGTAAAGTGAAACTGAATTTAATGTAATGTATCGTATCATATTGTTTTGTATCTATTCATTTTAGTTTTTTGAATACACTACTTTAATGATTCCTCTTATGTTAAATTGTCAAGCAACTTTATTTCATCTCTTTCTTTTTTTAATGTACCAATTTGCTTTGATTGCTTTCCTTTCTTGGCCAGTTTTTCTTGTTTCTTGTTTTTTTCCTCATTATTCATGAATTTATTTGTTTATTTGTCCATTCATTCATTGATTTTCCTCCTTTTTAATATACAGTAATTGTAAAATCCAAATTAAATTCATAATTCCCTGTAGAACATATTTTATGGTGTTTATTCTATCAGAGTCAAAAAGTCTAAATCACTGAGTCAAAGTTCTTCACAAGGTTCAGACACGCAATGAAGATAAATGTGTGTGTGTGTGTTAATCAGTGAGGGAGAGGATGGATACCCCAATGACAACATCAACAACATCCTCATGCCACTGAAATACCAAAGCAACCTCCTCTTCACCAGGTGAGTGGAGCTGGTTGTAATCAGATTACATGAAGGTTTCCAAACAGACACAAACACAATTGTCTCAGAATCCAAGAGTCAAGATTCAACATGAAGCTGAATGATCCACAGACATAATAAACCTATGACGTAAATAGCTGCCTCACACAACAAACATAATAGAAAACGAAAAGGCTAAAACTATGTCATCCTGTCCCCTCCCCTCCCCCCCTCCTCCTCTCCTCTCCTCTCCTCTCCTCTCCTCTCCTCTCCTCTCCTCTCAGAGACCCCAACCCGCCTCGATTTGAAATCACCTCTCCATCCTCCTCCTCATCGTGGGACATGTCAGACTCCCTCACCTTCAACCTGACTTATTATGTAAGTATAGGAGGGTCAGGTCTTTTCACCCAACTTAAACTTACTACGTTTGAACCTGTGTTCATCATTGTTCCTGCTGTTCAACATGAACATCTCTGATGAGAATCCTCAGAATAACTACTGCAGGACAATTCTGGCATCAATTGACAAACTGTCTATTGTTGACAGTTCCAGGACCTGGGCTTCTTCCCGGTGAAGGAAATCCTATTCAGGGCTGATATCTGGGCTGTGACCCGACAGGGGAACCAACTGATGAACGTCACTGATTACGTCATCGAGCAGGTAGGAGAAGAATCTTACCAAAGGCTCTTGTGTGTAAGTGAAGACAAACAGGCATCCTCCTTCTCTTTCTGTCAGCAGGAAGCAGGGTCCCAGTGCAGTCTGCCTCAGCCCAGAGCAGCCAATCAGGTGACAGCTGAGGACCTGTCTCACCTGTCACAGCTGGTAAGACTGATAGTACTGATCTCAGGACAGCAGGGGAACATCCAGGAATCAGTCTTGTTGTTGTTGTTGTTCTTCTTCTGTGCAGAACCAAACTAACAGTGAGGCCTTGGCAGTGCAATGTCGATTGAAGCTGTCAGCCTCCAAAGAGATGAAGATTACAATCAGAGGAAGACTTCAGCTTCCTGTACTGCTTGCTGTGAGGAGCCCACTTAATCTATGGATAGTAATGTTCTTCATCTTTTATGATGGAACTCAAACATCTGCAGTCTGTTAAACAATCAGATGACTGGTAACCTGTTTCAGGTGAGCTTCAGGTCTCTAAAGGTAATGACAGCTGCCTCCATCCAGATTGAAGCATCCAGTCCAGTGTTTCTCCAGGAAGACACACCTGTTAGACAGGTCAGTCACTTCCTTCCTTTCTTCATCTGTGTCACCAGGTGTTTGTTCGGGGAGGAGGTTTTTGGTCTCACTACAAATCATTTTGAACCAGAGCTGAAATCTTTATTCTGCAAATGAGATTAAATATCCTCTTTTTAAACGTGGGCTATATATTATATTATCTACTATTAAAAAGATGTCAATCCTGACTGAATCAAATATGTAAGTGCCTAAGACTGGATCTGATTGACTTGTGAATGTATCTTATAGATCAATAGATCATACTATTAAATAGAAATATTACATAAACTTGGTGCAGTCAGCGAATAAAGACGTAGCCTCATAGCAACAACTTCAGTCTCTGGATCTTGAAATGGTATGATTGCCCTTCAACAGTTAGAAACCTCCAGGAGACGTGAACCGGTGACCTCTCCAGGTGACCCCACGCACAGGGTTTACCTCCACCCTCCAACCCCGCAAAGAATGGACAAAACCTGAAGCACATACTTAAGCTAGACGGAGTCAGATCTTGGCTGCCATCTGCTGTCAGAAACTGTTATAGCAGGCAGTTACGGAAGAAAAAAAAACCCTCAAGATAATATAAAAACTCTATTTTAAATTTAAAAATTGAACTTTAAGCATATTCATTTATTTAATATTGATTTATAATCGCAATATATAAATATTTTTTGATAAAATGGAAATCAGTGATTTTTAAACATTGACATTGATGTTTTATGTCAGATACTTCCTTCAGAGAATCCTGAATTGAATACAGCTGTGATGATGTCATCAATTTCTGACGCAGATAATCCTGGATCTGAGGAAGGGGGAGGATTACGTCATCCCCGTCTGGATTATAATAGGAAGCTCACTGGGGGGTTTGTTACTTCTGGCCTTATTGGTCCTGGCCATGTGGAAGGTAAACACACACACACAAACACACACACAATGCGTATTAAATTTACTATGACGCTCCGTCTGACGTCACACATGTGAGCGCTTACCTGCAGTATTTTTTTTCTCAGCTCGGCTTCTTCAACAGACGGAGGACACCTGAAGAAGAGGAGCCTGCAGCCAATGGGAAAGCAGCAGAGGACTTATAATGTGTGACATCAGCAGGATGACGTCCACGTTTTTGTTTCGAACATTTAAATTATTTTACTCGGCTAACGCGGTTCCTCAGATTTACGAGGTAAGGAGCACCTGAATGCATCATGAGCCTCAATACTCAGGGACCCGAAGCCCCGCCCCCAGCTAAGAGCTCATTTCTATCTGTTTGCAGGAATCAATACACACGCTAAATGTAATACTCCATTACATGAACGTGTGCTCCAAGCATCAAAAGTAAAGTCTCTCTTGGGTCACAAGTTTAACATGAAGGGTCAGGGGAAGAAAAAGAAAAAATAACATAAAATAATTGCTGTCCTTTGAATGTAATGGAGTAAAAGTACCTCAGGACTGTATCAGTATCTGACTGAACTTACTTAGTTACTTTTAACTACTGGGTTCCTGCAGCTTCCTGTCAGCTAATGAACAACCTGAGTTCACCATAAAGACAATCACCAATCAGCTTCCAGTCACAATGTTCTACAGAGGAACAGGTGGTTTATGTGATTGGGTGTTTCCAGTTAGTTGATGGTCACATGATGACCCCAGATTTTACTCACAACCAATTAACCATGAACACAGTGGTTTATATGGGACCAGAGTTTTAATGCGGTGTCATCAGATAAGACGTATTAACTCGTAGGCGCCCCAGGGATCCGTCACATATCAGCTTTAAAGCTAAGTGGTGCATTTTAATTGGATTTATGAAAGAACACTGCTGCCAATAAAAAAAAATATAGCTCACAAGCGGTTAAAACTTAATTTGAGTTTGTTATACAAGTAGGACACTATTTTGACTACTTTATTTATCTTAATGTAAGAAACTGAGATTTAAAATGTAAATGTCAGCAGAGTCTTGCTATGATCATGTGTGTGTTTAAGTGATAAATCCTATGACCACATGAGCCTAACCATCATGTCATGAAGTTACATCTGGGAAATTTCAGCATGACTAAAGGAAGGCACTGTGTCAGTGAGGGCATTAGAATCAAGTAGAATAACAGTCGACTACCTACGATGGCTGGGCTTGTGTTTTTAGAATGATTATAAACACATTTTATATTATTTCATGCACTTTTGTTGAGTGAACTTGACGATTTTGTAAAGCTTTGTAGGTGTTACTTTTGACGTCTATCTGTGGAATAAAGACCTGTTATAGTCTTTTCCTTTGTGTCGATACCTTTACGGTTAAGAGTGTCGATTCTTATTTGTACATTAGTCTGTCCTGAAAGCCTTAAAGCAAACAAAAAGGGTTTGTCTGCTTGGAAGCATGAACGCCATCAGTAGGCAGCATCATTCTGATCTACAAGGACATGACAGGGTTTTATTATTTGTTCTGTGTGGGGCTGAAAAAAGAACATAAATAAAATCTGGATTTTGGTACAAATCTGGCGCTAAGAGTCATTCCTTTATTAGAGACACTGAGACACAGCTGGGTTTAAGGGCAATGGAGATGGACCCAGATTGGTTGGATTCGTGTTAATGCACACCTAATAATAACTCAGAGGATGAAAACAAGCAATCGGTGTCCGAAACCTATTTTATCGGTTTAGGTGCGTCTTGCCTGACCCCGTCGGACCCTCAGGCTTCACCTGTTTTTGTTAAATAGAAAGTAATTCATACAACCAAAATATTAATTTTTGATGGATGAGAAATGAACTGTACGTTCTTCCCTGGTGTTTGATGCATCATAAGACTTCAGATTCAACAACCAACGCTGTGATGATAGTAAAGACAGTTTCACATGTGATGACATTATCCTCAACCTCCAGGGCTCTGCCTTGTTTATTAAAGAAAAGTTTTTTTTCAACTTAAATTGACTTTCTTTCAAAGTAAAAGCATGTGTGAGAATCGACAATCAAACTGCCCATCCAACGTTCAGGACATGTTTTCTTTATAGAACACAATATGCCACCAAAATTACATGGTAACTTTAAACTTCCATGTTTAATTGAACATGTGACTGTGACAACTTGTGCTGCCTCCACTCTGTCCTAAAAAGTTTTCATGATCTGTAACAAAGAATTACAGAACGGCGGTCACACTGCAAAAGGAACAAGCTTTGGCAAAATGTATTACAATTTGACTGGAACATAATTACAACTCAGACTCTTTAAAATAACATCTTCATTCAAGTTCAACTAAAAGAATGATTCTGCCCAGCAGTCAGCTTCCATGTCCTGTTTTCCCATCTGTCTGTGTTTGACGGTAATTCGCTGGCGACTTGTTCATACTCCTGCTGCAGAATCACAGCAACATGGTGAACACAGACGCTCCCCAGAAAAGACGTAAGGCAAAACACAAAGCAGCACAGTGACATCACTTCTGTCCTCTGTGATGTCATAGCAAAGACACACAAGCTTTAGTGTGTGGCTGATGAGAACTCAAATAATAATAAAACAAAAATTAAAATAAATGTAAAATTGTTGAATAGGAAGCGTGCTGGCGTTTTAGACCTTTTAGATTAATTAGAAAAGAGTAAGAAATTCTTTAAAAAGAACTCGATCCTCATCCTGTCTCCCAGTTTCAGTGGAACTCCACAAACTCCTCCAGGGTTTTTGGGATCTGGTTGCGGTACGTGATCTGGTGCTGCCGGACAGCGCGAGCCGCCAGGCACTTTAGGCTCATCTTCATCTGCGTCTTCAGTAGGATCTCTGACACGCCGGTGGTGCTCTTGTCCAGCGGCGTCTTTTTCTGCTTATTGGTCATGTCTGTGTGGGCGCCGGCCTCCACCAGGTTGATGATGATGGCATGCAGCGTCAGGAAGTCGCTGATTGGCCGATTGTACTGGACAATGACGTGCAGCGGGGTGTTTCCCTCATGGTCGACGGCGTTGACCTGTGCGCCGCAGTCCAGCAGCAGTTTGGTGACCTGTGCGCTTGGGAAGCTGCAGACGTCATTGGTGTGAAAGTCGTCCACCGGCGTACTGGAACTGATGGCGAGGTGGAGCAGGGTGGAGCCCTCGCGCGACCGGGGATCCAGCTGGATCAGGTTGTAGATGTGCTTGTTGATGCGGGCGCGTTCCCCGTCGCTACAGGTGGTCTTGGTGGAGATGCAGGTGAGGTACAGAAAGGTGAAAATGTTCGACTCGTAGTTGTCCATGGCCTGAGGCAGCTCAGACTCCTCCGCCGTGTCAACTCGGGCGATGCTTCGCTGGATCTCCAGGACACTGCAGCTCAGTACCTGCTCGACCGCTGATGCCAGCACCTGCTCCTTCAGGTGGACCATCTGAGAGAACACCTGAGCAAAACGCAGCAAATCCTTGTGCGTGTTCCGGTTGCCCTTCTGCCGCAATCGGAGTGCATGAAGCCAAAGTTTAATGCACTGGTCAAACTCCATGTTATCAGCGTAGACGGCGCCGCGATAGATGATGGGGTGAGACACATCGATGTTGTCTGAACCCAGGATCCTCTCACGGATCATCAGTCCCTCCATGTGCAAAGCATCCCGGTCCACACCGATGGCCTCCAGCTCCTTAAGTGTCCGGCATTCACAGCGGCCCCCGTATGCTTCGATGGGCGGCAGCAGCTCTTTGGTGATAATGTGTTCTGGGTCGTGGTGGCGTTCCATCATGGCCATGTGCAGGTAGTGGTACGTCCTCTGGATGTCGTAGTTTTCGCGGTCGTTGGCAAATGAGGCGCCCAGCAGCTCCAGGGCCTCGATGCGGCTGTGGGGGTCACAGTCAGCGTGGGCCAACAGCAGCTCCACCACATCTGCTTTGCAGCTCTCCGCAGCCACCTTCAGCGGTGTCATCCCGTGTCCGTTCACCACCATCGTTGCCTGCCCGTGAACCAACTCTTTCACGATCTCCAGATGGCCCGCCTCCGCTGCAAAGTGCAGCGCGGTGGCGCCGCAGTGGGCCTTGGAGTTGGCGTCCGCCCCGTGTTCCAGTAAGAACTTCACAACATCTGTGTGGCCTTTGTAGGCGGCGATCATCAGGCAGGTGTTATTATACTTGTTGGTGATGCTGATGTCAGCGTTGTGTTCCACCAGGTAACGGACGATGTCCAGTCGCCCGTCGAAACATGCGGCACGGAGGGGAGTGGAGTTGGTGATGGTGGTGTGGTTGACGTTGGCGTGATGACACACCAGCAAGCGCACCACCTCAAAGTGTCCAGCGCCAGCTGCACACCACAGCGCTGTGGCTCCATCAATGACGTACCTGCAGACAGATCAGACAGAGTCAGCAAAAACCAAGCAGGGATCTCCAGAGTCAATCATTGGTTGACTCTGGAGGTCTGGAGTTTTGAGCCAGATTAAACATTCATAGATCCCAACCCCCTCCAGATAAAAGTAACGCAAACCTTTATCTGGATCCTCACTACAGTTTAATGGGGTCTATTCTGTCCAGTCACCTGTCATACCAGGAAGTTAACTGGAAACGTTCTCATCTTGGGGTGCATCAGGTAAATGGAGACACGTTTTTGGGTCACTGAAATTTATTGTGGGTGAGAAAATTCCCTGACGCAGCCACACGTTCAGAAAAACAACTTGAAGAAGGAGGAAGTCTTTATGACGGGTTGTTGATGAGGGGCTACAGAGATTCGATTTAAAATTTGAAGCAAAACGTGTGTTGTGACGTCACTCGGTAGGCGGGGCCGGCAGGACGAACCAGCTCAAGACTTTCAGAGGAACAGGAGGTTTCTGGGGTGGGGCACAGTCACAATTCAAGGTTGATTGTTTTCAAAACAGATTCAAATGTTAATATAAATGCCTGAAATAATTAGTGATCCTAGTCATAAAAGTCTAAAAGTCACGTCACCCTTTAAACCGACTTTATTTGGCCATCTTTGTTGCGTCATCTACGTCTGAATGTTGTGCTTAAAGGACTCAAACGAACCACTGAAATTATATTTCATCAACTACGTATTTCAGACGAGTTTCTCCATTATTTAAGGGAGCTTAAGCAAGCAGTTTGTAGTTCTTACCCGTCGAACCGAACCGTGCCGGTTTGTTCGGTGTCCACCCGGTAGTGGTCCAGGAGCAGCCGGACCACTTTGTCGTGCCCGTTCCGGGCTGCGATGATCAGAGGAGTGGACTTCTGGCCGCTGAGCTGAGTCACGTAGCTCAGCAGGTACCGGGTCTCCGACTCCGAGTGGTTGAGCAGCAGCGCGGCCAGGGTCAGGACTCGACCCTCGCTGGCTGCCTTGTACACATACCCGGCGAGAGACTCCATCTGAGCCCGGCAGGTAGCCAGCATCTCCGCTTTCTTTGGAACTGGCGCCTGCAACGTCCAATCCTCCAAAGCAAGCCGCCTCCCATTAAAATGTCCAAACTGGCCCCAGTGTAAACATGAAAACCGTAGACTCTCCGTTATGACCACCGGAGAAACGGAGTCCCGTGAATGTCGTGAGACGTTCCAGCCCAGCAGTCCGATACTGGGCGCAGATTCTGGGTTTGTGTGTCCTGGTACGAGAGAGAGCTAGCCGGTTAGCAACGAGCTAAAGTTAAAGCGACGCTTTCAGCTTCGAATGAGATTAAACTTCATCTCTTTTATTGTTTTAATCGAGTTAACTAACCCTTTGGTGATGTTTTGTGTCCACGACTTGAAAACAAATAACCCAAATCTCACACGGACAAACACTTTCACCCCTAACCTTCTCGTAATTCACCGGAAGCTGTGGTTCGATGGGAAAACACGTCCGACCGGAAATCTGTCCCTGAGATGTCAGTTCCTAGTCTTACCGGTTTCTCTACAAATCTTAGTGATGAATCGAATCAGGATTTGGACTTGGATTTTCTGCATTGTGAGATCGGGTAGCTTTCGTCTTTCTGGATTCTAACTTAAGAAGAAGAAGAAAAACATGAAACAAAATGGCTAAACCTCCTCCTCAAACCCTGCCCGGTTTTGCACTACAAGCACAACAATCGCTCTACCCTCAGAATGGTTTACACAGGTTATGCAAATATAGGTCATAGCTTCAATTTTGGAAAACATTGTCCAGGTCATGCTAGGTCAAAGGGCATGTCAAATGTTCCTATTGCATGACTCCTTAACCAGTTTTTTCCATCTGTAGCCTGCATGGAGCTGCTGTTTTTACCAAACCCACATGGATATCATGCTTTTTTTTCTTCTTCAGTTAGCCCTAGAAGTAAAAACAACATTAATATCCCAGATCTTGGTGGGTTTTGCTGATTGATCTGTGTTACTGATTGATGCAGACTGGTCAATTATACCTCCAATCAGATACAGCTACATACACCAGACGCTGATTGGCTGATCAAACCTCCAACCAGAATACCAAAATGCTGGGCTATTCCTCAGTGTCTTGCTCATTATCAGGTTGATTGAAAACAGTTCCACCAGAGATTCATCCTGAATTTCTGAACTAATTCTGAAGCTGCTGGTACTACATGTTCAGTAGTAACAGTGGTTATTACATGCTGAGTGAAGTATTGGTTCCAAAGTGTCCCTAGATCCAAGTTCTGCACCCAGGAACTAAACAAGACCTTTTGCTCTGTTCTGTAAAAAAAAAAAGTTAAACACCAGTCATGTATACGATGCAAAAAATGCATACAGTACTTGCCATAAAGGATGGATATCTGTCCTGAAATCAGGCCCATATCATCCACTAGAAGCCCAGAGGAATGATAAGCTTCTTTATTTGAAACCAGATTGACTCTTACAAAGCATAGGGAGTGGATTGATATGGATTACAGGATTATGTGATGGCAGATTAACCTGCAGTGAACAGACTGTGATTTGATCATGTATTGCAGCTTTGTTTCCGTCTGCTGAAGAGGAGCGACTACATTTAGTGAAGGGGATGAAAATGAAGATGAAGTCCGTCCACAGGAGACAGGCTTCGGCTCTTCAAGCAGCAGCTTTCAAGAGCAGGTTGGTAAAAATCTTTTGGTCTCAAAAGTTCAAAGAAAAATATGTTCACTTTTTTTTCTTTATTTAATGATAATGTGCTGATCGGCTGGAGTTTAGGAGTTCAGAAGGATGTTATATTCAGTGAACCTCATTTGGAGCTGTATCCATTTTAACATCTGAATCTTCTGAGCTCTCCCTTACTGTAAAAGCATCTGGGTGTGTCTGCCTGATGATTCATTCAGTCACATTCAGCTGTTCGCATGAATCCGTCTGTTTCTGCCTCCTGCAGCTTCTCTCCTGCTTCTGAACAGACTGGCTTAGTTCTACCTCGATTTCATCTGGACCTCTGGCTCTGCTTCACCATCCAGAACTGGTTCCTGGATATAGGCCGACTTATCGTCATGGTAACAGAATGAAAACTGGCGTTTTTAATGCTGCTGACAAAATTTATTAACGAATCAAAGTTTAAGGACATAAGACACTGTCATCTATAGGTAGAAAGTTGCTCTGTACCTTGAGATGCTGTGAGTGTTTTTCATGTTAACTTGTTAGTTTCTGACGTGTTTGAATCTTCAGTGCTAACGCTAATGCTAAACATCCACTGCATTTGGGTGAAAATTGGAAGCATTTTGTGATTGATGCATCTCTGATTATCAAGTATTACCATCATGGAAACCTTTAGTGATTGTTGTGCAGCTCAGCCTCCCTGCAGACATGTGGCCCTTAAACCAGGCCGGGGCTCCAGAGTTCCTTCACATCCTGTACAACATGAGCTCACCGCTGCTGCTGCTCCAGGTAAGTCAAACACAACCGGCCGGCTCAGAGACACCGTCATGTCACACTCAGTCATGTGTCGCTGTAGATGCTTGAGCGCAGCGGCAGGTTGTTGCCCCGGCCAGCCGTCCATCTCAGTATTATCGCTGTAACCATGGGAACCAGCTTCCACCTGGTGGCTGACTCAGTCATACAACAGCTGGTGCTGATTGGCTACCAGCTGCACCTGTCCATCAGAGAGAATCCAGTCATGAAGAAGCTTGAACCACCTTCACTGGTGGGTGTAGCACACGTTTTTAAAATGTTTTTTGTTTGTTTGTTTATTTGTTTTTTGGTGAAACTAGGAGGAGCTCACCTTTGGACACACCCAGTAACTCGTTTGGATGACCAGGAATGACTTAGCATTGCTCTGAATGAACTGTCGCTCACTGAGATCATCAGTGAATCAATGAGTTTGATGATGGACTAATATTGATGAATGTCCATCTGATTTGCAGGTAGATGCCTTTGAGCTTCTGTTTTACTATGAGGACACTATGGGTCATGTGATGTGGTGAGAGGTCTATCTATCTATCTATCTATCTATCTATCTATCTATCTATCTATCTATCTATCTATCTATCTATCTATCTATCTATCTATCTATCTATCTATCTATCTATCTATCTATCTATCTATCTATCTATCTATCATCATCTAATGATCTGTGTTTATTCCTTTACAGGTACGCGCCTCTCTTCCTCATCCTCTTCATCTTCTTCAGCAGTTGCTTCAAGAAACACAAGGAGGCGATGCCACTAGCAGCGTGGGGACTGCTTTTCCCCAATATCGTCTACTACTGGTCAGACTGGTTCATGTCCTACATCAGTCAACAATATTTGCTCTTAAAACATCAGCCAGTAAACGTCCTTCTCCATCTCCTCCTCCTCATCATTTAGTCTTTGGGGCATCATCAGTTTAGGGTGTGTCTTCAATTTAAAACAATAGGGGTTGGATTTTGTACTTTTTGTCCTGTTAGTACTCTTAAAACTGTTTCACCAGGTGAACCTGGACTATTCTACTGTATGAACCTGGACGGTCATTAACATTAGATAATCGATAAAATGAAGTTGCTGTGAATTGTGGGTAAAGATGTTCTTCTGGTTTCTGTTGGGGGATCATTGCAGATGATGTCATCACTATTTTACTCATTCATCACCTGCGTCCCATCAGCTGCTCATTAGAATGATATTTTTCTGATGGATCTGCGGACTGTGATTGGCTGCATCACCACACCTGTGACATATGGGGATGAAGAGCAGCCATTCTCCTCTTCCTCCACCTCCATTTACGCCACACACCCTAATGAATCAGACCAAGAGCCACAGAAAATGAAATAGGATATATCCAATGTTGAAAAGCTTTACATTACCACATTTTTGTACACTGAATCATGATTGATTATCATCGGTCCTGATTGATAGAATGATGATTTCTGACTGTCTCTGAACTGAAACTCTAACTATATGGACTATCTGATCTGGCGGCACCTGAGGCTGTGTGTTAGTAATAATTGATCAGGTAGTTCTCAGGTGTTTCTAACGTCCTTAGTTAATGAGGATTGCCCTAAAGAACTGACACAGGGTTGGAGGAGTTTTGTTCTTAAAATATTGTCACCACTAACACTTAACTTAGACAGAAACATGTCAGACTTTAGTCCTCAGTCGTTCAACCTGCTTGTCAAAGGAGATGATTGTTGATTCCCAGAAGTGTTGATTGATTCATCTGATGAAACCTGATTTAATGATCGGTGTAAATCAGCTAAAATCAAACCTGTGACCCTTATCATTTCACCAGGTACCTCATCACTGAGGGGCAGACCTTCATCCTCTTCATCTTCACCTTCTTCACAATGACTGCCACAGTGATTCACCAGAGGAGGCGGGGCTTATTTCCAGATTGCAACGGCCTTTTCATGCTCTTTAGGTATGAAACCAATAAATTTAACCTCAGACACTGGACATATTTATGATTAAATCTGCCGTCAGGGTAGAGATGGGTTTACACAATAGGACTTTAGAAATGTTCCACTTCCAGATTCAAATGGTTTTAAAAAACTGGGTCAAAATTAGCTAAAATCCCACAGTGTATACAGAAGTTAAAGTCATCCTTGAAATACGTTTCCCAGAAATCCCCGAGGTGCCAGAATAGATCTGGTGAAAGCCGGTTAATCTCCTTAAAGTCTGAAGTCTCCAACGTTCAAAAGAGGTTGTTGGGCAGAAACTAAAGCTTGTGTGACTCTGAACCTTCTTCTGACAGTTTCTCTGCAGCTCTGGTCCTGGTGGCGGTCTGGGTGGCCTGTCTGTGGAACGATGGGGTCCTGAGGAGGAAGCATCCTGGCCTGATTTACATCCCACAGCCTCGTGCTGTGTACACACTCTACCTCCGGCAAAACTACACATAACACAACCCTTCCAGTTCTCTAAGGACTAAAGGAGAAATATGAAGTTTGAAATCTGTTCTGATGACAAAACTCCATTCGGTGTGACGTCAGCTTCAGATGGACGGACCAGGAAGAACCTATCTGGTTTCTTGGGGGAACCTCAAGGATAAATAAAGGAGAAATTTTGAAAAATGAATCTCATATGGATCTGAATGTCTTTGTTCCTCTTTCTATCAATATTCCTTCACTTGTTTCTTCTTCCTGTCTTTCCTGTTTCTCCTCAAGTTCACTGAACAGCTCAGACTCACATGATGATGATGGAGACAATCCAATCCATTTATAACCTAACTCAGAGTCAAAAAATAAAATATTCTTTTCAGTCTACTCACCTTGTCTCAAAACCTGGAGCGTGTTACCCACAATGCAGTGCAACATTGCTAGCTCATGTATGCAGTACTCACTGAGGAGGTGTCTGTGGTTCAGCCTGTCCCAGTGGATCCTCCATCCTCTTCCATTACGGTCCTCAGCTTACGGTGGTCTGGATCAGTTTCCTGAGTGCAGTAACAGAGATCACACACACACGCACACACACACACTCAAACACACAGCAGCAGCAATGGTGAGATCATTATTGGAGATTCACATCAAGAGAGCAATTTCATTCTGTTCCCTCATGCAGTTTTCTTCTATTATTGCAGGTGACGTCGCTGACCCAGGATCAGATTAATGGTAAGAGCAGTGAGTGTTGGTGATGTTGAAGGAATCAGGAACCTGGCTGCAGTAATTGATTATTTTAATCATCAAGGTACCCAAAGAACTGGAGGAACTGTTTCCGCACTAGAATGAAAGCCTCTGAACTCGTTGGTGATTCATTGTTTGATCCCACTGACCTCGACTGGCTGCTTTGAACACAGCAGCAATGTCTTACCCTTAGGTTATTTTGGTGTTACCATAGAAACCGTGTGTGTGTGTGTGTGTGTGTGTGTGTGTGTGTGTGTGTGTGTGTGTGTGTGTGTGTGTGTGTGCGTGCGTGTGTGTGTGTGTGTGTGTAGAATATGATTCACTAGAATCTTTTTGCCCTGTCCTACAAATCAAACATCTGTGTCCTCAGTTCTTTACACATTGTGTGTAGAAAGAGAATGTCCTTCGTGCCTCCTCAGAATCACAATGTTGGTCTCTGTGTGTGATTTTTGTATTGCAGAGTTTAAGGAGTGCTTCTCTCTGCATGACAGACAACGTAAAGGTAAGATGGAAGCCCGGGAGCTGATCACAGTAATGCGATGCCTCGGCGCAAACCCCACGCCCTCTGAGGTCCAACGACACCTGCTGAGCCACAACATAGGTACGAGAACCCGGCCTCGGATTCAGTTAGGAAACTTTTCTTCTCTCTGTTGTTATTAAAGTAGAGCATCAGTCACAAAAATGATGTTGTAACACTCAAGGGCAGAACAATAAAAGAAGAAATAGCGCCACCACCTGTCTGTTAGGGTGTTGATGTCACTACCACATGTACCTGTGGGAATCTGCGGACCCTCCTCTTCCTCATCCTGACTCTCACCACATCATGTGATCCAGCAGAGGAGATCTTGCTCCTCCCTCTAACATATGGAAGAAGTAGATATCTGCAACATTTCAGACATTTACTCTTCATTATCTACTAATTTTTTCTGATAGACACATATTTAGACGTTGTCTGCGTTTATGTCTCATTGGTCAGATGTTTCAATGCTCTAAATGTGAAATCGCTCCTAGATAAACGATGACAGAGGTTTGTTTTTTTGGCCCTTCTCCACTGCTGTATTGTGCTGTTCATGTATCACATGACATCCCATAACCTGACTGCAGCAGAGAGCATCTTCATATCAAAGGTGCTCTGGGGTCCCATCAGTGTCATGCTGTCATTAGGAGTCTGAAGAAAGATATGATGCAAATAGGATGCAACATCGGTGTTTGGAATTCAGACCGTGATGTCAGAAGAGGGGCGGGGTGACGCTGTCTGAGAGCGTTAGGGAACCTTTTATGCGTGACCAGAACCTGTGAGTGGATGCTGCAGCAGTGTCGACAGGCAGAGACAGGCCTTCGAATCAGGAGGCCGTGATGATGAGGATGGAGGAGAGCTGTGTGCCTTAGGTGGAGGCGTCTAACTGACGTAGCTCATGGGTGAAGCTCGGAGTGTTTCCTGCTATCAGAAGGTCTTGTTCCTCTTCCTGGATCACCAGATTCAGATAATTTCCAGAGTTTGTGACTCTTTAAGGAACTTTCTGCAGTTTCAGGTCATTTTAGCTGAAGTGGTGAAGGGCTTGCATTGAAAACAACAGGAAATCTGTTATGGTCTGAACACGGAAAAAAAGTTAATGAAGTTATTCTTTGACAGCCACAGTAATGAGATTGGTTTTCATTATGTCTTCAACAGATAAGAGTGTATGCATAAAGATATTTGTGTTATCTTTGTGTGGCTCTTTAAGTCCGCAGACTATGTGCTGACTATAATTAACAGCTCCGTTTGTTCAGTCTGTTTAAACTGGCAGCTGATAATAAACAGTTTCACTGCTTCAGTGTTCGACCTGTTTATTTTATCTTATTACTTTTTCCCCTCCAGCTTTTCTCAGAACTCTTTCCTTCAGCACAGATAGATAAGGCTATCTTAATTCACTAAGAGCAGATGTCTTCCTGCAGCCTGGGATGGTGAGCTGGACTTCTCCACCCTCCTCAGCATCATGCACCGGCAGCTCCAGCAGGAGGCGCCGCTGGAGGAGATCCTGGAGGCCCTGAGGATGGCTGATAAGGAGCAGAAAGGTTTCATCTTGGCCTCAGAACTCAGAGCTAAACTCACAGGACTGGGAGAGAAACTGACCGATGCAGAAGGTGAGAATATAAATTCTCGTCACACATCACAAACTTTGATCATTAATCTTTTTTAACATTTAATCATTGCTCTATTGATCTGCTGTTTTTCTCCTTCCCAAAGTAAATCCTGTAATGGAAACAAAAAGGGATTCTCTGTTAAACAGGATGTAAGAAATATAACGGTCACAGTCATGAGATTTCATCCAGATTTCATCAACGACTCACCAACTACTTCCTCTGACTGCCAATGAGCAAAGTCATGTTCAGATAAGGAGGAGGAAGAGGAAGAGGAAGAGAGCTGCTGCTCATCCCTGTAGTTGTAATTGATCTGGTGTTGCAACCAATCACAATCTGCAGATCAATAAGAAATATCATAGTTCTGATTAACAGCTGATTAGATGGAAGTGATGAAATGATCATTATTAATCAAATATGAGGAAAATATTTATGACATCACCTGCAAACACCTAGCTCACCAGCAGAGAACAGAAGCGGGTTCCCACTGTCTGTGACATTTACCCACAATGCACAGCAACATAACACCATTAAGGATTTTCATCTCAGACATGGCGACAGGATCTGATTTTAATAAATTTTCTGTGTTCTTCTACTCATCCAAAAGGTCTCACACACTGTCCAGGTTCACACAGTGAAACAGTCCAGGTTCACACATTAAAATTCATATAATTCAAATGTATCTGATATTTTAATTACATCTAATCCTTAAAGTACATTGGATCTACATCTACACCTAAACTACCTCAGATCCTATGTCTGATTCTTTGTTCCTCTGTTTCAGTGGATGAGCTCCTGAGGGAGGCGGGCATTGGAGCAGATGGGCGGGTCCACTGCAGACAGTTTGCTGAAGCGGTGACCTGTCCATCAAAGCGCTGACGTCAAAACGTGTCTGATGGTCCTCAATATTCTTGTTATGTTTAATAGTATTTGTGCATCATGTCTGGGGTCTTCAACAAAGACGTGTTGATGACGTCAATACCTGTCTGTTCCATGGTTACATGACAATATCTCATGTTTGTTTGTTTTTTAAAGTCTATATCAAAAATAAACAAGATGTTTCATTAATTCTACGAAGATGTTTTATCAAAAAATAATCACGCTCCTATTTGTTTTGAGATATTTAGTCCCTCAAAATAATCTTAGTCAGAGTTTATAACATTACTTTTCCTGGTTGTCACTAAATTGAAACCGTAAATCATTTCTATTTAATCCTATCGATCAATAATTATGAGGTGTTTCTTTATCAAGAATGACAGAACCATTTGATGAGAGATCTGATCACCATCAATTAATTATTGTTGGCTTGATTGGATTGATGTTTGATTATTAGTATCAGGTCCTGGTCAGAGAATTGGCTGAACTGCTTTGCTTGAATAAACACCTGATCAGGTCCGTTTACCTTCTACTACCCATGATTCCATCATCTGAGAAAAAAAACATCTGAATGACAGGTGCTGTTTTTCTGTTTTAACATGTTGAGGAAATGAACCAGTTTTTACTTGGATGAGGTTTAGATCAGATTAAACTTTATTGTCATTTCACAGCACACATACACTATATGAAGAGATGTTATGCATCTAACCAGAGGGCAATAAACAAAAAAACAAAATCGAGCATCACCTAGCATCTCTAGGACCTCCTCCCTGCAGGTTGACTCTTCTTTGGTTTTTGTGTGACCCACTCTTGTTGCATCATTTGCAAATTTGATGATTGGGTTGGATCTGGGTGTGTACAGTTGTCGGTAAAGAAGGAGTAAAGAAGAAGACCGAGCACGTAGCCTTGTGGGATGCCGGTCCTCAGGATGAGGGTGGAGTAGATCAAATTGTCAAACCTGAATTGGGGTCCTTTAGTAAGGAGGTCCAGCATCCAGTTGCAGACGGGGGGGGGGGGGTGTTGCCTAGGGTCTTGGATTGCACAAGGTCAAGAGAAGAAAACTGAGTCCACGCACACTTTCGATGCTAATGTCTCACCATTTAAATACTGAAAAACGTGTCATGATGTCTTTGTACTGGAAGATAAATAACCATATTTGTGGTCTGACTAGGAAATCCTCTCATCGTTGTTATTTTTTTGGAATTTGAAAGTTAAACTCAGAATTCTATTCTGTGGATTTAATACGGAGCTGCTTTCAAGGTCAGGAGCTGAGCCGTCACCTGATCACTGAGAACCAATCAGAAGCTTCAACAACACAAACCCAATGAAGCCGGAGAACTGAGGTATGTGGTGCCGAAAGGCTGCAGAATCAAGGCTGATGACAGCAGGTGAGTCACCCCGACAACCAGGAGCCCATCAGACACACATCACAGCTTTAATCTCCCCCCGGCTGATGAAACTCATCTCAGAGAGAAAAACATGTTTGTTAGTCAAAGACCGTCCAAAGGTATCCTTCATTGGGAAACATTTGTAAGTAAATGTATTTTTAAAGCTGTACATTGATCCTTCAGAAAGGTCTCATGGTTGATTAATATTAATAAATGTGTGGAAAGTTTTTCATATAAGTAAATTAAATCTGTACCTTAACTATTAAAAGAATTTAAACTGAATAAGTTCTGTTAGGAACGTGGAGGAAGATTGGATGATTTACCAGGATCAGAACCAGGACCACTTCAGTCAGAATCACACCTAATGAGGCCGGTGGAAGTTTCAATTTTTTATAAAAATAAATATATATTATACTTTTAATTAATAATGAAATATTAATAATCAATTGCTGTTCGTTCACGCACTGCTTGGACCCATCACGACGGACCGGAACCTACTGATTGGGTTCACTGTGGGGTGTAGTGAACATTTTGTCCTCTAGAGGTCGCTAGTCACTCTTGTATCTAGTTGCTCGACTCTTCCTCAGGTCGAATATTAAGGAATTAAAATGTGAAAAAAAAAAATTAATACGGGCAAAAGTTCCTTTGTTGACAGAACGTGTAAACAAAAGCAAACATGACAGAACTAAATGGGCTGTAAAGCTCCTGTTCAGACTGACCTCATTAAATTCATTGTGTGTGTGTGTGTGTGTGTGTGTGTGTGTGTGTGTGTGTGTGTGTGTGTGTGTGTGTGTGTGTGTGTGTGTGTGTGTGTGTGTGTGTGTGTGTGTGTTCTCAGTTTAAGGAGGAACAAAGTCCAACTGACGTTTGCAGGCTGTTTGTGAAGCACATTCAATCCTTCCTTCTGATTTGACAGAAGATCAAATCCAAATACTTATTCTTATGGTTTTTTTTCAGGTTTATATTAAATGACATCATATATTTTTAAAAATCAAACAAGCTACCAGTAGATTTGATTTTGTATAGATTATACTGTGTGAACTGTTGCAGATGTATAGCTGACGGATGAATGTGTGTTTTCTCTGAAGTTTTATCTTAAATTGACTTCCTGTCGTGTAAAAATGCTGCTTTTCAAACCGTTTTGGATCATTTCACACGATGTTCATTTAAACCAGAAGATCTTCTTCTTTTCCTTTTGGCTTTTCCGTTCAGGGGTTGCCACAGCAAATTATTTGCCTCCATCTAACCCTGTCTTCTGCATCCTCTTCTCTCACACCAACTACCTTCATGTCCTCTTTCACTACATCCATAAACCTCCTCCTTGGTCTTCCTCTAGGCCTCCTGCCTGGCAGTTCAAAACTCAGCATCCTTCTACCAATATATTCACTATCTCTCCTCTGGACATGTCCAAACCATCTCAGTCTAGCCTCTCTGACTTTATCTCCAAAACCTCTAACATGTGCTGTCCCTCTGATGTACTCATTCCTGATCCTATCCTTCCTGGTCACTCCCAGAGAGAACCTCAGCATCTTCATCTCTGCTACCTCCAGCTCTGTCTCCTGTCTTTTCCTCAGTGACACTGTCTCTAGACCAAACAACGTCGCTGGTCTCATCACAGTTTTGTACACCTTTCCTATCACACTACTGGCACCTGTCAATAGACTTCCATCCCTATCCTTAATCACCCTAATCTGCTGCATGTCCTTCCCATCTCTGTCCCGCCAACCTGTATAGATCAGTCTCTCCCTCCTTACTGTCCAACCTCGCATGCAAGTCATATTAAGCCCCTTGTTTGACCTTTGCTACTTCTACCTTCACCTTATGCTGCATCTCTCTGTATTCCTGTGTACTCTCCTCAGTCCTCTCAGTGTCCCACTTCTTCTTAGCTAACCTCTTTCTCTGTACAGTATACACTCCTGTACCTCCTCATTCCACCACCAAGTCTCCTTATCTACTTTCCTTCCAGATGACTGTCCTACCTGTTTGGCAGTATATCTGTAATAATTAAAAATAACACAAGATTTTTTAAATAAATACACATTTCTGTGAGAACAATGAAACATTTATTATTTACTTGTTACATGCATTTAAACTCATGTCATAAACTTTTCTTTATGTGAAATCATGGAAAGTATTACAAAACACTTTACAGAAAAACACATTTCTAATAAAACATGCTTGTATCTGAATCCTTCTCATTTTCTAACCCAACAAACATTTACTCATTTCAGTCCTTTAACAAGTTTTTTTATTTTTGGGTTTAAGATCTAAAACACATTTTTAAAAAAAACAGATTTACAGTAAAGATTTAAATTAACACTTTTATTTCCAACGCAAAAATAAGGCAAACAAAAGATTAACAGGTTTTGATTATTCTAAATCTAATAAAATCATAAAATTGTTATAAAATTACTGAAAATTACTGTCAAATGCGTAACAGTGAATTTTTGTAATTTTGTTACAGCTATAAACCCTGATTAGAACCTGGACTGTTTCACTGTATGAACCTGGACTGCATGTGTTGAAGATGTCATTAATATTGTCCTTATTAATCAACCATGAAAAATTTTATCACCTGAATCACATCAGCTGTCAATCAGAGTGATCATGTTTGTGATGGATCTGTGATTGGCTGCATCACTAGATCCTCCTCCTGCTCTTCCTCCTCTTCCTCCTGCTCCACATCACTTAAAAGTCGACCCTAATTTAAATGCATCTTTGCAAGCTTTGACAGATTTAGACAGCCAATCACGTTGAAGCTCAGCTGTGATGTAAACACATAAAGAACACATTTGGAAAAGGAACCTTTTAAACAAACTAACCATAAAATGTTTAAAGGATTCCTTTTAGGAATCCAAACAGGTTCCTTTGTAGCTAAAACACTTAAAGTAAACGTTTGTCTCTTCTCTGATAATCAGCATGGAAACACCTGACCCACAGACGACACCCCAGAAAGAAACTCATTTATCACTCGCCAAGGCTGCGTTGGCTCTACTTTAACTCGAGTTATTCCTGCAGGGACATTTCGCAGCCACAACACGTCAGTAACACCGGGCAGAGTGAACTGAAGCACATTCCTCCACAGACAAGATGAAACACTTATACTGAAGAGAAACAGAGTCAGCTACCCAAACACCAATACGCGCGGCGGGGTGGTTTTACGCACGAAGTCTTTACGCGCAGCTTCGCGCACGATTCCTATTCCTGTTTGAAGTTTCACACCTGGAGTATATGACCAGTTTTAATCATATAATTTGGGTGTTTTGTCCTTTCAGTCAATCTGCTCTGTTCCAAAAGTGTAACGAGCAAAACACCCAACAGAGAAACGTGACGAATCATGTTGGAACGCAGCCATCCCCACGCGTCGGGTGGACCGCCGGGTAGCTGGAGGTCTGTTTCACCTCCGGGTCGTACTGCTCCGTCAGAACTGACAGTCCGCAGTTCTCCGTCTCCACGTTGTTCAGCGGGATGACGACCTGAGAGTCTCCCGGTTCTACCCTCACGGTCCCGGAAAGGGTTCTCATCCGGGAGCTGTTCGTCCCGACAGGCGACGAAATCCTCCAGAACAGATCCTTCAGCTTCTTCCTGAACTCCCGGCGCATGAGGCAGTAGAGCACCGGGTTCAAGCAGCTGTTCGTGTGGGCCAGACACACCGTCACGGGGTGGACGTACGTGTGCACCATGTAGTACGTCTTATCCCAGTTGACCACGTTGAATTTCACCAGTACGCCCCAGAAGGTAATGGCGTGGTTGGGCATCCAGCAGATGAAGAAGGAGAGGACGACGATGGTGACCGAGCGGGTCACTCTGGACCTGCGCTTCACCTGGTTGTTGTTCATGCTGCGGAGGCGGACCAGGCGCAGCAGCAGCAGGTAGCACACGGTGACGATCAGCATGGGGAACACGAAGGCCACCAGGATCTTCTGGAGGTGGTACAGCGCCAGCCACAGCTGGCCGTCAGGGAACCCCAGCAAGCACAGCCGCTCCCCGGCCACGCTCTTCACCGTGGAGAACACCACGGAGGGCAGGGAGGCCACGGTGGCGGAGAGCCAGAGCCCGACGATCACCCAACGCACCGGGCACACCTGACGACGGGTCCGGTCTTTGAGCGCAGAGGCAATCGACAAGTACCGGGTGACGCTCATGGCGGTGAGGAAGAAGACGCTGGCGTACATGTTCATCACCGTCACCGACAGGATGATCTTACACATGGCGTTCCCGAAAGGCCAGCTGAAGTCCAGGGCTGTGTCCACCGCCCAGAAAGGCAGAGTCAGCACGAACTGGAAGTCCGTCACGGCCAGGTTGAGGATGAACAGGTTGATGGTGGAGCGCTTCCTGCAACCCCGGCGCACTTTCATCAAGAAGAACACCAGCAGGTTCCCGACCAGCCCGGCGGCGCACACCACCGAGTACACAATGGAGATGAGGATGCGCAACGCCGGGGATCCGTCTGCCGGCAGGTCGATGTCATCCAGGCTGCTGAAGCGGTCCGGCACGGCCGAGCGGTTCCAGGAGGACGTGTTGTTCCACTGCTGCGTCATTCTGTCCTGTAACAGACCCGACTGGAGCCCCACGGGACGTGTCACCGGGCGCGCCCTGGGAGAAAAGCAGCTTCCAAGAGCGCAGAAGTCATGTTTGGACGCTGACTTCTGTGCGCACTGGAACTCCACTCAGTGGTGAAGAGGACCGGTTCACTTGTCAGCCCGGTGCGCACGCCGTTCACTTTATGTTCTCGGGCGCGCTCCCGATTGTGGACAGGTGTGTCATCAGGAGAGGAACGACATGGGCTCCAAACGTCTGAGGGATGTCATCACCCAGCAGCGGCTAAAAGAACACCAGCAGAATTTAAATATTTACTGAAATTACAAATAAATTTGAATATTCGTGTGTGTGTGTGTGTGTGTGTGTGTGTGTGTGTGTGTGTGTGTGTGTGTGTGTTTGTGACATTTACAGGTCTTTTGAATGAGGTAGGAGGAGGAGATTCATTCGTGAGGAACTCATCAATCTTATCCTTCTTAGCTTCCTTCACTAAACTACTGTATGTCTCGCTGTTTGTCTACAGAACCGTGTTGGAATTATTTAATACTCCCCCTCCTCCTCTTTCTCCACTAATATTATTTCTACTACTACTAATAGATTTTCTCTGAGAAATCAACATCTCCCAAATGTCTCCCTGTTGTTGATCACAAGAGGAAAGCAATTCAGCACTAACACCATTTGTCTGACTCACTGTTCTCTCTGGGAACTGGAATAATTTGCAGCATTAAACCAGTTTAGAAATATCTACCTGGACTGAAATTAACATTACCTGTCTGGGAATAACAAAGGTGACAAATGACCTGTACACCCATGTATCATCAATGACAGCAGCGTGAATATCGTAGCACCCATTATTATGAACACATTATTATGGATTCATTATGGACTCCCTGTAAAATATCCATCTTGATGATCTGTTTATTTTTCTGTGTAGCCGTTCTGCTCACCTTCTCACCAGTAAATACATCTAATGACAATCTCCATTATAGATGTCAAATCTATTATCACATCTAATGTCAATCAATAATTAAATCTATAATCAGATCTAATGTCAGTGGATAATCAAATCTATAATCAGCATTGATATCACAAGCACATCTGTCTTGTATTGGAGTGATGGGAGTTGATTTGATCTTCTAACTTCATGGATAATGTCTGCAATGATTGGATGAAAATGACATCATCATCAGATGGAGCACACATCAAACTCTGAACCGATTCACTTCCTGTCTGTTAGCATCCTATGTTAGCATTGCTCATGATTGACAGGAACTCTAATTCTGAGAAGACAGCAGATCTTTGCTGCTGCCAGAAACTGGATTCATGAGAGTCGAAGGTTTTTCCTGATTGTTGACCATGTGATATTTTATAGACAGTCATTCAGTCATGGGCAGCATGTCAGTGGATGGAAAGCCTGTCAGGTATGGTGTCTTTTATCTGGGAGAACTGGTAGTACTGGGATTACAGGCTTAGTTCCCACCACTGCTCTAATCAGTATTCGCCTGTTGAGTTTGTTTTGTTCTATTTGGGTCAGATGGAAGATCACTGGGGGGTAAACATCTCTTTATAAGAGAGTCATAAAATTATAAAGTCATAAAACAGTAAAGCTGTAACTTGGAGTGAAGCAGCGATTGGATCACAGGTCAGTGAAACAGGAAACGAGAGGCGCTTCACCCGTTAGCTCATTAACCAACCGACCAGCTAGTCTCTGACAAAAACCCACTGATGATGATGATGATGTGATGGAGATGAAGAGGAGAAGGAAGAAGAAGGTAAATACAATTTAATGTCTATATTAATGTCTATCACTCACTCTGGATCAGTTTCCCAGCATCAGACTAATTGTTGTATGGAACCAAATCAAGTGAATATAAACCAGACTAACCAGAACAAGCCTGGCATATTTTGGTAAACAGACAAAGATCAAATTTTTGTTCAAACAGTCCTGATTAAGAGGTGAAACAACAGAAGATGTTTTCCTATTGTTAGCTTGAACCATCAGCAGGTCACAAATAACAACAATCACCTAGATTTACTATTATAATATAAATGTTATAATGAATAAAAATGTGAAACATGAGGTTATTGAATCTTGTTATCCAACAGAATAATGAATGTCCTCATCTTCATCCACAGGCTCTCTGGGGTTTTATTAAACGTATTAATCCTCAGTGGAAGCAGCTTCTCCCTGTCATCCGGTCGCTTTGGGGTTGAAGAAAACATATTTCGGTGAT
Source organism: Antennarius striatus (assembly GCF_040054535.1). Lineage (NCBI taxonomy): Eukaryota > Metazoa > Chordata > Actinopteri > Lophiiformes > Antennariidae > Antennarius > Antennarius striatus. The sequence continues at coordinate 21,762,844 of NC_090779.1, read as the reverse complement.
TCATCGACTTCATTGACATCACAGCGGCATTCATTCGGATCAGAACATCATAAAGGAACAGCTCAAGTCAACAAGGGTGGAGGCAGACAGGTGGATCAATGGTGAAATCCTTACAGTTGATAGAACTGCTTCTGCTTGGCTGCAGGCTGGAAAAGATCAACCTTCTTATTTCAGGTTTGAACATCATGGACTGATGATGGACTGCCTGGGGAGACTGGCAAGATACCAAACTGCAACTTCCTCCCTGAGCCCATAAGAGCTGCCCGCTGTTCCTCAGTAACACATCAAATGCCAAGAAGAGTTTCCCATCTGGGAGGTTTAATTACTTTTTTTTTTTTAATTGATGCTTCAATCTGTTGCTCCTGCTGACACCATGATTTAATTAAGCCTGACTTCATTACAAGACATTAAACTCAGTGTCAAACTCCATCTGACACAAACAAGTAACCAACAGTCCAAAAGAAATCCTGGAGGAGTTTGCATCAGTTCTGTAGCGCCGTGCACCTGTGAGCTACAACCATCTGTCAGGTACCACCGCTCATACATCACTACATCTGGTACGTAAAATATATCTGATACTATAAAACTACATGTAGTATTAAAACTACATCTGGTACTTGATGTATTTGTAGGTTCTCATTCATCTGGGTCGTGGTTATCCAAAGTTCACCAGAACTGAAGACCCCTCATGGATAAGAGGTGAAACGTCGTCAAGGAGTTTTCTTAAAGTCCAGTGGATTGATTTAGAACAAGTTTGGATAAATTTGGTACTGAAACTACACCTGATACTTAAACTACAACTGCTACATTAAATACAACTTTTTTTATTTATTTTAATTTTAATTTATAAACTCTTGTGATCCTCGAAGGGAAATTAGAACTGGTATTTAACATCTGATATTTAAACTACATATAATAGTTTAAATTAATATCTAACACCTGCAATAAGTAACTGGAGGTGGGTATGCCTTGAATGAGAGGTTTATCTACTTTGTTTCTGTGACAGAACATCTCTGCAGCTGCAGCCAGTCGTGTGTGATGCTGCAGCAGGAGTGGCCACAACCGTTAATGATCAGCGGATGTGACTGAAGGCTCCTACGCTCTCTCCATGACCGTCTGTTCTTACTGCATTATTAAACCTCCTCCTCTGCTCTGTCCTGACCTCACCTGCAGTGAGAGCCGTTAGATGCTGGTGCAGATCTGGATAAAGGGGAGCAACTGTGATCACAACTTCTCTTACAAGAACCCTGAAGGAGGTGTTAACTCTGGAGGGTGCCATCAGCTCTGGCGGATGTTGGAGGTCTCCTTGTTTATTTTTCAGCTTTGTGAGGAGGCTCCAGTGAAGACGATGACCTTTGGTCTCTGTTGGAGGAGAAATTAAGTTCCGCATTATTCAGAATGATACCAAATCTTCTGCGCGGACAGCTTCTTATCTGCTGATGAGAAAGCTGTCCAGCAGAAAGGTCAAACTGATGACCTTTATTGCCTCGGTGGAAAATAGGAACACCCCCCTCCCTAGTCATGACATTTCTGCTGCCACATCTGAAGCATCATGTGGTTTGTTCATCTAATGGTCTTCAAGACCCTCATCTTATAGTACTTACCTCACCTGACTGTTCTGTTAAATCACATGACCACAGATCAGGTATGAATTGACTCACATCTGATTACAGATTACTTTCAGAAGATCGTTTTGACATTCAGTCCACCAGCCTTCTCCTAGATCTCCCCAAATCCTTGAAGTGTGAACACCGGATGGATGAAATATTTTTCACCTCTGTTTGTACAAAACCATCATTAAACACCCCATTGTGTCTGATGGTCACTCTCCTTATCAGTGTTTTAATTAACTCGGGTCCCGGGAGCTCCTCTGGAGGAATAAGGTCACGGCTCCTTATCTGCTAATGTTTGATTGCTGGTCATCCTGATGGGCTCGTGGCATACAGGAAGTTATCTGCTGTTCACAGGAAATGAATGGCAGCGTGGAGCCTGTTTTCCATATAAATAAATTCTCATTCATTTTATACACTTCTGTCACATCTCCAACTATTTAAAAAGTGTATAGAAGTAGATTAAGAATAGTTGAATAATAGTAAAATAAAAAAAACACACAAATGAGATAATCAAAGGAAAATCCTTTTTTTTAAACTATGCATTCATCAATCATTATTACTGCAAAAACCACATAAGCAAACATATAATAGTTTTGAAATATTCCTACCTTTTTTTCAAACATCCTTTTCCTTTCTGTCACAATATATATTATAACTTTTTCCACCATGCTGCCTTAAAACAGGAATAAAGCCTACAATAGAACAACCGCAGCATCCTTTGACGTCTGAGCTCTGAACAAAAATTTTGTTTTTTCCCCCCCAACATTCACGTTCTATTGTGTATGGTCTGTACTAGTTTTTAATATACAAGCCAATCCGTCCAAACCACCAGAACTTTATCAGTCTCAAATCTAAGTGAATAGGTCATCTTCTCCATTGTAAAAATGTCATGTTTTACGTTCACCCAGTCCTCAACCTTAGGTGCCTTCATCTTCAACCCTTTTCTGGTTATGGTTTATATGTAGTATTTATATATATAGGATTTATAGTTTATTTGTAAATAGATAACATTACCCTAAATATCTATTTGTCTCCATGTTTTGTAAGAACAATATCTATTTTCCCCAAATGTAAATGCTAATTTTACCCTTAGTGCTCCCACTATACATCTTCTTATTCAATGAGGTTTGTTTGTGGGGTAAATCCAAAAAAACATGACAGTGGTTTTCTTTCTCTGCACCCATGTTTACTTTCACTTCCCTATCAGAGAACCTCAGCATCCAGCTACTTGATGTTTTTCTCTCGGATCTCCACAGAGGAAACATGTTTTTCCCAGGGTCTGTTTGTCCCACCAGAACAGTTCTTATCTGTTTCCACTCTCCAGGGTGGAACAGGTGTGAGCAAACAGAGGGGAGCACAGAGAAAAACTCCCCAGATGTAATTTGTGTTAAAATGAGATGATCTCAGATTAGATTTAATGGGATCAGAGGGATTCAGATTAGAAAAAATAGGATTAGATGAGACCAGATTATATTAAATGGGATCAGATGAGATCAGATTGGATTAAATAGGACCACATGAAATCAGATTACATTAAATGGGATCAGATGAGATCAGATTAGATTAACTGGGACCAGATGAGATCAGATTAGATTAGATGAGATAAAATGAGATCACGTAAGATTCAGAGAGGTCAAATTTGATTACATTACATTCGAATATATCAAACCATATCAGATGATATCTGATTAGATCGTGTGAGATCAGGTTAGATCAAATTAAAATACATTTAGACATTTACCACAAATATTTTGATAGCATCATCGAGGAACAAAAGCTTGATTTTTATCTTTAGGAATTTTCATGGGATAAAATTAAAAATCACATTAAATGATTTAATGCCACCTTCCAATCATAACCTTTGCTTCAGAGAAAGCCCATAATATCCTGCCAGCCTTCAGCAGCTGCTGCAGCTGATGCTGTCATCACTCCTCCACACTAAGGAGCCCCGAGAATGCAGATTTTTAATATTTTTTTTATACACTCTGAAGTCAAACTTATTAAAATGAAATGGCAGTGTTCTGGCAAGGACAAGAACTATTGCTTCGTCTGGAGAAGCTTCATTCTTTATCCAGTGAGTCATCATCACAGAGATGAGGCGTCGTCAAACCGTCAATCATAGCTACAAAAAAGTAAAGAAAATCCTGAAAGAAAATAGAATATAACAACTTTAGAATATAGGGAGATTCATCTTCTTTATAAAATGGAAAGATATGTTTCTAAATGTTTCTAGATGATCAAATTTATTCACATAGCACTTTAAAACACAAAATATTTACAACAAACATGAACAACATTGTCAGCATAGGATGGGATATAAATACAGACCTAGTATACAGATAGACAAACCACACATGAACACGCAAACACATACAATCATTCAGACCCACAAGACAAAATGATGAAGGAGGATCTTTGGTCTCCTCTTAGATGAACTGAGTGTTTCTGCAGCTCTTCTGTTAATCTGGAGATGATCCCGGTTCTTTTGGTGCGGATTGTGAGAGGCTTCGCCAACAAAACCATTTCCATGTGAACTTGGGACAGTTAACCTCCCTGATCTGTGGAATGGTGGGGCCCTTACTATCGTAAAGGATGAAATTCAGTGATCTAGGCTGAATGGGAAATGGAAAATCTAACAAAACAAGCGATCGATACGTTTTGTGAATCTTATGGTCGACCATAACGGAGGTAGTGCTGAGGAAAGCCCATAATTATCCCAAAAACCAGACTGAGACTTCTCAGAATCATTATCGGTGTTAAGGAATGACAATATCTGCTGAGAAGCAGCTGCCTCCAGTGCTTCATTAAGAAAGACATTTCTGAAAAAAGTCTCAAGTCGCTTGTTAGTGAACCATCAAGTCCTGCTTGTTAAACAGAGGTTGCACAGCGTGAGTATGAAATGAAACCAGGTGTCCATCTCATCAGAGAACTGTTGATATTAAAAAGTCAGCCAGTTTGCCCAAGAGAGTCGGAGCAGAGTAATAAGTGGAAAAATATCAATAACTAGTGGAGTCTGGTGGCTACAGCAAAGATAGAAGCTAAAAGTTGCTGCTAAACCAGATTCTTGGGTTATTGCATCTGTTCTCTATAGTCCTAGGGAAGAAATGTACTCTTGCATCTTCAACAGTTACTTTACATTTACAGTAATCAGAAGTTATTTATAGTTGCTATATGAAATCTGTAGCCGTCTATCCATCACTTGTGTTCTGCTTTTCTGCAGTTCTTCCTGACAGGTGGAGTTTGGTTTTTCGGTCATGGAAGAGTTTTTACTAATGGGCTGTTTTATTGAAGAGGGAAGCTGCGCTCTCACTACAGGAGTGGTTGAAGGAGGTTAGTCAGTGTTTGGAGACTAGAGGAGTTTTTAACATGGTGAGTGGTTTCTGAAGCTCTGAAGATCAAAGGTAGCTGAGATGATAAAGAAGAGAATGTGGGCGAAGCTCATGCTGGGTAGAGGATGAGAGCTGGAGATGGAATCAGACCGACTTGAGATCTGAGACACAGAGGGACGGACCAGAGAGGATAAAAATAAACCCAGCCTTTTTTTTAATGCGTTGGACTGGTGACTAATTTGTCCAGATTAAAAGAATCCGTCAGGAGAAGAAATTCTTTGGAAAGAATGCGAGAGGAACGCCAGACATGGACATTGAAGAGAAGAATTAGTACCACAAATAACAAGGACATTTTCGTTCATAAGACATCTTTTAAACACTGACTTTCACCCTGGGTCTATGTATTCTGCACATTATACATAACACTGTGAATTCCAGAAGATCTCATCTTTCATTAGGACACATACTGTACATTGGTCATGATCCTCCCTTGAAACACCAATTACGACTGTCTCCAGCGTCCCCAGGGACAGCTGTCAAAGGTTAAAGGCTGACGTTCCCTTGCAGGATCAGCTGTGAGTTAAATGTTATTAATGCTCTCTGCTGAGCAGGAAGAGTCAAACCACAGGATCCTCCGTGATCGTATTTGTGTGAGCAGTAAATCCGATGAAGGCATAATGTGTCCTGTTTACGGTCACTAATCACACTAATGTAGCTCTGCAACGCGTCAGCAAACCATCGGTGAACCTACAGCGCCACCGCTTCCATCAGTCACGGTGATTTCATGAGAATAAATACAATCATCAAACAGGAGAAAATGAACCAAATAGATGAAAGGTTTTAGATGCACAACAGCTGCAGCATCACTCAGCATCACTTGACAGAGCGTTGCTGGGCAACAGTGTCTGCTAATGTATAGTGAAGTCCTCACATGTCTGAGCATCATTCTAATCCCAACCAGTCCTCCCAGCATCAGTGACCCCAGTAAGAACATTTGTCACTTCAACAAAAGGAAACAATCATGGAGCTCCTAGACCATCTCTGTAGGCGTTAAATCTGTTCATCCTGATGGTTTTCTGCTCTCCTGGAGGCATTGGTGACCCAATCACCTCATTAGGAACGCTTAGTGCTTCAGAGGACGTGAAACTTTCAGCAATTTGCAGTTTGACCCTTTCTGATGACCTTTACTGTCTTCAGAATAATCAGAGTGATCGTGGTAGAACAGATAATTATGTCTGCACCGCAGCTCTAAACCTTCAGTGTTTTCGTAGGAATGGTTGCCACCGGAACTGTTTTTTGTCTCTGGGAATTTTTTTAGAAAGATAATTTTACAGTGCAGTATCTTTCATACCATAATTGCCAGACAAACCTCACTAGACAGATTTGATGGAACAAGCAGCCGTCACTGTTTCACTACTAAGAATGAAACAGGGATTAAAGTCATATCGAAGTGTTTGTGTGTGTCTTACTGATTCCGAGTACCTGGTTTATCTCCACACCTGTCAGCTCAGGTAAATATCCTCAGTTCTCATCATTTCTATTTACACTCTACTCCTCTTAAAAGGAAACTTCGCTATAACTACTAAACTACCAGCATTAGCATAAACCCGTTGATGTACTCAACACGTTGTCATCTGACCTCCTCCATGATCATGATGCTATTGCTGATTGTATATACTTACACACAAACACACCCACACAGGGGCCCCAGGTAAGGGGCCAACATCCAGTAATGATCTCATAGTTCCTGCACCAGTGCAAGTAACAGTACCAATTTAATCCATCGTATTAAATTTACATTTAAATCACACAGACCAGTGGACGTTTATTTACATGGTTTGGGTTATTTACACAAAATTATCTCATTGGAACATGTTTATTTACTTTTTTATTTATACTTTGATTTTTATTAATGTTCTCAATTTATTTAGATTTTCTCTGTCCAAAAGAATTGTCTGGATCCCATGTCTCCCTCTGGAACATCACTCTATTGTCCCTCCAGGCTCCCTTACAGTCAAGACAGAAGCTGACAGAGCATAGATGTGTTCATCTTGCATCATCTTCTGTGTCAGGCGAGCGATCTGAAGTCAGTTCTTGGGGCCATTCAGTACAGAACCTAGCCTTGTAGAGTTTGAAGGAACCTTGTTTTTACATTCCAAGATTGTGAATCACTGAACCACCTGAGAATCCTCAGCATGCACTGAGATGTGAACCATGTTTGGATGACGCAGACACTAGAGGGGCGTGTATTTTAATGATTGCTTTGATGGGTCAAATCTTACTGATCTGATTGGACGAAGCACTTCATGCTTATCAGAGACCACAAATTAATCCTCATCCACGATTTTTAAAAAACCTGATTCTTCTGAATCACGTCCTTCAGTTAAGACGATCACCTCTCCGAAATGAATTCATCATTGAGTCCATCGATAAAAGCCCACCCATTTCCTGTGAGGGCCGGACCGCAGACACACAGAGCACACACAAAGGTTTCTGGTGGGCGGGGCCTCCTCTGTCAGTCATCCGGTTCGGCGACACACTGTTCCACAATCTCTCTCAGGTTGGGGTTTTCCATAGCGGCGGCCACTCGCTCCTTATCATTTATCTGTTTGTTAACTACAGACACAAAGAAAAGACGTATCCCATAAACAAAATGATTATGTCTTTAGTAGTCCTCTAATTTATCCAAAACAAATGTAAAGTGTTGAAGGACAAAGACTCCCCCTGCTGGAGACACTCAGACTCGATTTAGATGATTTGGTTACCATGACTCAAAAACATTCACTCCATTCTACTGATTGCTGGTGAACGCCAGCAAATAAAGACACCACGGATTCTTGATGAAAATAAAACACTTACTGTCTTCTTCAGTGGAATGAGTTCCTTCTGAAATGTATATCTCCAGCTGAGAAGAGACAGAAAAACAGCTGCTCTTAAAGTGTCATCTGACAAGATGAGCATAAAGATGGTGGGACCCTGGGTAATGAGGGAACTTGTAAAGAACAGCCAACAATGAGATGCAAGTTCGTGTTTGTCTCCTTCGAGTGATGAAGTCTCTGTGATAAAGCAGCTCCCAGTTTCACGTGGATGTTTTTTATCTGTCAGCACAGAAATTGGACCTCAACCCCTCCCAACAAAACAAATAACATTCCATGACCCTTCTACTGCCACTGCAACCTACACAGATGGTGATGAATGGAAGGATGGATGATATCGACCCCTCTAGTACTCACCTTGTGTTTGAATGGCAAACATCTTTGCAGCTTGATTTGTAAGCAGAGGCCTGCAGAAACAGAGATCATCAGAAGCTGATCCAGCAGATAACACAGAGTTCAATTCAGCTCTCTGGGTCTATGTTCAACATTTACCTCTGGATTTGGATCCACCAGTACCCATGGAGGATCAGTGATGAGCTGTGAGTGTGTGTGTGTGTGTGTGTGTGTGTGTGTGTGTGTGTGTGTGTGTGTGTGTGTGTACGCCTCGTGTCGTGTGTTATCAGCAGCCTGACTCACCTATCAGTGTGGCCAGAGAGCAGTGAGGAACGGTCGGAGAGAACTTGATAATGATGAGGTACTCGTCCTCCCCCAGCTCCTGCACCTCCACACATTTCTCTGTCACCACGTCCAGCTCCTCCAGTGTGTTGGGCTTCTCGGGGTCCCGGATCGATCGGATCACATCTGATAAAAAAAAATAGCAAACCAGATCAGTCATCACTCACAAAAAGTACAAACTAGACTGTAAGAGTAAAATAAGGGGTGTCAAAGTGTGCAGCCGTGATGGTGAATGTGTGAGCGTACCCTGCTACTGGACACCAGTAAGACCAGCTCTACAATATCCCAGTTTACATCAAACTATGTTTTAATCTGATCTGAGTGATAAAAGAAAAGAAACTCATTTAATTGCAAGAAACGGAACTCAAGTTCTGCGTTCATACTGGTCCCAGTACCGTATTCTTCTTCGGGACTTCAAACCAGTAGGTTCTGGTTGTGGACGAACACAATTAAACATGAATTTGTAACAGGTGAGTTTTTCACAACAGCCTCGGAATAAAATGTCGATGATGATGTTGTCGTCATTCCCGATACAACATATTTCTTCACCCTCACTGACGGACATACAGGTGACAAAGTTGACATCTGATTCGACTTTGTTGACGTGTACCTCCCGCCAAGGACCTTTTAACTTGAATCTCAAATCGTCTTGTTCAAAGTTCGACAACAAACACGAACCAGCTGAAGGTTTGTCACGGCATATAGGAAAACAATCCACCGGCAATAGCATGGCCGGAGACGTTACCCTCACGGGTGGAATCATTCGCCCCTCACCGTAAACTTCTAACGCTTTCTCCTCCATCTTCTTCTGGCGTACACTCGTCAATCGGAAAGAACAAGGCTAGAACCACGTCATACTTAAGAACCCACCATGGCAGAGAACACAGAAAACCTGACTTCAAGAGAAAAGTATCAATAACAGCCTTGAGATTTCACTGTAAATATATAAACTTCAGATCGAGGCTGCAGCCAATCTGTTTCTGTTTCACTTCCGCTTCTGAATTTTGCTCTTAGACAAAACCAATCGATAAACGATCGAGCCGGACGTTGGTCCATTGAAAAATAACTCATTTTTAAATTATTATTATAATTAATATATTAATATTTTAGTTATAATAATTATAACACTTAATAATTTACAATATATTAAGTTATAAATATAACATACACGTTAATTTTTAGACGATCTGACAAAAATTTAAACGTAAAAGTGTTAAAACATTTAAAATTGCATTATTTTAAAGTAAAAGCGTCGTTTATTTTTTGCACTCTGAATAATTGTTTCGTTTAATACTGTAGCCTTAATTTATAAAACAAGTATTTGTAGCTGGTTATCATATATTTATATTGAGTAAACAGAAACATCTTGGACTAATAAAAAACTTCTTTTAAATTAAAAGAAAACATTTTTAATGATTAAAAATTAAACCAACCAGGAATAAGTAACAAATACAATCGTATTTTAATATTAATACCGATGTAATTAGTTAAAATTATTTTATAAAATTAAAAAAATAAGATGAATGGAAAAAACAATGCCTTTAAATTATTAGACGCACTCAGGAAGCTGTAGCATAGATTTCTTATTTGCAGCGTCTTTCGATTAAACAGCCTTTAAATACAATTTCTCTATTGGTCAGTCTTCGTCAGCTGACGAGGAGGAGGCGCATCATGTGATTCCCAAACTATTTACCTGACAGCACGGTACTGTTTGGACGTGCCGTACTGTTTACTCTGGAACATGTCTCTTTAGTGAGCGTCTTACCTCACAGTCCGAACCAGAACCTCTACCGGCTGAACATGTTGGAGGCCCGGCGGACGGACAGGAGCTCCATGGCGGTCTGCGTGATCCCAGAGAACCAGCACTGCCCGGAGCTAGCGGGCATCCGCAAAGCTCAGCTGTCGCCTGGAGTCTCCCTGCTCGGATGTCTGAACCCCGGAGGGAGGTTGGTCCTGTGGGATCCTGCGGACAGAGACGCTCCTCCGGCGGCTGTGGACGGGACTTACTCGGAGTGAGTCCTGCGGTTAAATCCACTTTAGACTTCCTGTTAGCTGTCAGCTTCAGCTGGTTCCACACTCATGCAGCACCAACATAAAAACTAAGGATGTATTTTGACCTGTATTTTCCTGATGGAGGGAACATTCGGACCACCCCCAGCTGGTTGGCTCTTCCCTTCCTCTGACGTAACCTGACATTTAATCTTTTTTTGTTTGGACCTTCATTAAAGTAAAGTTATAACAGAACAAAACCTTGAATTTTGCAGAAATGAAGGTCAGACTTATTTTGGAGGAGCTCTACCAGTAATTTAGCAGCTCTACTGGATGTTTTTTTAAAAATTGTTTATCTACCTGTTATTATTTATCTTAATAATAATAATCTATCTGTTATTGTTTGTGTCCAATAATCAATCTGCTCCTCTTCTAGTTTTTGCTGGGAGAAGGCAGCGTCCACCGGGGGTGGCGTCAGACTGATGGCCGTTGGAGCTCAGTGGGACCTGAAGCTGCTGGCAGTGGAAGCCCAACGGTCGACCTCCATTTCTGTGGTGTGTGTGGCGGAATATCCGGCAGATCTCCTGCTGCAGAATATCACGGAGCAGAACCAGGGTGAGAACTGGGACCATCCCACTACCATTCAGTGTGGAACCAGTCCTTTTTGATGACTGATTCAATCTCTATTTTCAGGAGTGTTTGACCTGCAGTCGCTGGGTGTTTTGACATTTGCTGCTGGCCGCTGCTGTTTGCTGGTGAACTGTGATTGGCTGCTGCAGCTGCAGTGGCAGCAGATGGAGGCAGAGCTACAGACGACATCCTGCTGCAGAATCTTTGTGACTGATGACAGAGAGGCCACTGTCCATCACTGCGTCTGCAGAGAGACGCTGTTCAGCCTCAGCGCCTCTGGACTCATATGTATCCTCCCCTGCCTGCAGCTACTGTCGCGCTGATAGTCCAACAGCTTGTTGTAATAGTACACTATTTGTGACACACACAAATACTGCACTCTGATATTGATGATGATACAACTAATAAAACTCATAAAAGCTAAAATAACTATCTAAAGCTCTTCAATCTAGACTAATTCCATCCAGATCAAGCTAATTTTTCGTGAGCCTGATTATGGTAACTCGACTTTGGAAACATGAACTGAGGCCCTTTACTGTCTGGAGCCTTCGGCCTCATCTCACAGTCTTTCTCAGTGTCGTCTTTAACGGTTTAGCTGTGTCGAGCGTCTCTGATGGCTGTCTGCTGGCCCGCATCGACCTCCCTGCTTACCTCCTCTCTGGCCTGGTAGATGACGACCTGGTCTCCACGGCGACCTCCTTCTGCCTCCTCCAGGTGTCAGATGATCTCTGCACAGCTGTAGCGGTCACACAGTCTCAAGCCGCTGTCGCAATTGACCTCTGCCACTACTTCAGGTGCAGCATTCCCTCTGCTTAGTTTGGACAAGAGAAGTTAGTCTTTTAGCTGACCACACACCGGCAGACACACACAGCATCTTCTCTATCCAGAGATGAAACCAGCTAATACTGGTGTTTCTCTTTCCAGGATTTATCCAGAGCACCTGCTGTGTGCCGTTCCTCTTCAGGCCCCCCTCCGACCCCAACACCGAACAGACCAGGACAGCCTGCAGAGCTCCAGCTGTTGCCTCAGCGGCCTCAGCTCGACCTTCAGTCCTGACCGGTAAACCTGACCGCCACGCTGACCCAAGAGATCCACCTCCATGTCTGACTTACACATGCCCACCCCTACAGAATAGATTTGATCGATCTGTCTTCATTAAAAAGTTTTGTTAATAATCGGGTAATGAAGCCTCTTCTTGTTAGCTGCAGACTTTTATCTTTCTTTTATCTCTTATACACTAGAAAATCAGTTGCTACTCAGTCATTCAGCTTCTCTCCACTGCGGCCATGTTTTGGGGTTATTGGGTGTCTCTAGAATGAACAGTTGGTCCTGACTCTTCTTGTCAAGTGCCTTGATTGAACTCTTGATGTGATGCTATATATGTGAATTAAAAAAGTTTGAAATATATGTAAAAATTTTAATGTGTTTGTCTTAGCATTTTACATTTGTAGGAGACAGTGATATGTTTTAGTGCTACAACATCTAGTTAAAGAAATCTATTTTTAGTGATTATTAATTAACAGGCTATTAACAAATAAGTGCTTGATCGGTTAACGTGCTGAACATCTATGACAACTGAGTTTTATGATCTTGATGTCTGACTGCTCTAGCTCCTGGGAAGCTCGTCTGGCCTCCATGTACAGCAGAGTACAGCAGACAACAGCTCCCCCCTCCTCCTCTTTGTCTTTATCTTCTCTTCCTGCTCGGACATCCTGGTCTTCCTTCCTCCCCCACCTGGAATCCCACCAGACTCCATCCTTGGCCCACAGCAGAGTACCTCACGGCGGGGTGTCCATCTCCTTCTCTGTCCCCGAGTCGTCCACTCCATCTCTGCTCACTGTGTCAGAATTCTCTGCTCAAGTCACCTTTGTCACCCCCGGAAACCAACAGGCCACTGTGGCTTTATGGGATTTGGAGTCTGGGAGTGTGATCTACCACCATGCAGAGGGTGGAGCAGCTCCAGTTGAGCTTTGTGGAGGGAGACAACACAGACTGCTGTTGAAGAGTAAGTCAAACACTGACACTCAGAAGACCTTCAGTCTGTGTTCAGAGGTCCTATGAAGGGTCTGAAGTATGTTCCTATGAAAAAGTTTGAAAGAAGAAAATCCAGAAATTTCCAGTCTCTCTGTATCTGCAGGGAACGGTGTGTCCCAGGTCCTGTTCTCAGTGTCTCAACAGGATTTGCTCAGCAGGCTGATGCTGTTTGGCAACACAGCAACAGTCGATGCTGTTTGTCACCTGAATAGCTGGGGGCGCTGTTCTATCCCCGTCCACGCCCTTCAGGTAGGAGGCAACACTCCGATCATCTCCGGGGGTCACAGGGATCCTCTGCTGTGGTATCAGAGCTCATCTCTGCTTACAGAAATGATCTCTGATGATGTATTTTGTGTCGTTCAGGCTGGACTGAAGAACCGTCAGTTGGACACGGTTGATTTTTACCTGAAGAGTAAAGATAACGTCCTGAATCCGCCAGCGGATCAGCCGAGAGCTGCGGCACCCAGCCTCACAGACAGTATGGAAACACACAACATCATTGCCATTCCTTTGTCATGCACGTTGGTCACGTGTGTGTGTGTGTGCAGGTGTCCAAGAGTTGCGTCCTGCATTGGACCTGCTCTGTTCAGCCGTCAAAGATTCAAACAGTGAACCTCAGAGCCGACACTTCTCAGAACAGCTGCTCAACATCACTATGAGCTTCATCCAGACCCAGATCCGATTAATTCTGACCCACACCCAACGTAAGACAGTGCACACACACATCTGTGCTGACCCACACACTCAGGGTAAGACAGCCAACATGCACCTGTCCTGCACACCTTTGTGTTTCTGTAGACGAAGACCTGCAAAGCTGTGTGGACATCCTGTACAGCTACGTCACTGAACTGAGGAGCTACATGAAGAGACTATCCTGTCCTGCAGGGGGCGACGGTTCCATCACCAGGTCTGAGCCTGAGCAGGAAGTGGAATGTTGGGAGGGACTGCAAATGGAGGTGATCACTCCTCACCAAACGTTTTTCTAGAAGAAAATGCACATTTTTGTTACATGTGTGTGTACATGTGTTAATGTTATAGGAAGTGGTGCGTCAGTCCATCCTGACCAATCAGATCCCCAGAGCCCAGGCCACCCTGAGGAGGCGGGGCTGTCCGGGGTGGAGACTGTCTGCACTGAGGATGGAGGGTCTACGTCAGGTCTACTCCTGCCTGCAACAGCGAGATCTGCAGACCGCCAACACACTCCTCACCAACATGGTCAGAACCCCCCCCCCCAATCAAGTAGTCAGTTGATCAATCAAACTGTCAGACAGTTGTTAATCAGCTCAGACTGATGTTTTAATCTGTTTTAGGGTTTCTGTGTGAGCGAGCAGCTCCACAGTATCTGTCTGTACACCGACGACCGGCGCCTCAGAGACTTCCTGGTGAGTGCTCCTCCCAGCTGACCACGTCTACCTTTACATCTGCTCTTTATTACTTTACAAGTGTCTGATTGGTTGACGGGTCAGGTGGAGGAGCTGTCAGGGCGTGGCTGTTTTCCAGAGGAGGAGATGCTGAGTGTAACTTTCATCAGGCAGATGGAGGAGTTGGGATCCCTGCCTGCATCCCGCTGTCCTGCAAACACGTTGCCACAAAGGTAGACGAGTGTTTTTGTGAATGAACCTGTGTAAATGTGAAATCATGGTTCACTGGTGGCTCATCTAGACTCACTCCATCTTTGAAGGGTTCTTCAGATGGTCTGTAGGTCGCCAGTTTGTGGAGGAGAGGAGGATCTGGGGGAGTTACTGGGTCAGCAGAGGTGTAAGGAGGAGGTTCTCTGGTCAAACCTTCAATTGGACTGGGTGAGGAACTGGAGCCAGAGCTGCCGGACTGCCATCCTCTTGTCCAGACTCCAACAAACAGGTCAACCCCTGATGAAAATGACCATAACCACAATAAAGAGCTCACAGTGGACACCAAAACTTCTGTTTCTGTGTCCATTAGAGGTGACTTCCTGCGACCCAGCCGTGTTGTGGTATTACCTGACTGCCCTCCATGACCAGCACCGGCTCAGAGACTGGATCGACTGGAGAAAGGAGACCCGCGGACCCCTCCAGTGGCCGGAGATAACTCCAGAGCTGGTCAACAACAACACCATCTGCAGCAGCTACCTGAGGGAGAACATCCTGGACTTGTTGGCCAGGTACAGGGACTCTGAAATGCACTGTGTTGTGAAGCCTCCTTTAAACAGCAGTAAATATACTACAGCATTGAGTTTCAAACAGGTTTTTATTGACTGATAGTTCACTCACACCCTCTGGTGTTTTCTACTTCCTGGTCTTCTTGTGTGGTTTCCCTTCCAGGAAAGGTGTCTTCATCCCAGACGAGGTGTCAGATTTTGAGCAGTTTTTATGGAGGCTGTCTCAGGGTGGAGGGGTGATGTCTTTGTCTTCACCCGTCCTTCAGTACCGTTCCCCCAATGGTCTGGATCTCCACAGCTGCTTCATCAGCTTCTGTGTGGAGCGCGGCCTTCAGTACCTGCTCTACACCTACCTGGAGCACTACAGGTGTGTCACAACATGCGCTTTATCAAATATCAGCCAGTCAACAAGATGCTAACGGTGTGCATCCCTCCACAACAGGTTGACACCAAGAAATTGTCCCCTGTTGACCAATCAGAGCCTGTCTGAGAGCCAGCCATGGCTTCAGATGCTGGTGAAGATCCAGGAGATCACCAGAGATCTCTCAGGTAGCAAACACCTGAGCTCCTAACTTTATTAACCAGTTTAACCACTCAGGTTGATTCATGAAGCAAAGTTCCTCTTTTTGTTTCTGTTCTGAACAAAAAATAGTTTTTCACACTGTGATTTCAACAGTAAATGAATTAATGGTGAAAACCATCAGGTGTACTGTATTTGGCTTTGTTTTCAGGCTCACTGCATTTTATGATTTCACTTTCTGTGCATCCAGATCCAGGGCTGGTCTTCCAGGCAAGTTTAACCAGTGCTCAGGTGCTGCTCCCTGACAGCCAGGCGTCTCTCAGCGGTCTCCTGCTGGAGGGCCACAGTCTGCTGGCTCTGGCTGCCATCATGTTCGCCCCCGGAGGAATCGACCAGGTCTGCATCACCCACACCGCCTCTGCTGGCATCATGTCACTCTGACACAGTAAAACTAATCATTTAGAACAAAACACATCGGAGAAATCAGCCAATTCAACTAAATGTGAAGGTATTCAGAGCGATAGGGTCCTTACTCCAGTCTTGACATCTCTTAAAGTTTAGAAATGATCTTAAAGGTTAAAGATTTCCTCGTGTTTTCAGTGCAAAATGTACATCTATGAAAAAATAATCAAATAAATAAAACACAACTTCCTGATTGGCTGGAGGAGGTGAAAATGATTGATCCAACTCAGCATTTTTCTCATATGTTACCATGTTAATGCTATAGCTGAGACCTGCGCTTCCTCATGTCACATGTCTTCAGAAGGTTATATTCTGGTTTGGCCATCAGCGGTCCTCTGCTGTCTGCTTCCTGTATGCAGGTGGTGGGTCAGAGTGAAAGGTCAGAGAGGACAGTTGACCTCCAGCTCCTGAAGATGGCGCTGGCGGCTTATCCGAAGCTGAGAGCCGCTCTGTTCCCCTCCGGGTCTCGAGGAAACGGCGCTCTTTCTGATGTCACCTTGTACCACCTGATGCAGGTACGCCCTTACATGAGGTACTGACTGACCACCATCTCAGTGGACGTGATGTTTTCATTGGCTGCTGTGTTTGCAGTCGCTGCACCCTCTGGATCCGTCCCATCTGTTCCCCTGGCAGACGGCAAACCCACTGAACTCCAGCGGTGAGAGATTGTCCCTCTATCAGGAATTAATCCAGGAAACAAGGACCACTAATCTCACTGGGATTGTCCTCCTCAGAAACAGCGGAGCTTCCTCATTTCTCTAGCCCTCACCTGGTCAGCAGGTATGCCCTGGTGGAGAATCTGGACTTCCTGTATTACCTACGTCACGGCAGACCATCGTTTGCTTACGCCACCTTCCTGGTCCAGATGCTTAGTGGCTGCGACGACATCCCACTAGTGTGAGTAGAGAAACGCAGGAAGACCAATTCTTCCTGCTGAAAAAAGCTAAGTGTGTGTATGTGTGTGTGTGTGTGTGTGTGTGTGTGTGTGTGTGTGTGTACAGGCTGCAGCAGGGCGTCCAGCAGGTGTACAGGTTGGCTCTGCAGCTTTTCAACGTCCCCTCGGTGACATCAGCGGCGGTTTGTTTCTGCGAGCTGCTGGGCGTCTGCAGCCTGAAGCTGAGGGTCGACGTCGCTGCTCTGAACGCCATCATGGATCACAACACACACACCTCTACACAACAACTACACACTCTGGGTAACACAACATCTGCACAACCCCACATACAATGTCTGCACCCCCCTGAGTAACTCTCTTTTGTTGCGTTTCTATAAAGGGGTGAAGTTGGCAGAGGAGGAGCCCGGAGTGGCAGACGAGCTGATTGGCTGCCTTGAAGCTGCAGTAACGGACCAACTGAGGCAGACGAACATCAGCAGGTATGACATCATTTGCACATCACACGGATGATGTCATCATGTTCTCTGTGGCTGTGGGGAGGGTAATAGTAATCATGTTAGCATTTAACAGATTTAAGAGATCATCTTAGTCAGTTTCATTAAATGTGTTTTTGATCTGCCAATCATCTCTGGAGCTTCACAGCGATACGGTGCTGCTGTCACCTGCTAAACACCTGAAGAAGAAGAGACCGATTTAAAGCTGGAGGCTACTTTAATAAACAAACATTCAGTTCATATGATATAGTCCAAGTCTGCACAAGATCCCAGCTGAAGAGATGTTAACTACACTCGTTAAAATGAAACCTTAACTGTAGCGTTGAAGCTAACAGTGTGAGCATTTAACCCACCTGAGAGAACAGGCTAACAAAAAAATTGATAAAAAGCTAAATCAATATTGGTTTGAATATAAATCTGGTGCCAGTCAAAGATACATTTGAACTTTGTGTGTGTGTGTGTGTGTGTGTGTGTGTGTGTGTGTGTGTGTGTGTGTGTGTGTGTGTGTCAGGTCATCGTACCAGGCGGCTCAGGTGTGGGCGTTACCCGTCCAGTTCTGTCAGCTCCACAGTCTGACCTTCAGCTCTGTTTACCCCTCCCACTGTGCTCATGATGGGCAGTTCATCCACTTCCTGGTGTTTGTCCAGTTGCATAACTTCCCGGCACAGCAGGTGAACTGACCTCTGACCTCACACACCTTTAACTTTACACTACAGCACCCCTCTGGACAGGTGCTTGGACTGTTTCATTGTAGTCATGTTAGAACTGTCACTTTCTCTGTTATTGCCCCAGGTGAGGTCCTTGGCGGCCCAGTTTGGCCCCAGCCTGCAGGCCCACCTGAGTCTGGCGTTTCAGGACCTGCAGGTTTACAGTTCGGGGAGGAACGGCGGCTCTGAGGACCAGACTCTGACCACCAGGGAGGCCCCTGGGGTCCCAAAGCAGCCCATGGAACTCTTCCGGGTGCTCCTGCAGAGCCAAGAGCAAAAGTCGCCCTACAGGTATCTGCTGCAGGAGGCGGTGGTACAGCGATGCCCAACGCTAGCCGTCATCTCATCCTGTCACCAGGTAACAATCTGTTTAATAACAGAACTCACTGGGATGTAGCAGGAACTTTATTTGAATTTATTTCTAAACTGTGTCACTGACTGTTTGATTGACAGGAGGCGGAGCTAGTGGCATGTCTCTGCGTGTGGGTGTTGACCTCAGTTGATGATGTCGTCGCTGCAGAAGCTACCTCCCACCTGGTTGAAGCCCCCCAGCACCATGAATGGTCATTGCATGACCTCTCAATCATCTGGCGGATGCTGCTGGGGCGGGGCCTAGTCAGGCCCCTCCTCCGAGGCTTTGAGCTCTTCCAGAGGGTAAAAACGCTAAAATTAACGGTAGTCATAGTTGTTCAGAGGACTCTGGATCAGCGCTCTGTCCTTCTTGTTTATAATCAGGACAGTTTCTCTGGCGACGTCCTTGACATCTTCCAGAATCTGTTACGTCTCCATGTTTGGGGAAAATTTGTTCTGTCACACAAATACACAAACAAATTTAAAAAAGATGCAGATGGATTGGGACGGGGTTCCACATCTGATGGTTGTAGATTTTGTGAAAGAAATCTACAAAAATAACGATCCCATAAGAAACACTGATGAAGAGATCCTCCCATTTATGGAGACATGTTGCTTTACAGTTTGTTAATGCAGACACACGATCAACTGATATATAATAAAAGTATAACTGCTACAGGTTTTACTACTGTTTAAATTAACTCTATTACAGTTAGTAACAAGTAAATATTATAAGGGCTTCTACTGAATGTGGCTTTTCTACTAGACTTTTTTCCTTTCCTGACATGAATGGTTCTTGACTCATTCAACACTTCTGGTTCTGTCTGTCAGGACTGTCCTCTGGCGTTGGTGCTGAGGATGTTTGAGTTGTGTTGTGACTACAGAAACTTCTCCGAGGCCAAAGCTAAGCTGCTGGACTTCCAAAGGACACTCATCGCCGTAAGAAACAGTCTTCTATGTTTTTTATTTTCTCCTCTACATTGAATAGAATAAAATAAAGGGAGTCACGGGTAAAATGTGAGGGAAGAATACGTTTTAATGGTGTCAGGTGAAGTGTTTTAGTTCAGACATTTCTGGAGCCTCACAGTAAAACATTGCTGCAGCGTTCTGCTCCATCTTTAATTTCATTGCTTTCTCTCATGTAGCTGAGAAACGGGAGCCCAGGGCCCCCCAGCGAACTCCCCCTACAGTGGGTGGAGAGCCAGGCCTCCGTCCTGCTCCTCTTGTTGCTGCAGTGCTGCTCCTCCCAGTATGACCTCCACCGGCTGCTGCAGCTCTTGGCAGACGTTGATAAACTCCTAAAATCCAACGGTGAGATTGAACAATCAGTCACGATTTAAACCGATCTCATGCTGAAGCAGCTCGGGTGACGCTGTTGTGTTCGACTGTAGGGCCAGACTTCAGGAAGCTGAGTCAGCTAAGTCAGTTGCTACAGGGGTCAGGGGTCAGCCTGTCTCCCAGGCTGCTGCAGTGCGCTTCTCCCTCCGTACAGCAGGAGGAGTTCCAGGCTGCTGTGGATGCTCTGCAGGAGAGGGGGTGCTACAGCCAGGCCCGACAGGTGGCGCTGCTGGCTGGGCTGTCCGTCCAGCGCCTGCTGCTCAGCCAGGTCCGATCCACTCACTTTATTTATGTAGTTAACACTTTCAGCTGAACAGTGTAGAAATAATATTCTCACTGTATGTGTGTGTGTGTGTGTATTGTGTATATATATGGGTATACAAATATATATGCATGTATAAGAGAAATGTCTGTTTCTACATACATGTATTTACACACACATACGTATATGAGGCCTACGGGTATACTGCAATGATGAATTAAAAGTGCTCCTTTGTATTTAGTTATTTGTCCCTATAGAACATGGGTGTCAAACTCATTTTCACCCAGGGCCACATCAGCATAATGGCTTTACTCAAAGGATCAGATGTTACTGATAAATGTAACTAAATGTAACTCTATGTAATGTAAAATAAGTGTATCTACTCCTTAATGTTAAATAACTGAATTTATTACTTATTCAATTTATAAACATTACAGTTACACAGAATAAATGTTTGTTTCTCTGTTATAACATTAATCTTTTTAATTTGTCAGGTTATGAAACCCACAGAACATAAAATGATGTGGTGGGCCACATTTGGCCCCTTGGGCCTTGAGTTTGACATATGTGCTATAGAGGGTTGAGGAGCTTTACATTCATCCTTTATTTCAAAGAAATGTTTCTGTAAAGGGATGATTTCATCAGTAAATGTAAAATTATTAACATACCTGTCTTCATTTGAGATAATTATCCAATATGTGTTATATCCATGTTGTCTCCGTGTAGCTCCAGCAGGAAGTAAACTCCCAGAAGTCCAGATCACAATGGAAAAGGTTGGAGACTCGGGTCTGTTTCTGGAGGAGATGTCAGGATCAGCTGAAGGCAGAAGGCACTGATCCAGAATCAGCCTTCCAGTTCTTCCTGTCCCAGACTGAACCTGGGACTGGAGCGTCTCAGAGCGAGCTGACGGACGTCCAGGAACACTGCCTGCTGCTCTGCCTCACAGCCCATTGGCTCTCTCTCCTCAGCCCAGTTCCTGTGGACCAGTTGGAGAAGCTGGAGAAGAAGCTGTGGGTCGGACGGATCCGACAGCGCGTCCTCACCGTTTCCATGGAGAAGGAGAGCGTTTTCAACCTGCCGCCTCCCACCATCACACCTGAAATGAACACGTATGAGTCATTCATGATGGAACTCTCCAACACGTCAGTCCTGAACACTGAGGAGTATCTCCGTGTGGAGCGAGTCCCAGCTCCCTCTGAGGAGCAGCAGGAGCTGAGCCCGGAGGAGACGACTGTCCTGACTGCTTTGATTGGCTGTTTGTTAGATGATGGGAGTATTCATGAAGCCAGTCGCGTCTGTCGCTACTTCTCCCTGCATCACCCAGATGTGTGGATTGCGTTGCGCTGCCGAGGCCTGGCTTCTGGAGACCTGCGGCCTGAAGCGCCGGAGGAAGCTCCAGAGACGGAGGGGGGGACGACCATGACTCACTGTAAGACCCCCCCACTTTCACCATACTCAGCTGAGGTTTAATCTGCCTCCATGATGGCAGCTCCTCTAACCATCTCTCCCCTCCAGCCGCCTCCGTCAGCAGCCTGATATCATACACGATGCTCCCCTCGCCTGACGACGAGGTCGCCATCCAACTCCAGAAACTGGTGGACCAGTGTCGCCACGGCAACAAATACTGCAAGCAAATCCTCAGTCTCTACCAGCTGTCCAAGGTATCAACCAGTCCCACCCAGTTACTGTAATGGTTTTATCCGGCCGGATTGCTGTGCTGTCCTGAACATCGTCTCCACGTTGTGTCTCAGGAGCTGCAGTGTTCCTTTGGTCAGATCTGCAGAGAGGAACCCAGCTCGGTTCTGGAGAAGCTGCTGCTGTCGGAGCTGCCGGAGCGCTTCAGGAAGGCTCAGGCCTTCATCAGAGCTCAGGGTCTGTCTGCAGACTCTGTGGCCGAGCTGGTCTCCTCTGCTGTGGTCCAGACGCTGCTGGCCTCCACCCAGGAGCTGCAGCCCGGTGAGACGTTTGGGCTTTTGAAGTAGTTCTGGACTGGAGTTCACAATTTTGTCATTTATTAGCTTTTATTTTGAAAAGCTAATATGACATGAAATTACTTAAAATATATAGGATTAAATCCCAGGTAGTAACTTGCTTGTTTGTCCCAGCAGAGGGGCAGATGTTCAGGGTGTCAGAGGGTCGCGACTCTCTGGTCCAGCTCATCAAAATATGTGAAGATCCAAACCTGGTGGGAGTCAAACTGCTAGAAAACCTCAACACCGTTCCACTGAGGGACCTGGATTGTAGTACGTCCTATTTTGGAGAAATGGTGTCCTTAAATAAAATACTTGAATCTACATGAGTGGATTCAAAGTCTGGAAACTCCTTCTTGTCTCTTGCAGTTGTAGAGCTGCTCATCGTGGCTCACGACTGCTTCAGTCTCATCTGTAACATGGAGGGGATTGTCAGAGTCCTCCAAGTCGCACGTCACCTGAGCCACACCTACCTCGCCCCAGGAGAACATTACAGCCTAATGGTAAGCCCCGCCCACCGACCCTCAGGTCATCTCTCATGGAGATGCAATCTGTTTGGTGGTTGTTTGTAATTTCAGCTCAATGACGCTGTTCTCTCGTCTGTTTGGAGGTTCGTCTGCTGATAGGAATCCACAGGTACAACGAGATGACGTACATCGTCGACCTGCTGATTCAGAACCACTGCTTTGAGATCCTTCTGAGGAAGAAACTGGTCATGGAGAGAGGACAGGTGGAAACAGACACACAACTGACAAATAACGATGGTTACATGACAGCTCCTTAACACTTCTTAAAGCCTTCAAGCAGAGTCCAGGTTCACACAGTGAAATGGATTAGACTAAAGCTCAGCTGCTGCTAGGGGATTGGAGTCTGTAAATCAGATGCAATGATTGGTTCAGGAAATTGAAACTGAAAATGTTCTGGTATCTAGCTTGTTAAGGAACTCAAGGTGGTGAAGCCTTTTTACCAATAACACGATGTGAATCATTCTAACGGCTGCAGACCTCCAGTCTGAAGGCGGCGCTGCTGGATTACATCAAGCGTTGCCTGCCTGCAGACAGCGAGAAACACAACATGGTGGCGCTGTGTTTTAGCATGAGACGGGAGATCGGAGAAAACCACGAAATGGCGGCCAGAACGCAGCTGAAGATGATCGAGTCTCAGGCCTGGGGTGAGCTAGTGCAACGCTAACAGATAAGAACCCTTTAGTTAACCTGGTCGGACTGCGTTGTGAGCTGGTTTTGTTCTTGGCAGTAGTTACTCCTGATCTGAAGAGCTCACTGGAAATGGCATTGGCTCTGCTGAAGGACGCTGCAGAGAGCTTCTCCAAGGTAAATGAATGAGTGTCAATCCCAGGTTGCTTTAAGATCCCACGCCACTGGCATCAACTGTGTGTCTGTGTGTGTCTGTGTGTGCGCACAGGACTCGTGTGTGCGTCAGGCTAGTCGCTGTGTTCGGATGGCTAAGCTTGTTACCCTTCAGCTTCATTTCCTGAACCACGGATCAGAGCTGCGCATCGTAAACCTGCGGCCTGCTGAGCTGCTGACTGTCGTCATCTCACTGCCCCGAGTCTATCAGGTTTGTCCATGTCCTACCCCTGAGCCAGGAGTACGACAGTAGGCGTTGTGAAAGCCGAAGATGAAATGACCAACTCAGATCTGAGCTTGGATGAGTGTGAGCCAATAGAAACAGTGAGGTAATAACTGTGCTGATTGGTCGATGTGTGTCTGTCAGGTATTTGTGGTGTCCGAGGCTTACAACTACAGTCCAGACTGGGCAGAGATTTTGTACCAGAGGGTGATCCTGAAAGGAGACTTTGTGTACCTGGAGGAGCTGAAACGCCTCCGTCCGCTTCCCTCCAGTCTGTTCGAGGATATTTTCAAAAAGTAAGTCAGGAGACCACAGAGCATCTCCACCAATCAGAGCATGACCTGATGATCATATGTCTGTTTCAGGCTTGACGGCGCTCCCAGCAGCATCACGTCCAACGCCAAGCGTCTGCTCATGTACTGTGATGACGTGTGCAGCCGCTACAGACTGGCCTTCCAGAACAATCTGTATGACGTCACCAAAACGCTGCTGCAAGACGCCAAGACCTCCAGCTACCTGAACGACAGGCTGCCCAGATGAAACTAGGCAAACGGGTCAACGTGGACAATGAAAACCATCTGTGGACATTAATTCATTTTCTTCTCACAAAACCAGTGCTTAATATAATCTGTTTGTAAAATAAATATTAATATCACCACATGGTGTCAACAATTACATTAAGACACAAAACTACTCTTGATTGAAGAACCCTCCATCCATCTGGAGCTGTACAAGCTGGGACCTGACCTCGGGGGGGTGGGCTGGGGTGTTATAATTCTAACTATCTTTGTTAATTATTAGGGAGGAAACATGCAGCTGCTGGAAACAGTTCATGGGATTTCATCCAGTGAATCAAAATCATTCATCTAATGAAAGGATTGTCAGTTTTAAACATGTAAAAAGTGTCTGAAGCCACATTGTTGTCAGGGCAACTGGTGATCTTTTTGTGTCAAAGGGAGATTACACTTTTAAAAAAAGACTTTATTAAAGGCTGTTTGGAGTCATATTTTATGGACTAATCACATTTACTTATAAAAACTTAAACCAACCAGTGAAGGCAGAGGACTACTGGAGATTTCTGCCAGTTAAAGACTTCATGTTGTAATTGTGGGGGGGGGGGTGTTGTTGTCTCTGTAGAGTAGTATTGTATTTTTCATGCTTTCATCTGTTTGCATTAAATCATAATGATGTTTGTCTGATCTGATCCAGAAAGAAAGAATGGCTGGGTCAGTAACAGATAATCGGGAGTCTGTGTGTAGCCATTTTAATAGGTCCCCCGAGGGTTATAATGGCAGTCAATTGGACCATTTTTGATCCTATCAGGTATTGTGTGTACACAGTGAAATGCTATTCTATACACTTCCGATGACAGGCATGAAGGAATTTAGAAAAGAAAGAAAGAAAATTACTGGAAAATTTTAAAAAATTTAGCCTTTTAACTGACTGATTTATTGGGGGAGAGAAACACATAAAAACAAAAATGTCACTTTTGGGTCCAAACAGTGCCCCAGGGGTTAGGGGAGCATGGAAAGGGGAATGGAGAAAACAATCAGAGAATGCTGCTGACATGTAATGTCAAATAATACAGCACAATCCCACTTAGAAAGGTTTCCACCAGCCCCACTGGTGAACACCCATGTAAGGACTGACTCACAAATATTTCTGCCACACAAACAGGCGCGGTGGCCGAGTGGTAAGGCGTCGGTCTTGTAAACCGAAGATCATGGGTTCAAACCCCATCCGTGCCTGCGACCAGATAGGTAGCTCAATCTCAGTCCATAGTTGACTTTGGGGCTGGAAGGTGCAGGTCTAGTGTGGACCAAAGCCCAGGGCTCCCTGGTTGTCTCAGTAGGTGCACAATCCCATCATTTGGATATGGGGTGCAAGACCTTTATGCCATTCTTGGCAGCAGTAGTTCAGTCCTCTAAGTCTTGGACTGGGGACCGGAAGTCCCTGGTTCAACACCTGTTTGGGCCGAAACATTTGCAGTATGAGCCGGGCATTGCTGTGTCCTTCTTCAAACATGCAGTAACAGTTTTCCGAAAAATTTCTTTTACTGGTTGACAGCAACATTTTATTTTATAAACACTAAAATTTCTATAAAACTGTATTTTTATAGTACATTTATGCATACTACAGTTAATAAATAACACAGTTTGAATATGAAAACAGCAGAAATTATTGAATACTTCAGTTTTTCTTTAAAAACAACATCGGATCACGTGCTTCTCTACACACACGCACACACACACACACACACACACACACACACACACACTCACACACACACACACACACACACACACACATCCTCTTCAACTGTTGAATTTCCTTTTGAGGTTTTTTGGGGGTGGAGCTTCTCCCCCTCTACGTCTCTGTCCTCTTCTCCCTCGCTGTGTTCTGTCATTCAAGAGAAATCTGTCACTTCTGGTTTTAGCGACAGAAGATGAGGAAGATGGACGCTCGTATCTTCATCCTGGACGTCCTGACGCTCTGCTGCCTCATTCACGGTAGGACTGACTCACACCGCCCTCATCCTGGCTCTGGATCAGATCACAGCATCAGGACCAGAACTAGGAACTGATCTGACGTTAGAAACTGGAACACATCCATCCATCATCCATCCATCCATCCATCCATCCATCCATCCATCCATCCATCCATCCGTCCATGTGTTCAGGTTCTCTACAGGGGTTCTACCAGCGCCGTCTCTACAGGGAACTGATGAGGAACTATAACCCGTTAGAACGACCCGTCAGCAACGACTCCCACAGTCTGACCGTTCACTTCAGCTTCAGCCTGCTGCAGATCATGGACGTGGTAACGACAGCATCACTGTTCACACACTTCTTCACATTTATCTCAATGTATAAAGAAAAGTGACATATGGTTTATGATAAATGTGATTATACAGTATATGTGTGTATAAAATAAGTATTCCAACTAAATCTAAACGGTGTCTGCTGTGGTTCTTATGGTAGGATGAGAAGAACCAGGTGATGACCACCAACATCTGGCTCCAGCTGGTGAGTTCAGTTCTGGGATGGATCCATGAAGCTGCTGCTTCAGGATCATGTGACGGATCCATTTTTATCATTTTCTTTAACATTACTGGATTCTTCAACAGTTTCTTACGTAAATACAACTGAAGAGACTTTGCTAAACTTTATGCCAACATTGATTGGTTCAGCCTCAAGCACCTAAAAAAGAGATTTATAGTTCCCTGATCCGTATTCTGACGCACTTGGAGGGTGAATATCAAATAACAACAGACTTGCAGTCGCGTCGGTTAGCAGTGAGATAATGAATTTGTCAGGCAGCAATGCATGAGAATCAGGAAGATACACCGTCCATCCTCCAGTTCAGTTTCCAAAAACACTCTGGAGGAGTCATGCAACCAAATCCAGCAACTAGGTCCTGCAGCTGGATCCAGCAACAGCATCCCAACCAGGAAATATTTTTTTGCTTCCAGAAATATTTCTATCATGACGCAGCACAAAGCTGTTCCTCTTGTCCGTCTTCCAGACAGGATGTCTCGCCTCCTGAAAGGATTATTAATCCCATTTACTGAAGCGGTCTGCATGTATGTAGGTTTCGGGCCTGTGGACGGTGTTTGTAACTCTCATCCAGCCTCATCTGCTCTTCTCGGAGAGAAAGGTTGCTTCCTCCCCAGAGACTATTTGCTCATCGTAGCACCCTCCAGGACCGGAGCGTCTTTTAGCTTAATTTAATTCTGTCTCCTTCTTCTCCTCCTTCAAGTCATTGTGTTTTTGTGATGGGGATGAATGTCTTCAAGCAAGAAGAAACATTTCTTAATCATGCTGCTTTTTAATGTCACAGTATTTCTGCAGGTTTTTGATGACTTTTTTCTCAGCAATTAAAACCACTTTGACCTTGAGACAAATTTTTTAAAGCAAATCCAACATTCCAAATGAACATTCGTAGATTCAGGCTCACAAGGCGTTGCCTCAAACATGCTACAAACATGGCAACGCGTGCTGCAGGAGCTTGAAGTGTGACCTTCAGGGTCTCAGGGGATTTTGGTTGCTGTGACGTTCTGCTGTCCATAAATTCCACCCGGGAGAAACTCGGTGATGTGAAGTAAACAAGATGGAGCGATGCTGCGACCTTCAGTCTGTCAAACCAGCAATGCTCCCCGGGGAACTGGAGAGGTTCTTAATGATCCTCGTATGGAAATCAGATCACGTTGGTGGTGAACTGTTATAGATGAGGCCTCTAAACAGCAGATTTCACAAACACAGAATAAACACATTTAAATCATTTGGGAAAATTCATAGCAATAATAGAAATAATAATATTGATATTAGTAGATAATATTCTAAGGGTTAATGTTAGGTCATTGAGAAACATTGAATCAACATAAATCAAGAAGTCTGACAAGACCAGATCTTGGACTTCATGGGGGGTTTTTTCTTCAAACTGCAGAAAAAAATATTTCTAAGTTAATCGTTAAAGAAGAATATGAGCATCTGTGTGTTTCAGTACTGGACAGACTTCTACCTGCAGTGGAACGCGTCCGATTATCCGGGGGTGACCAACGTCAGGTTCCCTGACAACCAGATCTGGAGGCCAGACATCCTGCTGTACAACAGGTACCTGAACTCCTCTGACTTCAGCTCATTCTGGTGTCTGGAGCACTAAAATTTACTTTATATGTCCGTTTTATTTTGGCTTTTGTTTGCTTTAAAATCAAACTCAGAAAAAGCCAATTTAAAAATAAGGAAAAATAATTGCTGATTCTAACAATGTAGCGGCGTCGTTCTCTTGGAAGTCATTTGACTTCATTTCTGACCATGTAGGGTTCCTGTTTTCACAGACTGATGCACTGAATGAAGGATTCCTCAAGAAGCAGTCTGGTTTCTTTTTTGGAAATGATATTAACGGTCTGGATGTAAATCTGTCTCTAATGGGCTGACTTTATGAAAACTTTAGAGCTAAGGGTTAATGATGATGGTGTCTTGATTACGCTGACTCATCTGTTCTCCACAGCGCTGATGAAAGGTTTGACGCCTCCTTCCACACCAACATCTTAGTCAACTCCTCCGGCTACTGCCAGTATTTACCACCAGGTAACACACACACACACACACACACACACACACACACACGATCTGGTGTTAATGTGTATTGTATTTATATATATATATATGTTCTTTTAAAATTTGATGGAATCGTTCATCCTCTAAAATGTGATCACTTTCTCCTCTCAGCTCATTTTTTCCTCCATCCGGCTCCTGATTTCTTTCCTGTCGTTGCTTCAGGCATCTTTAAGAGCACCTGTTACATCGACGTTCGCTGGTTTCCCTTCGATGTGCAGCGCTGCAACCTCAAGTTTGGCTCGTGGACGTATGGAGGCTGGTCTCTGGACCTGCAGATGATCGGGGCCGACGTCACCGGGTACATCGCCAATGGAGAGTGGGATCTCGTGGGTGAGATCTCCTGAACTTCCAGTCTCTGTAGTTTTCCTAAAAGGCTTTCTGGATGGGCTTTTAATTCTAACAGGAATCATCATCAGGAGTCATCATGATGCTCAGACGTGTTTCTGTCTTTAGAGGTTCCTGGACAGAGGAACGAGCATTTCTACGACTGCTGTAAGGAGCCTTACCCTGATGTGACCTTCACCGTGGTGATGAGGAGGAGGACGCTTTACTATGGACTCAACCTCCTCATCCCGTGCGTCCTCATCTCCACCCTCGCGCTCCTCGTCTTCCTTCTGCCAGCCGACTCGGGAGAGAAGATCTCTCTGGGTGAGGAGGGTTAGAGCTTCCTGGAAACACTTGTCATGACGACACTGTGGGTTGGTCATGTGACCAGCATGCTGACTGTGGGTGGTTGTGTGTTCAGGTATCACAGTGCTGCTGTCTCTGACCGTCTTCATGCTGCTGGTCGCTGAGATCATGCCGGCCACGTCTGACTCCGTCCCCCTCATCGGTGAGGTCACCGATTCCCCACCTTTGATTGGACCAATAAAGGACTGATGATGTAACGGTGTTATCAATCATCATCAGTTTCTTAAAACATTTCTATATTTCTTTTTAAATTTACCTTGTAAGCTTCTTCATTACCACATCTGAAGCACATGCTTTACGTTTACATTTAAACGGTCCATCTGTCCCAGAGTGATGTGGGAAGAGATCATGTGACCCAGAGCCCCCTCCCCTCCCATTAAAAAACAGTAGTTCTGGTTCTTAATGGGTTTAAAGTCTAATACTGCAGGGATATTAGAATAAAATAGTAGATGAAATTTAAAAAAAAAAAAATTAAAAAAAGAAAATATAATTATTGTCTAAAATGAGTTGGCTCTCTACCATCATGATGGAGTCATGATAAAATCTGTTGATCTTTTTTGATTCCTTTGTTAAGTTCTGGAGACACTCAGCTGTGCATGAGCAGATTCAAATAAGATGAATTAATGCATCAATAATTATATAGCGTGATTCTAATTCTAAATCTCTTAAAGATAGAAAATCTCAAACTAAGTATATTTTGATTTGAACAAACTTTGGTTTGAGGGTTCTACTTAAGTAGTGTTCCTACAGTGTTATATTTAGACATTTGTCATCACATCTCTGTTATTAACCTCCATCATGATATGTTACTAACACGCTCGTGATAAAAGCAGTCACATTCTGAACATAAATGTGTACTGCTTCTGTGTTTCAGCCCAGTACTTTGCCACCACCATGGTGATCGTCGGTGTGTCTGTCATCGCCACGGTTCTGGTTCTGCAGTATCATCACCACGACCCCGATGGAGGACACATGCCTCGCTGGGTCAGTCGTCCTACGGAGGTCATGTGATCACAAGAGACAAGGATGAAAACCAACATTAGATGATCTTCAAACTTTCAAACAGCACAGGATTATGTAGTGATGTCACTGCATTACAAAAAGGCAGGATTCTGTAATAAATTCTGGATTGCCCTTTTTAACTCAAAGGAATCAGACAGGAGACAGAATGATGGTATCTCAAACCACACAAAACCATTATAAACACATTGATTGCTTGTTGGTGCTTTCTGAATTGCGTGCATTATAATATTCTCTTTGCTCAGTTTCTCCACCTTTCTTTCCTTCCTGTTCCTCTTCTTCAGACCCGCGTCATTCTGTTGAACTGGTGTGCCTGGTTCCTGAGGATGCGACGTCCTGGTGAGGAGAAGGTCAGTCTGGTTTGCCACAACACTGCCAAGCATCAGCGCAGCAGCCTGTCCAGCCTGGAGCTCAGTGTCGGTCAGGGTTCTCTGCGACCTCATCCCCAGGTCACAAACGGCAACTTCTTATATGTCGGTTTCCGTGGGATGGAGGGGTTGCACTACAGCCTCCCCGAACCCGAGCTCATCTGTTCACGACTGGTGGGAGAGGAGGAGGGCTTTGTAAGAGGGGCTAGTGGGAGAGGAGCGGAGGGAGGCTCCAGCTTGGAGTCAGAGCTGAACCAGATCCTGGAGGAGGTTAAATACATCGCCAGGCGTTTCCGAGGCCAGGACGAGGAGGAGACGGTCTGCAGCGAATGGAAGTTTGCTGCAGCGGTGATCGACCGTTTGTGTCTGGTTGCGTTCTCACTCTTCACTGTCCTGTGCACCATTGGGATCCTCATGTCGGCTCCTAACTTTGTGGAGGCCATTTCTAAAGACTTCTTCAGCTGAAGAGGAGAACTGACAGCTGATGCTGACACCTATTGACCCTGACACCTCCTGACCCTGATACCTATTGACTGTGACACCTCCTGACCCTGATACCTATTGACCCTGACACCTCCTGACCCTGAAACCTGTTGACCCTGACACCTCCTGACCCTGAAACCTGTTGACCCTGATACTAATGGACTGTTTCCCAGAATTCCGATAAGAATTTGTCGTTTGATCTGATTGGGTGACCACTGCTAATTCTGAGCTGACCGCAGGTTTCCTGCACAAAAACAAGTGGGTGTGGTCTGTTTGTATATGTTGTTGTTGTAACGATTTCACTGGAACCCGTGTTAAATGCCTCTTACATTAAAATATAATAAATTAGTTTTTCCTCACTTTCTTTTCTCAGTGGTTTTTCCTTTCTAAATAGGACGGGGAAAGAAAGGGCGGTTGACTAAACCTATTTTACTCTGACACCTGAGGATGAAGCCGACAGTATGTTCCATTTTTGGTATTTGATCTACAGCTGTTTCACAGCTTCCTCGTTCAAGGCAGTGATGCTGTTTCACATGTCGACTCACTTTCAGGGACATTTTTAATTTTTACAGAGGCAGTAAAGCACTGTTTCAAATGTGAATGTTTCTACCCTCTCTACGTCTCAACCAGCACTGTTAACCTTAAAGCATTCACTTCTCTGGACTATTATTATCTTGTTGATTTTTCCTGTTTCACTGTCATACTTTTGGGTTCTGACCACCGGTCCTGTTCGAGCCTTGACAAAAGCAATGCATAGCTAACAATATATCATCTAATGACCGACAGTTTTAGAGCATGATTTGTCGTAGTACTTTGTGCGCAGACAGGACTGAGGACTCCATTGGCCTAATCGGGACAGAATCATAACTTGTGTGGTTGGATCTATAGGATTCTGATCAGAAACACTGACCGGGTCTTGGCAGTAAGACTTTGAAATGAAAGAAACTAATCAATAACACATTAATCCTTTGAGTTGTACAGAGATGCTGGTGGAATGTTTCTCATAAACTTCTGCTTTAACCTCCAGAACCAAAGCAACCAACAAGACACTGAGAACAGAGCCTCAATCCACCCCAACCTCTATTAAATATTACTAAACATCATTTTATATCATTGGATTTATTGCCCATTTGAACCCCTTTCATATCCAGAGCTGCTGGTTCCTGGGAGGTGAGGGATGATTGGCTCAAATCATCTTTTTTCAGTCATTCTGAGACAATCAGGATTTAGCTATAAATAATTTGGGGACAAGAAGAGAAAAACATAAAGATACACCTAATGATCAGAAATAGAAAATTTGTAATTTTATCTTTTACTGTAAAGTATAATACCAATAATTAAAATCATAATAAAAGATCTAAAGATTCTGATGCTTAGTTTTAGAATAATTAAATATTGGAGTTTATCTCCCTTTAAAATGGCATGTTTTACTGTTCACGTTACCTCTCAGTGTGTTCAACATACTGTTTTTTGTGTTGGAGCCACAGCTTTGTGTGACAGGCAGGCGTGTCAGATTACACCTGTTCTCACCTGTCCCAGCGGTCTTGTCTTCCACTGTCTGGGTGTCAGGATGGGCAGCGGAGCGTCCGTCACAGAGGCCCCCCAGCCAGAAAGGCTAGAGGTCCAGGAGGCTGAGCCCGAACCCGACCGGTCAGCTACACCTGCAGGACGGAGCGACGACACCCTACAGGTGAACATTTAGGGAGGCTGAGCTCCACAGGACTATCTGGTG
Organism: Antennarius striatus; assembly: GCF_040054535.1. NCBI lineage: Eukaryota > Metazoa > Chordata > Actinopteri > Lophiiformes > Antennariidae > Antennarius > Antennarius striatus. The sequence continues at coordinate 21,729,559 of NC_090779.1, read as the reverse complement.
GTATCAAGGGAATGGGTCAGTCACTGGGCAGCCTCACATGTAATTAATGACATTTTGTACTACTGCAGATCTTAATTATGATTTTATAAAATTTGTTTTGCCAGACTAGGTGTTACCAGATGTGAATTCTTCTTCTGTGGTTTTAAATCTTGACTGCTGTTTCCTGTCATTTCAGGCAGAGGAGGAAGCAGCGAGTCACAGTCACACTGTAGACATCCAGTCTCTAAAAAGTGATGACAGAATTGTGAAAAGAGATGAAGAAGAAGAAGAAGAAGAAAAAGAAGAAGAAGAAAAAGAAGAACAAAAAGAAGAAGAAGAATGTCTTTTGAATGCAGCTCCAGTTACTGTGAGTTAAATATTCACTCAGAAATTAATAATGCATGTCTGGTTGTCATTCATTTTTGATCAGGTTACATCGATCATGTCATGTCTGTTGAAAACAAATTAAAAGACAACCCACAACTTAACAACATGATCTCTGCCTTAGTAAGGCTCACACTGTGTGTCTCAAACGTGATGGTCAAAAGTTTTTACCCATGTTTGTTCATGCTTGGGGAAAAATAAGTTCACATATTTCATTTGATCATCATGTACTAATTATGACATCTGAAATGTTTGCAACAAAAATTGGACTTATTCAGTATTGTTTGTTATTCTGTTGTTTGATATTTTAATCAATTGCTGGTGTTTGTGGATTTTTTGTGAACTCTGACAGGAAGGCGGAGCGGAGGGAGAAGAGTTGTCTCTGGATTTTGAGAGTTTCCTCCACAACAACGGGACACTCTACAGCTGCTTCAAACACCATGGCAACAGAGTTTATGTCGACGAATCCCAGGTCAGAGTAAAACCAGTCACTTCTGTCAGTCAAGGTTCCCTTCCATCAGAACTACATTTCCCATCAGACCCTTGGTGCCTGTCTACTCTATTGAAGATTCCTCTTGATTCTATTATTTCTAATCATTGGGTTAAAACGTTATCTGTTACTGGTCCCCTTCACCTTCTGCCTTAGGAATTCCAATATTCCTGTAATTCCCAAAATAAATCAGTGAAAATAAAATTCTACACTGTTATTTATGTATATTGGTTTTTATTATCATTATTTTCATTAGATTATTAGACTAGCTGAACGGGTTACCACATACAAGTTTTTTCAGGATCTTCCAGAAACATGGATTATATTTTGAAGTCATGTTTGTGTTCTAAACAAAAATGACTTCAATGGACTCTATTTTTTAGGCCAACTGTTCTGAAGTCATGTGAATGGAAATTTGATGTTTTTTCTTAATGTGTGTCCTGACAGCTAGTTTATTCTTGACCCCTCATTGTCATCATCAGAAGCTGCAGCCATTTCCAAAGGACTGGTACGATCAGGGACGCTTCCTCACTGCCAACATGGAGGTCTGTTGATCATTAGCATCTCTGTAAATATTTCCCTGCATCCTACGAATCATTATTTTGACCCTTAGGCCTCTGGTCAGCCACTGGCTCCTGCTGACAGCCAGCCTGCAGTCGGGGAAGACGATCGCACCGGTAGCATCTACATCCAAGGCAGAGGAACCGTCATGACCTACATGTTCGAGGTGAGGAGGGTTCCTGACTTCTGCCACGGTGTGTCTTTCTGCTATCTCACCCCAACATCTTTCAGGAGCGGGTTAACATCTGCAGGTTCTGGGATCCTCAGTCAGGTGTGTGGCTCCTACTGCCGCTGCAGTGGGAGGTCAACGTGGAGTTTGTCAAGGCTAGAGTCCAACAAGTCATGGTAAGGAACAGTCTGATTTTCTCATCATCTTCAACATATCACTGGGATGAAAGAGTCCCTCGGAATTCCAGCTCCCAGCGTGAAGAAAAAAGTGTATTGTGTTTGGTGTTCCAGTCTGCGCTTCCTGGTCTGGTGGACCAGAAGGAGATCACCGCAGCGCTCAGACAGTGTAACTATGACCCTGAGGAGGTCATCTCTGTCTACCTTACCATGTTTGGAGAAATACTGCTGCAGATTCCAGGCGGAGATCACAACTACACCCATGATCTCAACTCCTTCAGGTGTGCAAAAACCGCAAGACCAGCATCCAAACTGATTCAGAACACTTCTAAAGACGACAGGCTTGTCCTGGATGGGGAAGGACTTCCTGTCAGCTCAGTTGTGCTAAAACTAGACATGAATATGTGAAAAACCTCAATATTTTTATGTCACTCTCTTCCATTTTTCTTCATGTAATGTTGATTTCTGGTTGATTTCTGGATCAGTCTTGATGATGCCTGTTGTTAACTCCCTTGATGAAACATCTTGTTTTGCAGAGCCCTCCTTGAGCGGGACAGAATCATTGAGGATCTCAAGCAGAAACTCCAGACCAAACAGAAGGAAGTGGACGATCTCTTTCAGAGGAACAGCTACCTAGCCAGGGAGGTCCGTTACCTCAGCGAAGTCATCCAGCACCAGAACCATAAATTAGCCAAACTTGAAGCTTACCAGCAGGGTGCTCAAGAGAAGATCCGATCCCTTCTGAATCGCCGAACTCCCGCTGCTCCCCCTCCCAAAACCATCATCAAAACCACTGTAGAACCCGACCAAGTCCGGCAGGTGAGCCGTCTGACACATGAGCTGAACGTCTCCAACAAGCAGCTCCGATCCACCGTCCAGCAGGCGATGACTGACATGAAGAACCAGCTGGAGCAGCAGAAGGCTGCTGCGGGTAGGTTGATCCTGGCAGAGCAGGATTCAGCCAAGGAGGTGGAGGAGCTGAGGTCCCTCTACCGAAAGGAGGCGGTGGAACGGAAGAGTCTGTACAATAAGCTGCTGGAGCTGCAGGGGAACATCCGAGTGTTCTGTCGCTGTAGGAAGACGATGGGCTCCAGTTCCTGCCTGGAGACAGTCAGTGACCAGGAGGTGGCGGTCGTCCAGAAGGGGAACAGAAAGAAATTTCAGTTTGATAAGGTCTACTCTCAGAACAGCACACAGGTAACACTTAACTGGACCTCTCCAATGCATCTGAACCAAGTCAATTCAAACAAAATTTGTCTGAAACTAGTTTGACAATCGATTATTTCAGTCATTTTTTTACTGTATCAAATCTTTGCTGTTCTTGTTACAAAAATCTTAAGATTTGATGTCTTTTTTTGTTTCTTCCTGCAGGAAGATGTGTTTGCAGGGACTCTGCCAGTGATCACGTCCTGCGTGGATGGATTTAACGTCTGTATACTGGCCTATGGGCAAACTGGCTCAGGGAAGACGTACACCATGATGGGCAACAAAGAGAACCCCGGAGTCAACATCAGGTCAGAGTTGCTGAATAATGCTGTGATGTAAACTTTAGTAACGTAAAACCATTAACACATAGCAACTGCTTTCACACCTGTCTTTTCCAACTCAGCATTATATCAACAATAAAACATGATAGGGAGAAAACTTGTCTTTACAATGGACACCAGCTTAGTTTTGGCACAGCTTTTAGAAAACGTCTTCCTGTAGAAGTAAATGGCGAGCTGTGAAACAGGTGAAAACATTTAATAATTGTTTAGTTTTCATAAAGATAGGTGAACATTATTCACGTAAATATGTTAGGAAGGATGTACTGTAAGAAAGCCCTTACTTTAGTGATGGGTTCTATCAGAGAATGCTAAAACGTCTGATTGACGCACCCACAACAAAAACAAAACCAAATATCCAATCAGAAACAGGTGAATGATCAGTGGTCGGATTTAAAGTCTGGAGCAATGGAAGCTTTTTGACACGTTTCAAATCCTCTCGTCTCATTTTGAGATGTGACACCTGATAACGGCTCATCAATATGTGATGAGATCAGTTTACACAGAGTTGAGTTTCTTGTATGTGTGTGTGTGTGTGTGTGTGTGTGTGTGTGTGTGTGTGTGTGTGTGTGTGTGTGTGTGTGTGTGTGTGTGTGCGTGTGTATGTGTGTGTTCTTAGATCCATACGAGAACTTCTCCGCATCTGTTCAGAGAAGGAGAACGTGTCCTACAGGCTGAAGGTGTGATATCATCACAGCTGATTTTGTGTGAAATGTCTCCACTCATTATTCACCAGAGTATGAATCCAAAGATCACACTGACTCTCCACACCATCGATGATGTCACCACTGTGGAAACACTTCAGTAATACACACCCAGCACAACCAACATATGAAAACGTCCTTTCACACCAGTAAATTCCAGTGTCCATTTTAACTATATATAATGTTTCTATATTCAATTATTGTGAAGCAACAATTTTGAAGTAACTTTAATTTTAATGAGACAATTTTCCACAGAATGACATAAAATATTAAATTATATGTACATAGGGTATATATTATATATATACACACACACACACGCACACAACCGTATTTTTATATTTGTGCAATACATTTTATACGTTTGTACTAATTTTCAGATTTCTATGTTGGAGATTTATAATGACAATCTGAATGACCTGCTGACCAAAAGCTCTGGTCCTGCTCTGGACATCAGGGTCCAGGGGAAGTCAGTGTCTGTCCAAGGACTGACCCAGATCCAGGTCCAGACTGAAGCTGACATCCTCAGTGTCATGGAGACAGGAGAGAAGAACAGGAAGATCGCCTCCACCAAGATGAACACACACAGGTGCTGCTTTCAGGTAGACAGGTAGAAAAAAAAAAGCTACCCCGATGAAAAGCAGGATTAATGAAATGTCCTTCTTCCTCAGTTCCCGGTCTCACCTGGTGGTGGCGCTGGAGGTGGAGGGCTCAGACCAGGTGTCGGGGCTGGTGTCTCGTGGGACGCTCACACTGTGTGACCTGGCTGGATCTGAACGGATCTCTAAAACTGAAGCGGAGGGTCAGCGGCTGGTGGAGGCGGCTGCCATCAACAAGTCTCTGACGGCCCTGGGACAGGTATAGAGGCCCACCTGGGGGGGCACATGGGTCAGCAACGGGGCTGCCCTGGAACCTCCAGCTGCTAATGGATCAGGTTAATGATGCGGATATTATGACCAGTAGGTTTGGCCATCAAAATCAGGTACCAGAATTGGAACTGGTTATAAAATTTGATTCCATCTGCAGACGTTTTTATGAGGTTCTTTAAACTGGGCTCCACCTTGAAGCTCAGCAAACAAGTGTGACTTGAGATGGGACTCGGCTTGTTCTAAACTTTATTCTTACTGGAAGGATACAGTAACTAACGAGCTCCTGACCTGCAGTGGTGATTGAGCCTTACCTCCATCTTACCTCCATCAACAAGGAGCTCACTGTTGGCTACATTATTATTGGGTTGTTTTGGGGTTTTTGTTTATTTTTGGTTAATACAGCCCATTCAGGCTAACATTTGCAGTGCTAACCTGCTTTTTCTTACAAGCATGAAAACGGCAGATTATTTCCTCCTGTCCTCCAGGTGTTCAGCGCTCTGAAGTGTAACGCCCTCCACGTCCCGTACAGGAACTCCAAACTCACCCACCTGCTGCAGTCCTGCCTCAGTGGAGATGCCAAGGTGAGATGCTCCCTCGGCTTTTACACAGCTTGTTTTGAGGTAGGACTGCGGCAGGCCGGGGATGTAATTCAAGGGTAGAGAGCATGCTTCGCACGTATGCGGCCCTGGCTTCAATCCCTAGTATCTGCAGCCCTACTGGAGCCAGTGTCTACTGTAAGCCAGTCCCAAACCCAGATAAATCGGGTTGCAGCAGGAACGGCATCCGGTGCAGAAACAGTAAAGGGACAATCTAATTGTTCATGTTTATGGTTTGTTTACACAAAACCACCTCCAGTGTTGCCTCAATTGTTGTTTTATTGCACACATTACTGAGTCAAAGTGTCCAGACAGGTTCCACGTGAACATGTTTAGCTAAACTGATCATCTTCCTCGCTAACAGGTGTGTCCTCTGGTTTCTCTGCAGTGCTGCATGTTTCTGAACGTGAGTCCAGATGTTGAAGACGTGGCGGAAACACTGAGCACGCTCCAGTTTGGCTCCTCCACACGGCAGGTGTCACTGGGGAAGGCGACGCAGAACATTGTACCCACCAAAAGCAACAAGGCTGTCAAATAGACAGGAGACCAGAAGAGATCCCTGATGACTGATTTGTGACTGTTTTACAATAAAAGATAGATTTTATATCTCAATGTCTGTAGAGTCGCTTCAGAGACCGATTAGTTTGACATCAATCTGCCCCTGACTCCATTCCATCGTCATCCTAGCTGCTGCAGGAGCCTCTGTTCTTCAGCAGGTGGTTGAGGACGCTGGTCTGTTTCAGCGCTCTGAGGTTGGACACATCCTCTGCAATGACCGGGACGTCCTCGCAGTGGTTTGTCTCGTCTCTCTCGTCCTCGCCGCTGTCACATAATGTACACAAGAGGGCGTCGTTTTCATACGTGGGGAAGTAATACCTGAGGAGAGATGAGTCAGGTTTATTCACTAATGAGAAGTAGTAAATAAATAAAATGAATGATTTTATTAACAGTAGTTTCTTTAAAACAGAATATAAACTAATCCAAAAGTAAACGGAAGAAAAAAAAAACACTAGTGCCCTCTGGTGGTAGCAGCAGCAATTCACAATTCCTGCAGCATGTTATCTCTCACTGGCGTTAGTGAAAAGATTGACCTGGAAGCACTGACACCAACATGAACCTGAACTTACTGTGGCTGATTCCACGTCGACACCTCAGGCAGCATCATCACATGACCTTCATCTACGATGTGGCGGACCACATCGTCTCTGGAGTCAAATTTCTCCTGGCAGCCGTAGCAGCGGCTCTGGTGGATCTGCCGACGTATGAAGTTCACCAGTTTGACCTGCTGGTAGAACCTGAGACCTGCGGTAAGACACGTGTATGTGGTGTACACAGTTTATATCCCGTCCACCTCATGCAGATTCTGGTTCATACCAGATCTCATCTGTCAGTGACTGCTTCCGTTAATTACACTGATCACCTTACAGAGAAGGAACATCTTGTGTATATTTTACTCACCGAGTTGAGTCCTCAGCTGATGGAGGTCGAAGCCATGAGTGTCCTGAAACCACAGGAGCAAAAAAAAATTCAGAAAACATCAGAAAATGGTTCACTGGACATCGTAGGATTCCTCACATCTCTGTCACTATCAGAGGAAAGCATTCAAATTTGTCAAATCAGAAGAAAATGTAGTGCTAGTGCTTGTTACACACTAGTGATGATAACACTCTGGTTACACAAGGAGATCAGGATGGCGAGGTTTCCAAATGTTTCTGGCTTCCTGTAAACGTTGTTCTACCTTCATATGTGTGTAGATCTGGTCCATTGTCTCTGACTGATGATCACAGAACAGACACACGGCAGTGACTGGATGAGCCTGCCAGTCCGACCAATCACTGTGGACGACAGACAGATGGGATAAGAAAGAGATGGTTCCCTTCATCATAGGTGATCAGTGAAGCTGAATCCATTCACACAGATCCGATACTCACTCATCTTCATCATCTACCAGCTCACGGTCATCCTCGCTCTGGACGTCCTCCCAGGTCTTCCCCAGTTCCTGAAAGGAGACAGAAAAACTCGTCTAACTTTCCACCAAACAGATTTCTAAAGAGGAAATGACTCATGTGATTAATCACATTAAACACATGCATGTAAAAATGCCAAACGCTTCAGAAGAAGCACGAGATTTTGTCCATTTAGAAGAAAACGTACTCACTTTTAGAGTGACTGTGAGATTAGCACCAGAGCTAACATAGACATTTCAATATTTGTTCACCACGTGACATGCTTACCCAGAACACACATCATCAAACATGACAGATTTTCCTGGTCTCTATTGGAGAGCCAGGTCTAAAGGTACTTCAGGTAGCTAATCTTTAGACAGTGGGTTGTGGTACCAGGTAGTTGATGATGTAGAAGCGGTCGTATTCATGGTTGTTGGCGTTGATGCGGCGGTGAGATTTTTTCCTCATGTGATCTTTCAGTGTGGTTTTGTCTCTGAAGGATTTCTCACAGTAAAGACACTGCAGACTGAGAGGGGGACACAGTAAACATTAGCATCCATGTTCTCTGCATGTCAGCTGTTGGAACAGATTAACAAAGAACGAATTGGTCTATCAGGAAAATAAAACTGCATAGATTTAACCTAAAAGGACGTATAGATGATGGTTGATGCTAAAATAACTTGGAACAAAATTACAGTTTAGAGCTTTATTACATTAACTACTAGATGTATGTATTTTCTGCTGCATCTCATAGAGGGCAAGACAGTATACATAGAATCTACAAGAGCATGTATGTAGTTACATGTAGAGTCTATACATCTGTGGAGGATGTATGTAGAACATATACATGTGTAGCATATATTTATATATATGTCTGTAAAGGATGTTCAGTTCAGTGTATGTACGTCTTTAACCCGGAGGTCTTACTTGTCCAGTTTGCTTTGCAATGTCTCCAGAAACTGTTTACAGTACACGATGTTGTCCGGCAGGCCGATGCTGAAGGAATGCTCTCGGGCCATGTGGTTCAGCAGAGTCGCCCTGAAAATTTGACACTAAATATTTATGATGTGCTGAGAGTAATTGCTCATTTACAGTATATGACACCACTTTAATGGCAATTTGATAAAACTTTGATAGTTTTGTTTTTGTTTGTTTTTTGTTTGTTCTTTATACTGGCTGTCAGATTAATTTGGTTTTCAACCTGTTTCCAGTGAACTCTTCACTGCAGAACATGCAGACATGATTGAAGCTGCTGTCCTCTCTCTCCGCCTGCTGCTGCTCCAGAACTTCTTCCTGTAAAGATCAACACTGAAACAGATCCTGGAGGGCGGAATTGGTCGCCACAGTTTGTGGATTCATGTCAGACAATCAGAGAACATGGGGGTCAGGTTCCTGACCAGTCGTCTCTGTTGGAGCCTCTCTCTGAGGATTCGGTCTTCTGGAAGGACGTCACACAGCAGGAAGTAGTCCTCCTGTTTCTCTGTGCGGACAAGATTAAAATCAAAATCACATTGATCTTAATAAAAATTACAGGCAGACAAAAGTTACAGTATAGTTTGACTATTAACTATGACTATTGACCTATTGATGTGGGTTAATCAGTCAGAAGAAGACATTTACAGTGAACTGTTCACAGATTTGGTTGATATGTAACTGAATACCCTACTGCTACTGAGAACAATCGCTGACCAAAAGATATTGATTTGGATCATGGTTTGATCACTTCTGATAATGAAGTGAGTAATGGTGTTTCCTGTTATGTATGTTTTGGCTTGTCTTCACAAGAGACTGCAGCTAGTGAGAACTCAGTGCTGTAGGTAAGGCTGGATGGACAATGAACATGTCTGAGTGTCTGTGAACTCACCGACTGGACCAGTGGAATTAGTCTTAATGACACTGCAGAATTCTGTGACCGGCTGCTCCAAGAATCTGCCCTTCCAGTACAGCAGGTACCTGAAAGACAAGAGGAAAGGCATCACAGAAACATCAGCTTTGTTTCCCGTCACCGTGACAATGGGTATTTATTCTAAAGACAACTGTTGGGAAGATCTCTCTCGATTCTAAAGCTTTAAATCAACTCAAAGAGATTCAACCTAACTTTGAGACTCTTCAGACATGGATGAGGTCATAGTCTAAGACAATGTATTTATTACTGGCAAACCTGATTAGTACAGCTATGATGTGAGCATTGAGACTGATGTCTGCATATTGTTTTTCTTTCTTTCAATGTATTCAGTGTTCATTATATTAAACATTATATTAAACATGATCAGGATAAATGTTTATTTTATACCTTTAAACTAAACTTATAGATCATAATTATTTTTGGGTGAGCTAGCGATTTCAAATTGTTCAATGCATTATAAAGATTGGCTGCCACTACACACACGCACATCTGTGTGTGTGTGTGTGTGTGTGTGTGTGTGTGTGTGTGTGTGTGTGAATAATCCAAAAAAGCAGTTTCTGGTAAACTCACAGACCATATGGTGGCTCTGAACGTGATCAAACAGATCTGAGATTCATGTTGGTCTGAACCTAACCTCTGTACGTCTCCGGCAGCAGTAAATAAACAGTAACATAAAATATTTTATGATACAGCAGTCTTAATCTGCTGAAATTGGTCTGAGATCAGCTTTCTGTACAGAAACAAGGCAGTGCGCTTCGTATGTTCATACTTTGGCAAGTCTGCGATCAGTTTGACGTCAGCGATGACCGTCTTGTGCTCCATCAGCAGGTGTTTGAGGAGGACGTCTTTCTGCACCTGAGGGACGGACTCGCGACAGAACAGACACACCAGCAGCTCTAAACTGGGCCAGTGTTTACTGGGAGAACTGGTCCCCTCAGGGATCTGCTCTGGAAAACACAGTGGCTCCAGGATGCTGTCCTCAGCTGTGAGACGGAGACCCACGCGTTACTGCAGTACCATCCATAACCATACTAGTTATACTCTCATATACTGTACTGTACTACTAACAGTAGTTCTAGAATCGTGACGTGTCTTCTTTCAGGCAGGGGAAGCGCTCTTATTTTAAGAACTTTTTCTTCAAATTTCAAAGTCTTTACTGTTTTTAAAAAAAAATCATTTTTCCTACCTTTTGACAAACTAGGGTTAGAGTAATAATATTTAATACTAATATTTACTCTGGATTTCTATCTGTATAAGTCTGTAACTATTAACATGGACGGACAAGTTCGCCTTTTAGCTTAGCCAGCTAGCTGAAACTTCAATATTGAGAGCTTTTTAGCTGGTACTTTCTTTCTGACAGACAGAACATTTTATTTTCAGACTGACAATGATCTTCGGACACAAACAACGTCATGAGTCCGACTGAAACGTCTAAAATGAGAACATACCATCTTTTCTCCTGCCACAGGCGGCCATCTTTGGTGTCACGTGGTTAAACAGAGCAAGACTGACCAATCAGGGTTTACCAAAAGGTCACAGACGTCATCCAGGACGTGGGCTCTCACTGACGTCACCGGGGTCAGGCTCCGCCTCTCCCCCTTTGGGACCCATGGGAGGCACGAGACACCCGTGACGTATAACAACAACAGGAAGATCTAGCTCCACGCTGCCGGTAGGTCTGTAGCCTCGCTAGCTTCAGCTGTAGTTTCTCAGGTAAAGTGCTCGTTTTAATAACGTCATCGGCTCACAGTCACACTGTTCATGCCGGTTAGTACCATCGGCTAGCTGCTAGCATGCATTCTAAACAAAGCATTGATGAGAGCAAGCATTTTCATTGGGGAGCAACATAAAAAAAGAACCCCCTTTTTTTCTTGTTTGTTTCCTGCCAGGTGATGGCTCAACGGATGAGGTCGAGCAAACGGTACTTGCGGGCCTTCGTCAGTGGTTTCTTCGTCGCCGTACCCGTCACCGTCACATTCCTTGATCGATTTGCCTGTGTGGCACGAGTGGAGGGAGCATCAATGCAGGTGAGACATTAGAAACACCCATCAGAGTGAACGATGTCCTTTGGGGTGTCCCGTGACACTCAGCAATGTGTGTGTGATGGTTTATTCATGTGTTCAATCCTGTGTTGCTCCTATATATTGTGCATATATATTTCAGCCCTTCCTGAATCCAGAGGGGGGGTCAAAGTGTGACGTTGTCCTGCTGAACCGTTGGAGTGTGAGGAACTATCAAGTCGAACGTGGAGACATTGTGTCTCTCTTGTGAGTAAGAAAAAGGATTTCTTTAACAATCAGTGAATGCAGAATGAAAACTTATGAGATAATTTAAATGGAAAGTTTAATCAGTAACAATGGGCAAAGAGTCTGGACTGTAGGCAGGCCAGCTTAATTAACCAAGCTGTTTCAATATGTGCAGAAACTACTGTTATAATTTCATTGTGTTGTTAAAATAAACAGGTTCCTAAAACCTGAATATCTGATTTAGCATTAATGGAGCCTTCACTAATGGGCAGGTTTCCAATATGCATTAATGCCCCCGTATGCCATCACAGACACTAGTTTAGAATTATGTGCTGATAACAAACCTGATGGTCGGGTTCCTCTTTAGCCTGGAGGATGAATCATCCATGATTTATTTTTAAAAAAAAGCACTGGACTCATCGGACCACAGAGCAGTTTTTATTCACCTCAGTCCATCTTTAATGAGCGCAGGTTCAGTGATCCTTTTTTTAAAAAAAATATCTAAATGCATTAGATTTTTGCAAAGTGTCTGCCTCTTTCCATGGGAACACATCTGTGTTGAATGTAGGGTTAGGAAGCGGAGACATGGATGTCGGTGTGTATGTTTAAAGACACTGGAGATCAAATACCTGTGCTGGTGTGTTTTGTTGACTCATTCTGGTGATTGGTTCTATTTTAAAAATAACAATTGGTCCCGAAATTAAAACTGAAACTATCAGATGTCAAATTTATGCCTGAAACCTTACAGATGATCAAAATTGTTGGTAACTTCATGTATTTGACTTTTAACTGATCACCTCAGGTTGAGTTACTTTAACATGATGTTTATTTTCCATTCAGGTTTTGTGCTCATTATTTTTCATGTTTTTCTTGTTCCCTCAGGTCCCCCAAAAACCCCCAGCAGAAGATCATCAAGCGGGTCATTGGTCTGGAGGGCGACTTCATCCGGTAGGAAGATAGAGGATAAACATCTATTTGAAACAAGGCGGATAAAGCATCACATCTAACATAACACATTTATCCTGTCTCAGTATCATATCTGCAGTATACAGATTCACACAGATTTCACATCAGATTAACTAAAACAAATCTTCATGGGGAACCTGAAAAAACACAAAACATCCTGTTAGATGAGAAACATGGAGGAATCTTTATTTAAATCTTAACTATCAAAAATACAGGCATGCAGCAAAGAAACACAGGAACTGGCACGGATATGTGAAAGGTCACTGATCAGGTTCATTTAATCTCATTTACGGACTCATGCTCTAGGATGGGGAGGATTTCAGTTTAGGGCCTCTGCTCCTCCACTCCACGTCTGGTTGGGTTCCTCCTGGGGTCTCCTTTGTGGAGGCTTTCTGGACAGCTGGGAGGAGACCCCAAGGGGCGACCTGGAACTCCACAGGAGGGATTACAGATTATAGCGAAACTGTCAATAGGTTCATGCAGATAAATCTCTTACACAACTTTTAAATGTCTTATCTTGAGAGAAAATCCTGATTTCAAATCACATTTCTCTTCAGGACTCTAAGCTACAAGAACCGATTTGTTCGTGTGCCAGACGGTCACTTCTGGATCGAGGGGGACCATCACGGTCACAGTCTGGACAGCAACAGCTTTGGACCGGTATGAATCCCCCATCAGTCCAATCAAACCATGACAAATATTCTCCGATCCTAACTTGTGCTGTTTTCTTTCCCAGGTGTCTGTGGGGCTGCTTCATGCTCGTGCCTCTCACATCATCTGGCCTCCAAAGCGTTGGCAGCAGATCAAACCCTGTCTCCCCCCAAACAGAGAACCGCTGGACACTGAGGAAGAGGGGGATGAAGACGAATTGTAAAACTGGGAGACATCCATTAGCTGCTATGTTTGAGTGCTTGTTCATTCACCAGCCATTGGTTACCAAGGACAGCAGGAACTGGAACCTGAACATTGAAGTAATGACCTGGACCTGGAATGTGTTCCTGTCGTTGCAGCCTGGCTGCTGCTGACTGTGTTGGTCTGTATTCTGTAACTGTGAATTGAATCTTTTTTAATTTTTAAAATTGTTTAATTAAACTGGACTTTTGAAGACTAGGGTCATTTTACTATCCCTGAGGTCACGGTTGACAGTGTGTCTGTCGTTGGTTGTGATCTGTAGCTGTGCATCAATATGTTGGCTGAAGAAGCATCTTAATTTTTGAGGCGTTTCATGCCAAGATCATTTTAAGATGACTGAAGATCATCATCCTTCATTTGAATACAACCAAGTAAAAAGGTTCACATGAAGGATAAGTTCACTTCTGTGTTTTACTGTCTCAAAATCTCAGCTTGAATCTCATTTCTACTTGAGTGGTTTTTGATGCAAAAAATGTATTTTTACCTGAATGTTAATGTTATAGAAAGACTTCACTTACCTTAGTGTCAACAAGTAGCAACAATAAGTGACATTCCATCAATGCAACCTATGACCATTGGGGAACTTTTTCCACAACTTAGAAATGTAAAAAATAAAGTTTTGTCACCGATTGCACAATAATTCACCTGTGACTAGTTAACACTGGTGGCGATACGGGTGTATTGGATGGAGAGAAGTAAAGCAAATTCAAACTAACTCAGTCACTCCTGCTTCAGTTGTCATTCCTTCACTGCTGATGAAGCTGCGGCTCTTCTTCAGTTATGTGCTTATAATTACCGAACGCACATGTTAAGACTTCCGGCCGCTGAGCTGGAGCGACATAAAGCGGCATGTTGTTTATCCCTGGTTGCCATGGTGATAATAATTACAGTTCTCGTGAACAAGTTTATGTCACAGTCAGCGATACTGTGATTTTATCTATCCAACTCAGATCAGCTGTTCTGTTTCTCAATGTCAGAGTTTGTCCAACCATGTCAGGAATCCCGGTAAAAGTTTAAGTTAATTAAAAAGAAAAAGAAAAGCCGACGGAAATATTTAGGTGACGGACCACAGATCCTAACTTTAAATCTTTAAAAAAAAAGTCTAATGTCTTCCAGCCTGTGTCAGTTCTTTCATAATAATTTTAAATAAAATACACCTGCCCGTTTTTACATGTACGCCCCGATGTCATGCTAATGACATCGGGGTATAAACAGTTAGGTACTGTTCTTTAATACCTTTACGCCACAATCATCTGACGGAAGTATTTTCATGATGGACCCGGACTCATCCACTTCCTGTAGTGTACCCAACATGTGAGAGATGGCGTCCCCTGCCCAGGAGTTGACGCTGATTGGTGTGTGTGACGGAGAGATCGACTCCAGAAGATACAAGACCTCGTTTCTCACCAACAAAGTGGGCGGCCAGCCAGACTGGTCCCCGCTCACCACCCGACAGTCTCCGCGCTGTGGTTGCTGTGGGTCCCCGTTAGTCCACGCGGTTCAGATATACTGTCCTCTGGATGCCTCCCCTTTCCACAGGAACCTCCACCTGTTCGCATGTCCGGGAGCAGATTGCGGCGGCGGCCCGGAGTGTTGGAAAGTGTTCCGTTCTCAGTGTCTGGAGACCGCGGTGACAACGAGCCGGCCTACCCCGGCTCAGGAGGCTCCTCTGTCGGCCACTGACTGGTGTGACTCCGCTGACGACTGGGGAACAGGGGAGGAGGAGGATGGATGGAGCGGGATGAAGAAGGTGGAGACAGAGGGTAGGAATCACCACAGAAGTGGATGAAATAGAGCTTTACTGAAGAAAATCTACTCGATTGCAAGTAAGAGTAGTAAAACTACTGTTACAAGTCAAAGTTGTTAAAAAACACACCGTTTAAAACAAAAGCAGTAAAAAAAACCCTCTTATAATTAAAATTAATAGTATGAAAAATAAAGCATTAAGTAGGGAACACAGACTCTATAATCAGAGGAGTAAAAATACTATCCAAAAGCTGTTTAAGTCAATCCACTGGACGTTAAGAAAGTTCGTGAAGATGTTTCGTCTCTCATCCAAGAGACTTCTTCAGTTCCGGAACCTTAACGTCCAGTGGATTGACTTAAAACAGCTTTTGAATAACCATGACCTGGATGACTGAGAACCTACACAGACAACGAGTAAAAATACTGTTACGAGTTTTAAGTGTTGGTATGAGGACGTACTGCTATGTTCCTGTGATGGTTCTAAAAGAATACTGTATTTTCAAACTTTGGTTAATCTGTAGACCCTCCTCTTCCTCGTCCTTACATTCATGATATCAAGTGACTCACAGCAACCAATCTTTCTCTAGCATCCAGTGTGGGTAAGACAGGCAATTATATTGCTATTCAAGTCTGTTTTAATTTTTAACATTCTATTTTAATCTACTTTTTATTCAAATTCAGACATTAAACCCATTAAGAACCAGAACTATGCCCAGAAAGAGTGAAGTTTTTTCATTCACATGATCCCATCCCACATTGCTCAGGGAAAGAACTTCAGAAAGCTAAGCAATTGTTTTGTTTTAATATTATATTCTTATGTACACAATTTCATTTTGCTTGAAATTCTATGTTGTGTGAAATTAATACATGCTTTAATAAAAATAACTTTAAAAAACCCCCCAAGCTAAACAATTTCAAAATGAGGCTCCAGAGAATTAAGTCAAATGTGTTTGTATTGGTTAGAAGATGTCACAAACCTGAGCTTATGATTTCAGTGATGTCATCATCAGCCTGTTATTTTCTGTCCAGCAGTATCTGAAAGTGACATCAGCAGCCAACTGCAGGATCTCAGTTTGGGCGACTCTCAGGAGGACATCCCCATGCTGCGTTCATTCTTCATCAGTGTGGTGGATGAGTCAGACCTGACTGGCGAGGAGGATGATCTGCAGCATGCTCAGCAACTCTTGAAGGACTATGAGAAGAGGGAAGGAGTGGCGGTGAGAGCGCTAGAGGGTGGCGACGGGGAGGAAAAGTATGAGAAAGCTAGTGCCCGGCATGGAGATGGCATCTTCTCCAAGTTCATGAAGAAAATCTCGCTGTGTCCTCAGCAGATCCTTCGGTACTGCCACAGCGGGGAGCCGCTATTTATCTCGAAGCCGCCGCCCAACATGGCTGAGTTGGTTCCGGCGTGTGGCATCTGTGGAGGATCCAGGACTTTTGAGCTGCAGCTCATGCCAGCTCTGGTCAGTCTGCTGCAGATGGCAGGCGGTGGGACAGAGCTGGAATTTGGGACTGTGTTGGTTTATAGCTGCACAAAAAGTTGTTGGATGGATGAATCCAGATCATCTGTGGAGGAGTTCTGCTTTGTCCAGTCGGACCCTGACCAGCAGCTCTTTAAATAAGGGCCTCTGTGTCTCCACGGAAACAGGGGTAACAGATAGTTGATCATATCAATGTCTGGCTCTTAAATAAGAGGGGGTTCATCCAGTTTAACACATGAGCTGAAACATGTGATGTCACTGTAGGAATTCTGGACACTGTGACATCATCGCTGGGATTATTACAGGTGGACCGCTGACTCAAATGCAATCATTGTTCCATTCAGGGTTTTAATAAAGCTTCAGTCGTTTAAGTTGGTATGAATGTTGAAATCTTGTTTTTCAGATTCTTAAATGTGATGAATTTTTGCTTCTGACTGTTGAATGAAGAATTGGTGAATGTCAGGCTCGACTTTTGCATGAACAACATTTAGGTCACGACTACTGAGAAGCAGCTCACAGTCCATCTGAGTGAGGAGTAGCTATGAAGAGGAACACTCTACCACAGAATGACAGGATTATGTTTTTCTCAAAATATTATTAATTGTAGGAGACATCATACAGAAAAAGACCCATAAAGTAAGGATTTTTGCTGTTAAAGGGTTTTTAGTTTTTCAAAATAAATTAGATAGATAGATAGATGGATACTTTATTAATCCCGGAGGAAATTGCATAACTTGTGGAACTATTTCTTCCTGGCCATTTTGAGTTTTTAACTCGGCTGAATATATTTATCTTCACACTACGGCTCTGATTCTGTCATCTCAAACTGCTTCAGACATTCATCAGAAACAGCTAAAAAAAAATATTAAAATGTAATTTGAATTTTTCAAATGACTCAACTTTGTACATAAAGCGAACTTTGTTACTTTCCACCTGTTGACGGTAGAATGTTCTGTGGTGTGACGTCACAGAAGATGAGACGTATCCAAACATTATAAAAATACTTGCTCTTTTTATTTATACTCATGCGTTTCACCGAATCTGCATTCATCCACATTTTAGTGCAGTACTTTAAATTTAGAACTTTTTAATGCGGTATTCAATGATAGGATTAGAGGACTGCCCTTCAAGACCGACTGCATCTGAAACGTTAAAGATCCTCCCTGGGTCCCTGAACGCATCGCGGTAAGTTGTACTGTTTAACATTCTGCGCTGGACAGCGGCAGTTTGTTGCGCAGGCGCAGCCCATTCACACAGTGTGAATTCAGAGAGGAGAAAGCATTGGGAGTACTGAGAGTACTGGGAGGAGCGGACATGGATCCTGGACCGATCGGCTGCGCGACGGAGGGCCAGAAGGAGAAGAAGAGTGACCCGGACAGAGTGACGCTCAAGAAGGAGATCGGGCTGCTGAGCGCGTGCACCATCATCATAGGTGAGACATTGATCACGTGAGCGCTGATAGCCTTCACCTCATTAGTGCCAAACAGCTGATCATTAAACAATCGGCTGATCAATCAGCTCCTCAGTCACGTGCCGTCCTAGTACCCACGTGTCAATCAGCTAGAGCCTAAATCGATCAATAATGATTAACATTATTGATCCATCAGTCTGATCTGGCTATTGGTGATTTGTTACAGTTATAGATTTTAGAGGGGCACTCTTCCAATCATTGTGACAAAGTGATTGACAAATAAAACAACCAATCAGGTAAAAGCAATAAAAATCTAAAATCAGCAAACAAGTGAAACATTTTAGTGAAGTCAGAAGAAATAGTTATAAGAAGGGCTTTTAAAGACGGCACCTGATCTCAGACATTTCCTTTTCTGTAGTTACCCCGTCAGGGCCCCCTAAGACCCCCCAGGGCCCCTCAAGGCCCCCCAGGGCCCCTCAAGGCCCCCAGTTTTTCATGTTGAGATTTTGCTGCATAATTGTAGGTTTGCTGCAGGGACATTTCACACCTGCAGTTTATGCTCAGATTAAACAAGTTAGGAGTACAAGGATGCTGAAAAGGTGTGTGAATGTCTGTCTGTCCATCCGTCTGTCTGTCCAATGTGTTCATCAGGACCGGGGCTGCTTGGTGACAATTCTGACATTGACCAATCAGGACATTCAGTTAGTCACAACAGAGAGTGAATGAGTCATATGACCTGAATGTTGGTTCACGTGTTGTCAGGGAAATACAGTAAGTTCCAAGAACACAAATCGATCTGATAGGCTCAAGGATCCGTTTTATAAAGATGACCTGGTCATGAAGGTCACAATAGCATACAAATACATTAAATATGCATACAGTGACAAAAATACACGATACAATCACCTTCAAAGTACAGGTAGTGGGATTAAAGCCACAAAATAAGTCCAGTCTAACCACATCTGGGATCATTTCAAAAACTTAGAATGTCATGGGAAAGTCCAATAATATTTTTCAGGTACCTCTAGAAGTGAAAACCATGTATATTTGAGACTCATTACTTGTTAACTAAAATGTTTGAGGAATTTTTATTTTTTAAGAGTATAAATATCAGTTTCAACACACAGGAGTGCTGACTTGACTGTTGTAAAAATGTGTATAAAAGTTCAGTGTTGTGTTGTAAATGTGTTGTAAAGAAAAATCCAAAAAAGACCAAAGCAAATTAATGCAGAGGAGATGATTATGAAAATGAATCCATGTGTGTTTGTATGCGGAGTAGGCTGGTTACATCCCGCTTCAAAACGGTGATGTATTGTAATTGTCAATGTTTGTGTGTTCGTCCGTCCATTTGTTAGCCCACCAAATATCTTCACATCCGTTGCAGATAGAAAGCTGAAACAAAAAGCACATTACTCGGGCAGCAGAGGTGTGTATCAATATGACTTCAACCAGTCAGAGTTCTTCTCCACCTTTCAACCAGGTGTGTCTCACCTGGAGCTCTTGTTTACTGACGGACAGGTAAATGGGTCTTGTGCCTCCACCATCTACCAATACTGTTTCCATCAGACTGCCTATGAGCGAAGTCAGCCATATTTAACTGAGGAGGAGGAGGAGGAGGACTTGGACCAGGCGTTCATCCCGTAGACACTGAGGAGGATGTGGATTTTGGTCAGTGGAACAGACAATCGATCCCTGCTTATATAATGGCCGTCTGTGCCACTTGGCTGCCTCTTGCCATGCTACTGGTGGCGCTGTAGTGTGAATGTGTTGGTCTGCTGGTAATGTGAACCCGAGGCTGTGGCAGGGGGAGATTGTCCAACTGAGGGATGGTCTGACCCTCCTCCTTTAAGTCACTCTCTGGGTTCTAATGCACCCCTAGTAAAATCTGGGTTACATCCAGAGGAACGGAGGGGTCAGACCGACAAATCTTCAGTCCTGACAAAGCCACCGTGAACCCATAGTTGAAATATAAAAGAGTGATCAAAGTATAAATTACATTAAAAAGCTATGAGATCCAAAAGCATGACATTCATCCTTTCATTATATTATGAAACACAGTAATATGTTGTGATTTTATGTAGTCTTAATTGGTAATTTTAGAACATTTCAATCAAGGCAAAGAAAAAAGTGCAATAATCAAAACGACTGAGGAAACATTCATGATTTAACAGAGCATACATTCAGCTGCAGGCTTCTTCAAACAGTTGAAACCAGTCGGTCAAACACTGATCAGTACGGCCGCATTTCAATCACTATCTCACCCTCCCCTTTTCAGGGAACATCATCGGGTCTGGGATCTTCATCTCTCCAAAGGGGGTCCTGGAGCACTCGGGCTCAGTGGGTTTGGCCTTACTGGTCTGGTTACTGGGGGGCTGCATCGCTGCCTTAGGCTCCCTCTGTTACGCTGAACTGGGCGTCACCATCCCTAAATCTGGAGGAGATTATTCTTATGTCACAGAGATTTTTGGCGGTCTAATGGGGTGAGTACATATACAAATCCATACATATATAAATGTGTTGTCCATGATGTAATGTGTGACAATGAGGTGTGTGTACGTCTTCCTCCTCAGGTTTCTTTTGCTGTGGAGCGCTGTCCTCATCATGTACCCAACCACACTGGCCGTCATCGCCCTCACGTTCTCCAGCTACATCCTGCAGCCTGTCTTTCCAAACTGCGTCCCTCCATATATGGCAACAAGGATGCTTTCTGCCACCTGTCTCTGTAAGTCGATCTCCATCTTTTTTTTTTTTTACACATTCCATGTTCAAATAGATAAACCTACAGCACAAATACATCAGTCATTGTCATGTCTAGTTCAATAGCTGTTCTGTTGTTGCTCGAAGATTCAGATTTTTTTCTGTACATCCAAAACTTATTATATCAATAACTTACATATACAGTAATTTTATATACTGTATATTGATGGCACACAGCTCTGGAAAGTCAGGGAAAGTAAAACGACACTGCAGGGAGCTGTTTCCTGAGCTCCATGTTGGAGTTCGACATGAAGAATCCATCCAACCTGTGAGGAGGAAACTGGGGATGCTGCAGGCCGCTACCATGGAAACTGAACCTCAGTCTGTGTTTGTGTAGAGAGTGAGGCCAGCATGAGGAAGAGTGGGGCTAAACTGATGACAGTGATGAATGAGGTGAAACAATCATGGCCTCTCATACTCGCCAGTTTCCCACATTACTGCCTCCCATGACGACTGGCTGCTGCCACCCACCACCAGCCCACCAGCAACGGGTCCCCAGTGTCAGGAAGGACCACACTGGTACTGACTTACTGAACGGCTGCCACCTGACCTCTGGGTTGGTGCAGAAAAGTACACGAACACAATGAGTGTACTTCATCTCCGGTTTGACAAGACCGTTAATGATTTGTGAAAGTTTGCAGGTCCTGATTACAAATAGTCCAAGTTTACCTAAAGCATCTCATCTGAAACTTTGAAGTTTTCTTCTTCTGAAACTGATGGCTGAAACATTGATGGTTGGACATACTGAAAGGAGTTCTTACTTCAATAAACTTGATCATAGAAAACATGACATTGCCTAAAAGATCTTCAAGAATCTCCCCAATGAACTGCCACCTTATTGTGGTGGGGGAGTCTGAGTACCCACGTGATTCTAGGAGCTATGTTATCGGGGGCTTTATGCTCCTGTTAGGGTCTCCCATGGCAAACAGGTTTGATTGACGGGCTAGACTAAGAGCAGGTCAAAAAAACTTTGTAAGAAAAATGAAATCAAGGACTGTGACACGGGCTCGTGTCTGTGCAGTCATCCTGATTGTGTGTTTTATGCTCAGTGCTGCTGACCTGGGTGAACTGCTTCAGTGTTCGTATGGCCACCAGGATCCAGGATATCTTCACTGTGGGGAAGCTGATGGCTCTGGGCCTCATCATCATGGTTGGCTTGGTCCAAATCTACAACGGTAACAGTCTGTGGTCTAAAGCTTTACTGCTCCCTGAAGTCATGAAATCAAACTCAGTTGTGTATTATCTTTCAGGGAAGTATGAGGCACTCACCCCTCAGGTGGCATTTTCCATGGATAGGACGCCATCAGTGGGTCAGATGGCTCTTGCCTTCCTGCAGGCATCTTTCGCCTTCAGTGGCTGGAACTTCCTCAACTATGTTACAGAGGAAGTGGTTGAACCCAGACGGTGAATATTAATATTTATCATCACTGTCTCAACATCTACCAAAGCTCTAACATCTTGGATGTTCAGCTTCCATCTCAGTGTGCTTCTTGGTTCACTTTTTATTTTAATTGTGCATGAGTTACACTTTGGTAAACTCTAAAAAAAGATCTAAATGGCAATATACAATATTCGCAGATGATAGTTCCTCGACTACTTTTTGGCTTGGAAAATTCACTTGTTTAGAACCATAAAGTAGTCCAGTGTATTGAAATTTACAAGCAACCCTGTTAACTGCCGACTTTGAGACTATGTCTGAGATTGAAGTTACAGCAAATGCTGAAAAGGAGAATAAGTAGCTCTGCTTGTGGAGAAAAAACAATATACGAGATTGGAACTCAAAAGTAATACATTCTTGTGGGTGTGGGACTTCGCAAAGGTTGCCCTTTGTCTCTGCTGCTGTTTGTGAAACGGAAAGATCTCAAGGTGTAGTCAAGGTGAGAAGAATGATGCTTTGGAACCCTCAGACTTGTGTCTCTTTGCAGATGGTTCTGTTGTCTTCATCAGTGAGTGACCATCAGCAGCACTAGAGCAGTATGCAGCCAAGTTTGAAGAGATGAGAGTTGGTTCCAAACAAATCTGAGGCCATCTGCTGAAAAAACGGTGGATTGTGCCCTCCAGGTTGAGGGTGAGTTGCTTTAGCATGTTTAGTAGGGTCTTGTTCATTAGTGATGAGAAAATGGACTTTGAGATGGGTAGCTGGTTTGGTGCAGCTTCAGCAGTAATCATGTCTTTGGATCAGACCATCTTGATCAAGAGAGAGCTGAGTGTGAAGGCAAAAATCTGGATATACCAGTGTATCTACAACATTCCACCCCTATGGTCACATACTCTCACCTTTGGTCAGGAGTTCTGGATCTACCATTGGACCTTTGTTCAATCTTCACCTGTGGTCATTAGTTCCGGATCTACCAGTGGATCTGGGTTCCAACCCTCAATAATGGTCATGAGTTCTGAATCTACCAGTTGATCAGTCTCCCAAACCTCACCTATGGTGACGAGTTCTGGATTTACCTTTGGATCTAGGCTCCAACCCTCATTGGTAGTCATGAGTTCTGGGCAGTGTAACCATGACAACCACATATATACTGTATATTCTTAGATTGAAAGTCGATAGTTAACAGGGTCACTTCTTTACAAATGAAAACATCAGCATGTACATTACATTAAAAGTGATGTTTTCATGCTTTGTTTCTGGACAGATAAAAGATAAAAATTCTATTAACATCTGCATAACATGCTTATAGAATGTCTACCACCTTCCTGTTGTGACTGCCAGAATATCTACACATCCTGTGGGACTTTTAGAATGTCTATAATTCCTGTTGAGATTAATAGAAGGTCTACACTTCAAGTTGGGCCTATTGGAAAGTCTAGACTTGAGACTATTGCCTTGTTTACTTACATCTGGTGGTCTAGCATTAGTGGATCAGTCTTCTTTTTGTAATCAGACGGTTTTCTGATTGTAAGCTTATATACAGTATGTAGCATACAGTATATGTTTAGCATGCATGTTAAACATATTATCTGCTACACTTTGGTGTGGGTAGATATGAGAATGTGAAGCCGCTAAAACAGGTTTATCCCGCTCCCTTCCCCCCAAAAATACCCGGAGGTGAGCTGACAGTGGGAGGTGTCAGCTCACCTCCGGAGCACTGCCGAGGCACCCTTGAGCAAGGTGCCGTCCCCTTTACAAATTGCTCATTTGAGGCGCACCAAGAAGGAGCTGCCTGCCACTCTACCTCCCCTGCATGCCTACAGGCCCCCTTGTGTATGTGTGTGTGTGTGTGATACAGGGGCCTGTACTCACAAATATATATGTATGCATGCATTTGAATCAGTAGCTAGAGTGTGCGTTCTTAATTTCCCTCCGGGGATCAAACCAGTATATAAAATTTTAAAATTTTTTTTAAAAAAAGTCAAAAATTGTCCTTTACTGAAAAATCATCCTCAGGTTTGTCAATTTGTCACCCTTGATCACTTTCATAAATGATTTAATGGTCTACCTGTATCACCTGTGCATGTTGTGTGTCAGGAACCTACCTCGTGCCATCTACATCTCCATCCCATTGGTGACCTTTGTGTACACGCTCACCAACATTGCCTACTTCTCCTCCATGTCACCCGTGGAGCTGCTGTCATCCAATGCCGTCGCTGTAGTGAGTAATGTGTCTCCATAATGACCTGTCACAGTTATACAGTACCTCAGGTGGTGTTGGTTAAGTTTCTAAATCAGGAAAATGACATTCATCTGATAGGTCAGAAGTCAGAAACGATACTGAGCCTCCGAGGGATTAAAACGTCACGACAGTGACAGAGAAAACTTTTCTGAGTTCACTTCTGAGGTTCTATGAGGCTGACTATCAGGTTCTGTTCATTGCTCCTCTCTGCAGACATTCGGGGAGAAGTTACTGGGAATGTTCTCTATCCTCATGCCAATCTCTGTGGCTCTGTCCACCTTCGGAGGAATCAACGGCTATCTGTTTACCTCCTCCAGGTGAGGTCCAGTGTGTTCCTCCACTGCTCGTCTCCATCACCATCTGCTGACTTATTTCTGGCTGCAGGTTGTGTTTCTCAGGAGCCAGAGAGGGTCACCTGCCCAGCTTACTGGCCATGATCCATTACAAGAGCCGTACTCCCATCCCTGCCCTACTGGTCTGCGTACGTACCTACTCACCTCCTCTCTTCTCCCCTTACTTCTGACTAACTTATCAACAGCGGACAGATGATTTCAGGGTATATCAGTTCCTGTGTTTTTCAGTGCGCTGCCACCATCATCATACTTTGCATCGGAGAAACACACAACCTGATCAACTACGTGTCCTTCATCAACTACCTGTCATACGGCGTCACCATTGCTGGTCTGCTGTACTATCGCTGGAAGAAACCCAACCTGTACCGACCCATCAAGGTATGACACCAAATATGAGTGTATCAGACTGGTCTAACTGATCTACTCCACTCAATGTACGTCACAGTTTTCATTAATTTACAATTTATCCTCATTCTATCCAGGTGAGCCTGGTGGTTCCTGTGTGCTACCTGCTGTTCTGGGTTCTGCTCCTGGGTTTCAGTCTGCACTCTGAGCCTATGGTTTGTGGAGTTGGTTTAGTCATCATGCTGACTGGAGTACCTGTCTACTTTCTGGGTGTTCACTGGAAACAAAAACCAAAGTGTATCTACAGCTTCATAGGTGAGTGAGTGTGTAATACAGAGAGTCTAGCAGCAGGTGTGTGACTCCAGGTGTGTGTCTAACAACAGGTGTGTGACTACAGGTGAGGACTGTGCTGACCATTAGATCTTGTGTCTCCTGCAGAGAGGGTGACGTTGGTGGGCCAGAGGTTGTGTTTCGTGGTGTTTCCTCAGTTTGACCCCATCGATGTCACGACCCTGTCAGAGAGGACTGAGTCTTCAAGCCGTTTGTCTCCCCTGTCCTAAAAACCTGGTCCTGAACACGTTCACACTGTTTTTATAAATCTGGACTTTCCGTCCCACTCTGGGAGCTTCCAGTCTGAGACTCTGGTTCTCTGATGGTCCAGCAGAAACATCAGTTCTCCTGTGGACTGCTCGCAGTTTGTTCTCTTCTGTTATACTAAGTAGTCTGTAGCACAACTACCTAATGACGTCAGCCTGAGAAAGACATTTGCTCCCAGTTTGGACCCAGTGGTTCTTTTTTTTTCTGACTGACTCTGAGAGACTGATGCTCATTTCATCTCAGTGTTGCTGGTGTTACGCTCTCTAAGGCCGTTTCACACCGAGCCAGTATCTATTGTCAGTGTTGTGAAAGCAGTACAAAGAAAACCACCTGGAACAGTCAAACCAACAGCTTTCATGTATTTTATTTTTCTTTCCTGATACCTGTGTGCTTTTAATCTTGTTACCTGTTTTCTTCCAGTTAATTTCTGAAGGGATTTTAAAATGCTCCACTGTTTTTACTCTCTTGAGTAGTTTGTATAAAACTAGCCATCATGTATTTTTGTCAGGATGAACTCATAACGAAATCAGGAAGACAAACAAAAACACCAAAAACACCCACTCCACAAAGCTCTCAGGTGACAAGACATTTTTCCACCATCAGTGGGGAGTTCGTTGGATGAAGGCGTCGTTGGTATTTCTCACTAAAATCACCCAGTGTGAGAGAACACGGCAGAATCATCACAGAACCTGCTAAAAAACAGTTTCAAGTACTGTAGATCCCTTGAGTGCATTTACACCTGATGCTTTCACCAAGTCCATTCCTTTAATGAACAAGGGGTGAAAGCAGCTTTTAGAAATGTGTCAGTAGATATTAAATACATCTGTCACTGTAGAGGGGTGACCTGAAGCCTTGAGGCTCCTGTGTTTCATAGATCAATGTGAAAACTGACCACTTGTCTCATAACCCAAAATTTATAAAACCCTTCAAGGGAATGTGAGGTTGACACTTGTAGTGGACAATCAGAATGAAACTGAGATTGAAGCCCTCTTCAAGGCGTCCTATAGGTCAGTGTGAGTCACATGATCCTGTGAGTGTAAGGTTATAGAAGAGGATGGTCGAGAGATTCATCAACATTTAGGCAAGACATTTCTATGTTTAACTAAGATATTAATTGATACTCAGCAGCATCTCGTCGGATGTCAGTGAGTTCATTAATGAACAGTGAACACTGACCTCAGCTGTGAACGACATGGTCCGGCCATCTACAGCGTTAATTTCCTGAAAGGCTCCGGCCCCCCTGTCATTAACTGGTGATAAGCCCCTGGATGATGATGTTACATCTCTGGGGGTATACTAAGACTAAAGATAGCATCACTTCTATCTGAATGCTAACCTGTGGTATTTGTGCACCCTGCTAACATGGTCAAGTCAAATGTTTACAGTCCTGATTGATCACATTGAGTTAACATGTTAAAACATCTCTCATCTAAAATATTTTTGAATACAGTTAAGATGAGGATATTTCTGTAAAGGAGTGTTCCTATTTCCATGGTAACATATGTCTTTTTGTAATTATGTGAACTTAGTCTGTGTTCCATTGTGAGAAAACACACTTCCTGTTTTCTATAATGAACTACATAATACAGTCTGCTCTCAAAAAACAAATATTTTTGACCAGAAAATGAGAATTCTCATTATTGTGATTAACAGCTAGTAGGTTGCACTTGGGTGAAATAATCCATCAATAATGAGGATATTTTTGATCGTTAGTTTGCATGACTTTTTCAGGTTTTAGTTGGTCAATGGTTCAATCACTTCCTGCTTTCTACAGATAGCAATGGTCTAGCTATGCTGCTGAACACACTTCATTAACACCAACTAACACGGACAAGACTACATCTGGTTCTTAAACGACATGTGATACTTACAGATTTTGGCCAAACATGCGGACTATGTCCTTTCAGAAACTGCAGCTGCTGTGTAATTCTTCATGTGGGGTATTGAATATGGGGATGTGGGACTTGAGTGCTTCACTGTTTCCCGACACAGACATGTTGATGCTGTATATTATTTGTAAAGCATACACTGGTAACACAGGTTACACTGGGATTGTTTAATGGAGTGTTAACTTCTTGTAAGCAAATGTAGCAGACCAATAAACTAGAATGAACCAGATCTAGTCTCATCAATGATGTTTTTGAAATCATCACCAGCATGAACAACATCAGGGAAACCAGGGACAATGATCACACCAGCAAGTCTACAAATGAATGGATAAAAATAAATGAGTAAATGCTGTAAATATTTTTCATTGGCTTAGTCAAACTCTAATTGAGATCCAATTTTGGTGAATTAAAACAATTCTGCGAAGAGCTTGCCAAACTTCCTCCATGGAGATGTGAAAGACTTATTGCTGCTAAGGGTGGCACAACCATTTATTAGGTTTAGGGGGCAATTGCTTTTTAGACAGGTGATATGAGTGTTGATAAGTTTTACCCTCACTGTCTGGAATGAACGTTTAAAAGCTGCAGTTTGTACTGACCGGTATTATCTGTTTTCTTGATTAGAAATCTTAAAGAGTGGAAAAACAAAGCAAAGTAATTCCTTCGGGGTGGGAAATTATTTTTTCACAGGCAAAGCTATGAAAAAACAGCAACAATAAAAATTATATTCTAATAATTTGTTTGAACTTTGAAATATTTAAATAATTTAAATTTACATCAGCAAATCTTTTAAACTTCCTTTCTTTTCCCACCACCAATCATATCTGTATTGATTCTTTATCAATAGATACAGTGGCAAGGACCTACGGGGTTTCATGCTGGTTCTCTACGTCACGACTCTGAAAACACAGCTGATATTACGTACCGGTGAGCGCACGCGTCACGATGACGTAGGTACCCAAACAGGAAGTTGAACTAGCACGTTGGGTTCGGTCCCCACGTGACTTCACGTTCCGCTGCAGAAAACCAGCAGCTGTGAGTTGGCAGAGTGAGTTTAGTGTGTTTGTTGTGTCTGAAGAGCTGCTTTTATCGACTAAGAACGTTTTTAAGCTATCAGTGGCTTCGGACTGGGAGCGGAAGCACTAGCGGCTAGCCTGTGAGCATAGCATGACCAGGAACGAGTGAACTGCATTCAGGGCAGTCCAGGAAAAGTTTATAGCGTGTCGGAGTCCTGCTAAACTATTATTTCGTTATTATAGAAAATACTAATCAGTTTGTGTATTTTGGTAAAACATCATTTTCATAGATAATTGTTCTATTTCGCTCATGTTGATTTATTTCAACTGAGACCCACAGATGACTGCGACCACACGGCGGAGCTCGACACTAGAATAGACGTCGGTATTTTCATCACATGCCGGCTAAAATAAAAAATAAAATTCAAAAAAGACCAGGGTTATAGTGTTTTGGACGTACAATCATGTTAAAACTTCAGTTAAATGCGTTTAAAAATGATTTCCTTGAGTAGTTTCACTAAAATTTTCTGAGGACCTAAACCGACCCAATGGAAACGGGTCGTCCCGTCGGGTGTCTGCATGATCGCCGTTTCCTCTGTGCTGTTAGCAGGACGACTGATCCGTCACGATGGCCGGGAGCAGGCTGAGCTTCAGGAACATCACCGCCCTGGCTCCGATGGTCCGGGTGGGGACTCTGCCCATGAGGCTGCTGGCCCTGGACTATGGAGCTGATGTGGTCTATTGTGAGGTTAGGATGGAGGTTAATGGGGTTGGAACAAAGTACAGCTCCGATATTATGACCTTATTATTGGTGAAACATATCAGCTGTTATTAACCCTTAATAAACAGATATAGCAGATCCTAAAGGTTCTTGCTGACTGCAGTCTCTAATGGTTTGACCCTGAGGGGAGAAACTTCAGCTGCTATAACCTGCTCTAAACTTGATTCACAGGTTTACAGCTTTCCTAAGGAATCTTAGCCCATTCCTCAAAGAGAAAGACATCCACTACAGGAATATTCCTGATGTACCTTTCTACAAATTTGCATGTCCAGACTGAACAGCATCCCAAAACGTTTGGGTCTGGTCTACATGGTTTTGGGCTGCTGGAGCCTCTTTTCTGGGTCTCCTAAGTCAGAAGTGGTGAAAGTCTTAGAGTCAGTTCCTGGTCTGATGATGATGATGATGAGTAAGTTGGATAATTTGAGACTGCAGTCAGTAAAAACACTTCACGATCTGCTATCTTGTTTATGGGTGATTTGGACAACAATAGCTGATCAGTATCTGATTTGATCAATAGACCTGACTGTAATGGGGTGAACAGTTTTGTTTCCAGCTGTTTATCAGGTTTATGTCAGTGCTTGACTGTTTTTTCTTCCTCAGGAGCTGATTGACATCAAGATGGCACAGTGTAAGCGGGTGGTGAACGGTAAGAGAGTCCTTGGTATCGGGGCTGGTAGATGGTGACGATCCTGACTGACTCTGACATCACGACTGCTCTTGGGTCAGATGTTCTGCAGACGGTGGACTTTGTGGCTCCAGATAATCGGGTGATGTTCCGGACCTGTGACAAGGAGAAGGACAGAGTTGTCTTCCAGATGGTGAGACGGCGAACCCGACCAGAACATTTTCTGTCCTGTGCTGCTGAGACATGCTCAAAAGAGTTCTCTTCTGTTTCAGGGAACCTCTGACCCAGACAGGGCGCTTACTGTGGCCCGGCTTGTGTGAGTCCGCAGCTTCGTTTTTGACTCATCAAAATCTGTACGAACCTGCACTGAGCACGTCCTGCTTAGGATGGCATCAGATACAGTTTGGTTCCAATCATTGAGCTCTGAACTCCTTTAAGAATATGCTGGGACAGCATCAGAAGTAGCAATAACAGGTCCAGTTTCCCATCAGAGTCTCACTGGAACCATGCATCCTGGTCCAGAAAATATGATCTCACTATCAGCCTCCTAAGAGTCTGAGAACATGGTGATCTAGAATATATGTGGATGAAATAAAACTGTGAACATTACAGAGAGAGAAAATTGCGACAGGGCTAACTTCTGCTTACAAAGCATTAACTATTTCTTGTGGTTGGGCAAGTCTGCTGTTTTGTGCAGATAAATCCATGGTTCGGTGTATTTTGCTTTGCTTTTTATGGTAAAGTGGTGGTAAAGCTCCAGGGGAGCGTAGTGATAAATTGGTTAGAATAGAGTGTTTCTTTGTTTTTGAATAAACAAATAGGAGACGTAGATCTGAGAATATGCAGTGAATTTTTTAAACTTTAAAATGAGACTGAAACATTTTTGAAACTTGAAAATACTTGACTGACTGCTTTAACAATGCCGAAGCCTTTTGTTTTTGCCTTGTTGAACTTGTAGGGAGAACGATGTGGCTGCTATTGATGTGAATATGGGCTGTCCTAAAGAATACTCTACGAAGGTGAGTTGACTTTTAGTAAGTTACTGTTGTCTGAGTGCTTCCTGGCTGACCTCTGTATGACCTCTGGCTGATCTCTGACACATGCAGGGCGGGATGGGAGCTGCTCTTCTGTCTGATCCTGACAAAATTGAAGCGGTGAGGCATTTGATGGTTTCTGCACATTCAGCAGGTTCATTAATGCTTGTGTGACCTCTAACAGTTACGACTTTAACCTTTAGATTCTCAAGAAGCTGGTCGGAGGAGTTGCCATACCGGTCACATGTAAAATCCGAATCTTGCCTTTGGTAAGATGCAAAAAAATAATTTTATGATCTATTTCAGAATTTGTTTCCAACAAAGTAAATAAATACATTGAACATGTGGCCACTGAGATTTTTTTTCTTGACTGTACACATTTGCTGCATCTTACTCTTTAGGCTACACTGCCCCTAGTGATTTCTGGTGGTGTTGTTCTGGTATTGATGTGAAAAGAAATGCCTGACATTTAGTTTAGGTAGCATGACCTTCACTCTTACACTGGTACCACCTGTAACTGGTGTCCTGTGGTTTTCTGGTTTCAGCAGGAGGACACAGTCCGTCTAGTCCAGAGGATTGAAAAGACGGGCGTTGCCGCTGTCGCTGTTCATGGAAGGTAAGTTCCTGTGACTTTTGCTTCATCATGAGTAGAAAGTAATAGGACTCATCAGTTTAATGTGTTTAAATCACATCAGCAGACATTTCAAAGCGCTTTGACAGAGAGAGAAACCCAACGTAACTCTCCAGAGCGAGCATAAGTGACAGTGTTTGATTTATATCCTGCTGATGATGTTTCTGTGTCGTTCAGGTTGAAGGAGGAGCGACCCAGACACCCTGTCCACTGCGATTACATTCAGGCTGTCGCTGAGGCTGTTTCCATCCCCATCATCGCCAAGTAAGCCTTCAGAACCTCCGTGAAGAAAAGAAGTTTATTCAGAGTCAAACTTAAATATCGTAAGAGACAGGTCTTTATCTGTCAAGCAGGTTTTGTGTCGTGTCTGAACGCTCTTCATTTAATTTTATCAGATGATTAATTTTTGTTGTAGCAAAAGCCGATCTATTGAATGCTGTCAAAAGCAGTCATCTTGAAAAGCTAACTCCTAAATATATTTCAATTGATTGAACAAGAGAGCAGTAGAATGAATAATCCTCTTCATCCATCACCATCGAACATAATCAGATACATCATCCAGATTCATTTGGAAAACTAATAAATTTTATTTCACTGGTAATGGAGTTTTGGAAACCTGTTAGCATGTAGCAGCTCAAGCCTCTTTCTAAAAAACAGATGTGGATCATCATCTGGACCTGCACCACAGTTTACAGATGCATTGACATCAACTCTATTAATATATGGTGTTTATGCCTCACCAGCAGGGCTGAATTGTGTGCGTTTATAGTTGGTTCCTTCCGTTATTTCATCTCATCACACTTGGATCAGAGAGATGTGTTTTCTTCTTCTGGTTGAGGACTGAAAACGATTTTATTGATTAAACCCGCTTGGTGTGCTCTCATCCTCCAGCGGAGGTTCTCTCGATCTGGTGAAGACGCACGCTGACATCGAGGCGTTCCAGAAACGGACGGGCGCCTCGTCTGTCATGTTGGCCCGTGCTGCAATGTGGAACGCATCGATTTTCAGCAGCAAACAGCTCCTCCCTGTGGAGACGGTGATGGAAGATTACCTCAGATATGTGGGTGTCTGCAGGGTGGTCACGTCTGTTAATAGATTGGATTAGTCTGTTTGATGACACAAAGACTTCTACTGGTATTTTCGCAGGCGATCCGATATGACAACAATCCCTTCAACACCAAGTACTGTCTGAGTCAAATGCTGAGGGACAAAGTGGAGTCTCCTCAGGGGAAGAAGATGCAGGAAGCTCAAACCATGGCTGAGATCAGGTACTGGTCGCTCCTGTAGCAGAGTGGACTCAGACGTGTTCTGCAGGCTGGTTTCTGTGATCTGGTCTTGTGTTGCAGTGAAGTCTACGGGCTGCAGGACTTCTACCAGCAGACCCAGGAACAGCTGCATGCTAGAGGTGACTCCCTGCAGACCAGCGTCCAGTCAGACCGACCAGTGATTGATGGAGACATCACCACCATGGCTGTCAAGTTTGAGCGGTCAGTCTGATGATGAACAGCCGTTCGAGAAACATGTTGTTTAAATTGACACGTCTCTGTGGCGTCATCACTGGTTACTAGTTATGTAAGAAGTGCAAAAACTAAAACATTTTATGATATGAAAAAGAATCTCATTTCAAATTACCAAAGAAAATAAACGTGCAATGTACAATGAGATTAGTGAGCTTTGTTCCTCCATGAAGATCAGGTATACAGAGGTGTGTGTGTGTGTGTGTGTTGAATCTAAAGATAACATTAGATTCGGTATCTACTTGTGAGCTGTGTTGTTGACCTGGTGTACAGAGGTTACCTTGACCTTGTGAGACGGCGTTAAGCTAAACAGGTAGAGCTGTTGTTTCTTGTATGGACGCTGAATCCTTCAATGGATGTTTTGTGACTCCGCCCCTAGCCCCTGCCAACACGTTTCCTCTTCTCTTTCTCCCGTTTCCTGTTTCCTCCCAACCGCTCCTGGTAATAAAGGCCTAAAGACACACCTGTTGAGCCGACCAAGCATACTCCACATGCTAGCATATGTTTTTTAATGTGATATTCCAGTGCCAGGCTACCAGTGCTGAGCTAATCTCACCTGATAACTGTCAGTAAATATCTGTACTGGTGAAACAGCTCTCTGGTTATTCTCCTATGGTTTCTGCTGTTCTTCATGAGATGTTGTTAATTTTTGTGTGTGTGTGTTTCTAGGAGGGAATACCCGCCTCAGATCACTCCAAAGATGTTCCTGCTGGAGTGGAGCCGCAAGCAGAAACTGGAGCAGCCGTCCTACGAGACGGTAAGACTTACGAAACCTGTCGTGAACATCTGCTGTTCTGAACCTGACTGGTTTTACTGGCACCTGCTGCTGGGAATAAGTGACACAAGTGTGTTCAAGGCTGCGTAGTGAACCCTATGCCAGGGGGGCCGGTTGGTTTCTGGGTGGGTGGGGTTAAAGGACTGTGTTCAATGCCTTCTTGTCTGGCACTGTCAGGCATCTAGACCTGCTCTACATGAGACAGACCTCATGATATCAGGATAATTCCTCTTTTCTACCTGTCAGTGTCTCGACTCAGGCATCAAACCCTGATGCTGCAGTAAATGTCAAACTAGCGATGATGAGTTAATGATAATTCATATCAAGGAGGTTCAGTTTACAACTTGTGACTTGGTACGGAAGCCCAAAATAGAGACTGGAGGTCTATTTTTACTTGAGTTGTTGCTGGGTGATGTGACAAGTTTTCATTGATTTGTTTTGTTCAGGTGCAGCGCGCTCAGGATCGTGGCTTTCAGTCCATTGTGACTGTAGCAGAGAGGAAATACAGATCGTCGCTATGGTCAGCACACACACACACACACGCGCGCGCGCGCGCACACCCTGGCATAATGCATTCACTGCATTCTGAGTAGATATATAACCTAAATCTAACCTGATTTTGACTTATATTTGACCTACATCTGAGGGAAAAGATCTAACCTGTAGCTAGCCTGGATCTAAATGTAACCTGATCACAATCTAAACTGGATCTACTGTTTCTTACCTGGATCTATCAATTTAGATCTAATGAAGATGTTTCTTTTCCAATATTTAGGGAGAAGTCAAAGAAATTTGCAGAACAAGCAGCAGCCATCGTCTGTTTGCGGGTTTTGGGGATACCAGAGGGTCGTATTGGAGAGGAAGACTCTGGTCTAGTCTGCAAGAGGAAGAGGGAAGGGAGGCCTGGTGTCCCTGACGAGGAGGAGGAGGGGAACAAGAAACGACATGTAGTTGAGAACCAGCTGAAGTCAACACGTGCTGCAGAGACCAACAGTGACCATCACAAACCAGACACGCCTCCAGAACAGCTCTAGTCCACAACTTGTCCTGAATGTCTGTGTGAGCAGAACAAACTTTTAAAAGAAACTGGTACTGGATTGTTTTTATTGTTTATATACTTCTGAACACAGACTACACTTCTGTTGGTGGCATGTGTCTGGATTTATTATTTACTGGTATTTATTTGA
This sequence comes from Antennarius striatus, assembly GCF_040054535.1. Lineage (NCBI taxonomy): Eukaryota > Metazoa > Chordata > Actinopteri > Lophiiformes > Antennariidae > Antennarius > Antennarius striatus. Next base: position 21,694,349 of record NC_090779.1, on the reverse strand, counting down.
TGCCAAAAGTTTATGTTCTGAACGGTTTTCATCAGAAAAAAAAAGGTGATTTTGTGTTCACATTAAAGGAATCATATGTGGCATTATTTTAAATTGTATTGCATTAATTCAATATTGACCAAAACATGATTCTTTTGGGGTGAAAGGTAAACATAGCTGGATCCTGAACCTGAACGCCTCAATGGTTCTGCACACATGAAGCGTTGCGTTGAAGTGACAATCCTTCATTATGAAAAGTGTTTCACTGAAATAACAGGACTTTTGCTATCATCTAAATTCAGTCTTTATTGTTCCGTGTCTTAAATCCTAAATTGAGTCGGACAAGTGAACACCAGCAAGTGACGTCATCAATGGACTTGACAATGGCGCTTTCAAGTGAACTGCGATAAGTATATTACTTAAGAAAAACTACAGTGTCCAGGAGCCAGCGAAGGTGGAGCAAAGAGACGCTTTAAAATATTTAGTCTCGTCAAGGCTAAAAATGAAGTAGACGAAAAGTTGATCATCATTTTATAATTAATCGACAAAATACTTGTGTCCCCGTCCCATAGTGTCCGACGACAAGTGAACGCAGCGCACGGATCTAACTGGCAAAGAGTCAGAGAGCGAACGAACACAAACACTGAAAACTCGTTAACTCCGTCATGGCACCTTCACGGTGTTGCTTCACACCACGGTGACGTAGTAACGATTGTGTTGATTGGTTGACGTTGACAGGTGACACTTTTTAGTGGTGAACATAGTTGACGTGTTGTTTGGTCCCAGTTGAGAGGAGTTGTTCCCTGAGTCAAATGGAGTGAGACGCGTCCGATGTGAAGACAGACAGGTTGTTCGTTTAACGGCGGCCTCCGACTCTGCGGTTCAATGTCCGGGTTAAACTTCTCCGAGGAGCTGGACTTCGGGCTCCTCTTTGAGGAGGACGGCAGACACGCTGCAGGTAACTGCTGTCGTTAAGTGACGGTAGTTCGAGTTAGCTACCGGGCTGTAGCAGTAAGCTAACAAGAACTAGATGGAGTTACACCGGAAATCAGCCATGTTGGCCTTCAAAATAAAACACGGAAATGATTAATAATTCATTATCATTAATATTTTTGACGTTTAAATTATTAAATAGTTAATAGTGAAAGGTGTTCGTATTATGACCAGAGATGGTTATAGGCATTTGATTAAAAACTTTTTTTTTTAAATTTTGCTTATAACAACACTATGTAAATACTATGTAAATACTATTTAAATAGTAAATGATATCAATGTTTTAAAACAATCACTAGCTGATTAAATCTCTAATGAGCTTAATCCTTTGATTGGTCCATTCATTGTCAGATATTTTTGATAGCTGAAAACCTCAACAGGAAACTCGTCCTACTACAGTTTCCACTGACATGTTAAAAGCATGGAGCCTATGAAGCTCCAGCTATTGTGTTATTGACACATCATAGAGTTAACAATAGCATTGTGACGTGCACTGATCATCTGATGCACTCAAAATTTCTTGGAAAAAATACTTTCAGTTTTAAAGAGGATGAAATTATAAAAAGTTAGAATTAATCCATCCAATCCAAGTGTGTAACCAGGACAGTGTACGTATATCATTGGTGTGTAACTAGTAGAGTGTGTGTGCATTTACAGGAGTGAATAATGGTTTCTTCATTATTGTGTCATTTTAAAATCTGATTTTCCATAAGAACTGGAAGTGTAGTTGAATGTCATGGAAGTCCTGAAACTGATCAGAATTTATGATCCGTTCCTTTAGACTCATCATTGAATGATTAATCCCATGATGCCAGTCGGTGCAGGTGGATGACTGTCACCACTGAATCTGCGGCTGCAGCAATGTTTGCAAGTCAAATGATCAGATATGGTTTCCGTGTTGGTGCAGGTCTCGACGTGAGGACACTTCCCACTTCCACACGGGATCTGAATGAGCAGCTGCCAATCCAAGATCTCCAACATCACCCTACCACAGACCAAGACCAGCATGCTCAGGTGCACCACTATGAGTCCCAGGATGCTTCCCAGCATGGAACCCTCAACGTCTTTGACTGTCCAAGTATTCAGATAACGTCCATCACTCCTAACGACCACACGGAGCCTGGATGTAGCCAGGAGGCTTTGGTGTTGGGTAGGGCAGAGGGGCATTGCCCTGATGCTTCTGGTTTGGAGGGCCAGCTGTATTTGCCCCAGGACCCTTGCTACCGGGACACAATGCTCTGCCCCAGCCCATGTAGCAGCATATCGTCCAGGAGCTGGATCTCTGATGTCTCTTCAAGTGAATCCTTCTCCCACGTCAATGACGACGTGGATGCGGATCTGCAAGACGCTGCCCACCTCACCCTGGGGTCCTCTTACGGGTCAAATCAAGGGTCGCCAGGCTGCAGAGGGGGAGCTTTTGGGGTGGAACTGTGGCAGCAGAAGTACCAACACCCCCTGGCTTTCAGTCTGGGTTTGTCGCCCCATCAGTCACCCCATCAGTCACCCCATCAGTCACCTCATCAGTCACCCCACCATTCCTCTTGCACCAGTGCCACAGAGGACAGCTGGCTCAATGACCGACCCACATCCAGGTACACATTAACATGGTTTCCAGTTAGTTCCTGGTGCTGATCTCAGCCTTGTTGAGATCAGCACCAGGGGAGAAAAATTCTTCCTCAGTTTATCTGTTTTTCTTTCTCAGGCCTTCATCCAGTCCGAGCTCCCCCTGTGGGAAGAGACGTTACTGCGGTGCTGACTCCTACAACCGCTCTCCCTCCCTTCATCACTCCCCAAGCCCCACACCTCGATCCTGTCCACGAAGCAGTGTGACAGGTGACACCTGTGTGGGAAGCCCTTCCAAAACCAGGAAGACATCACCGAATCGGCTGGGACTCCGGCCTAGTCAGAGAGAACCTGGAGAGGAGGCTCTCCTGGAGTCCCCTTCAGAAGACAGACGCCATAGGAATGACCCAACGGAGCTCTTTCTTCAGGTGCCCTCCCATTTCAGCTGGAACAAACCCAAACCTGGAAACGCTCCTTTGTTCAGGTCGGCTTCATCTCTCTGAACTTCAAATGTACCAATTCTCTACTTTTAGCTCTCTATTAATGAATTTAGTGCTGAAATTGGGAACTGACAAAAGTAACATCTAACCTGGCTGAAGGTATGGAATCAACCAGGGAAGTCTGATTAACACACGATACGTCATTTGTTGGAGTCGCATAAAAATATACTGTAAAAGCAGGAATTTGTCATTTTCGTGTGGGGTTTATATGCACGGTCACTTTTTGGTCATGACAACCGTAATGCCTGTAATTGAGTAGGAGTATCTTGTTTTGGAACTTCAGTCTTTCACTTTATTTTTACGTAGCAGAGAAGTTGAAGACAGACCAGATCAATCAATCAGATTGATTCACTGGAGCAAACATCAATAGTTATGAGCAAGCAATGCTGTTTCTGGTATCAGGTCATTAGAAATATATGAAGAATTCAACGATATTGCTGTTGTCTGTCCTTCTAGGTACTCTTCACCACCTCCTTTGGACTGGTCTCTGCCCAACCAGTTTGACCAGTACGAGCTGAAGCTGGAGGTCCAGCCTAGATCCCACCACAGGGCTCATTATGAGACTGAGGGCAGCAGAGGCTCCATCAAGGCAGCTCATTCAGGACACCCTGTGGTCAAGGTGAGTCATCACCCCTCTGTTTGATTTCAGGTCTGGAGTCATCACAAGCCCCTCCTCCACAGCTTGATGTGGGGTTGATGGTGGAGGCGGCTGGTCGCCGATGTAAAACACGAGATGTTAAAGTGTTCCATGTCATACCTCAAATTACAGATTTGAGGGTTAAATTGTCAGATTATAAGATGACTTTAAAGCTGATGCCAACTGATTACATACAGAAAAATAAAGGAGGCAAAGGAGGGTTCAGTGTGAAATGTGCCTGACTCGTTCTTTATTTTGGGGATCAGATGTGAGGCTGTCTGGCAATGCATTTGGTGTGCCGCAACGTTTATATGTTCTGATTTAATGTTGTGATCAGGTCACGTTGAGCTGTCATCATGTCTGTCATTTGCTGCCTGTAGTTGATGGGATACAACGAGCAGCCACTCTGCCTCCTGCTGTTCATCGGCACTGCGGACAAGTCCCTCCGCCCCCATCCCTTCTACCAGGTCCACCGGGTCACCAGCAAGATGGGCACCACCACCAGCTGTCAGGAGAGGATGATAGGTTCTACAAAGGTCCTGGAGATCCCTCTACTTCCAGAAAATGATATGTCTGCCAGGTATATGTCTGCTTAGGTTCAAAGGTTTTCCACAAGTTCAGTTTTCAGAGGATGAGGTTTATTTGTCGACATTGCTTGACTCAAATCCTTCAAAATCTCTTATAGACCCATGAGGAACAAGAAGTCTAGTTCTTAATGTTGACAGAAGCAGTGGAATATTACAACAAATTGGTAGAAAAATGTTTAATATATGTATAAAGTCACATTTGACGATATAAGAGGTGTTGTCTGTCTCTACTTTCAACAGATGTTAGAGGGAGGTAAGTACATTTATCACAAAGGTAGACACACATCACCCATGGATCCAATGAAAATGTTCAGACACACATGTTTGGGCACATGTACCATCATAGTCCTGGCACGGTGCATGAGTCACGATTTTCCATAAGTAGATTTGATATCCCTCCCATTCTTGCTCGATAGACAAAAAGCATTCTGGTTTAGTTGCTGTGTTGCTATTCCAAGGTATTTTAAATTCTTTTTAGACACACAGTTTTACAGGTTAATGTTTTACTTGCCTAAAAAGCAAATCAGAAGCAACTGGAAAATATCCAGAGAGGATTACTGTTAACCTGGATAGATGAGAATCTACACAAGCAATTTTCACTTTGATTTACATCATTGGGCTGTTGGGCATGTAGACGTTGTTAGCATCTCATTGGAAGGTTCTGTTCTCGTCTTTGCTGGTTGGTCATCTTTTTGAGGGGTTTTTCAGAATCTGGATCCTTCACCTTCACACTCAAAAGTTCCGTAACCTGACCGGCAGTTTGTCCTCTTCTCTTTCAAAGCATCGACTGTGCTGGAATCCTGAAGCTGCGTAATGTCGACATTGAGCTGAATAAAGGAGGGACGAACGTCGGGCGAAAGAACACGACGGTGCGAGTTGTTTTCAGGGTCGCTGTGCCTCAGAGTGATGATGTGATGCTTTGGCTGCAAACAGCATCTGTTACTGTGGAGTGCTGTGAGTTTACACGATGGTGTCAATCAGATCAGTAAGAACAGACTGTGTGTAGACATGCCAGTCAGACTCTTACCAACTGAAAGTGATATGTTTTAGCTCAGCGCTCACGCCTGGAGCTCCCTCTGGTGGAGAGCTTCAGTCCATCCAGCTGCTCTGTGGACGGGGGACAAGACCTGGTGATCCGTGGGTCCAGCATGTCGTCATCTTCCAGGGTCATTTTCACTGAGACGGGAAGGGGTGCGATTATCTGCGATCAATTTTCTCACGATAAACTACATCTTAAAAATATTTATTAATGTTTCCTGAAACTTTTGGTAATGTTTTCAACAGGTTAAACCATTTGTTAATGTTTACCCCATGTTAAATATATGTAGTAACTGAACATCCTGTGACATTTACCTCCTCAGATGGGCGTTCATTGTGGGAAACGGAAGCAAAGGTTGTAAAAGAAAAAAGCAGAGGAGTGAGTAGAAACAGTATTTTAAATAATTAATGAAAATGTATTAAATACAATGACAATTTGTCATTGATGTGTTAATATCCGACAGATATTCATTTATTAACAAAAACTAAAGGGAAATCACACAACACTTTCCAATTTGTTTCAGTCCAGAATCATTGTGGAGGTTCCTCCCTACAATAAGAACACAACAGATGTAGTCCAAGTCCAGTTCTATGTGTCAAATGCAGGGAAAAGAAGTGAACTACAGACTTTCACCTTCCTGCCCAGAGTCAGGAGTCCCGTTCCTGCTGCTGCACAAATGCACTGGTCCCACAATCCACCTGGACTCTGTTCCACTTCCTGCCAGATGACCTCCTACCACCAACCAGTCGAGGATTATTATGATTCCTTTGAATTCCCAGTGCCTTGTCGTCCTTTACCTGCTCTCCATCATCATCCTCCCTCCTCAGTGTCCTGGAAGACCCCCACCATGCCCACTCAGGTTTCCCCGCTGCCCCCTCAGACCTTCACCTCACTCTGTCAGAGGGAACCCTCAATTTCTTTGAGCTCCATGAGGAGAGCTGTGATCTCTGCAGCCCCCCCAAGCGAGTCTCTTTTCTCCAGTCCAGAAGGTCTACAGAGCATCAAGCATGAGCCAGAAGACCCCCACCCTATTGACGGCCTTAGGGAGATCACTCTGGATGATGGTAGGTAGCCTCAGTCTTCATGCTGCTGGTTTCTGGACCAGTTCTAATGCTAGTCCCCATCACTGGTCCCCCTCAAACAGAGTTGTGTTGTGACCTTCAGCTCTGTGGCCATTAAATTGTTTTTTAAACATTTAAAAAAAATTTTTTTAAAGGTAAATTTTTCATCAGAAGGCAAGAGGAACAACCTAATCCTGGACATTTTCAACACTGCTTCAGTTTCCATCTTTTATCTTTAGACTTCACGATAAACAAAGTCAGTGTTCACTTACAAGTTAATAACCAACAAGTTAACCACAACAACTAGCTGCTTCAGCAGCTTCGATATTAACTTGTACCCTGAAATCATTGATTCCATAATTATGTTTGGATTCTGTGTATGTTGCAGTGAATGAGATCATCGACAGAGACATTGGCATCCAGCCCCACCATTACAACCAGTATGACTCGAAGAGCACGGGACATGGAGGGACTAACTGATTTTTCTTCTACTGTTTCATGACTAAAACAGGCACTAATGTTGACTGTAAGTGCCTGAAAACCAAGCAGCATTAGCCATCAGAATGTCACATGACGTCATCAGTCATGTGATGAGAATCCCCTTACATTTATAGATGTAAGGAGATTCTTGTCCTGCATCCATCTCTCAATATTCATTTGTTTGACGGAATATAGACATTTTATTTTATATTTACAGCCAATTTTATTTGTGTTGTGTTTTGATAAGTGATTGGATGAAACATGTCTGACTGGCCTCCTTTCAGTGCACTGAACAATCAGCTGTTTTACATTAGAGCTCAGGGTTTGAGGATAAATTATTATTTACTGCTGATTTCTGATTTGTATTCTTTAACAAGAAGCAGTTTTTTAAGCTACTGTAAGGTTTTTGATGATTCTTTTTACAAAAAACTCATGATTATAACTTCTAGGCAGCACACTTCTTTGTCCTCTATACATTACATTCACTGGAGCTGACTAATGGCTGGCAACGAGCAGCGCTGTCCTGCTAAGGTTTGTATCCATCCACCGACAGTTGATGTTAGGGCTGCGAGAGAACCCAAACATTCATCTGATGTATAGTCTCATGATTAATTGTTTTGTCCCAGAAATGCCAGGACCTGGTTGTTGGCAAGTATTTAAACCAAACCACCAAAAAATAATGCACAGTAAAATTTATGTAAATGTATGTAAAGAGAGTTAAGAGAGAGAGAAAGAGTGTGGGGGCAGAGAGAGAGGGAGAGGATGGACACATGAGTGATGGAATATTAATGAACAGTTTTGTTCAACTGGGTGTATTCATCAGGTAATCCAGTCGGAATCTCGATTCTCTCCCCACTTAAAGCTCTGAAGCTCTACTAATGACTTCAGCCTCTTTATCGGTTGGACAACGGAGAAAAGGAGGCGCCTTATCTGAGGCTCTGCTTCAGACTCAGCAGGACTCGCGGAAAACTCAGGATGTGACACAGAGAACCTGATGACCAAGTTACCAGGGCAACTGATCCAGAGTTTCACTAACCTCACTTTCTGGAATGGAAAACCCAGAATTTTCCTAATTTAGGTCGGACAAAAAACTCTCAGCTTCATAAAATCCTCCAGGTGTGTAGAAACCCCTGAGAAATTATGGAAATCTGTGTACTGTATTTTTAAAGGTGAACAAAAGATCTATTTATTGTGATTAAAAAATGTTTTTATTTAAAATCTTCATTTATTTGTACTTCATCTTCTAATCTTGCTGTGTATTTTTTTTATTTGATATTATTTTCTAATAAATGACTGCTGTGTGGTATTTTTTATGATCTCCCATTAACTTCCGGTATTATGGCTGCGTTTTAGTTTCATCGCTCCGTTTTAAAGGAAGTTGAAGTATAAATAGTTTGACTGACTGACACGCGCTCACCCGCCTAATCACGCGCACCTTGACGTCTGCTGATAGGTTGGTTAGCTAACGGTAGCTGACCGGTGAACTAGTTTACCTGTGTGTCGGGAACGATTCGGTGCTGCTTAGCGATGCCGAACATCTCCATTGTGAAGGTAGGAGAGTTAGCAGTGCGTTAGCCGGGCGTTAGCTAGCCGGCTGTTCATGAAGGCGTTGTTAAATAGTTTTGGACGTGAATATTTAATTTTCATCTTGATTTCGTTATTTTTACTAAATTTTTATACAGTGAGACTGAGTTCATTAAAGAAGGTTTTTTTTAAAAATTTATTTATTTATTTTTACAAAAATATGCTACATGAGGCCCGTAATTATAAACCAGATCTAGATTATGGCCTGGATCTAGATCGAATTGATGTGTGTTTGTTTATTCTATGACGTCATCAAGTGCAGGTGAAACTGGGGTCATCAGGGGTTCACAGACAACCTTTGTCAAGTTCTCTGACTGTTCAATTTTGACGCAGCATTGAGACATGGTGAAGGTCAGAGGTTACCAAAGTTTTAAAGGTAACAGGTTTGTGACCCCCACTAATCGAATCATTGAAAAATTAAGATGAGATGTTCAACAGGCAACTTCAAAGACGATATGATTTTGTTAAATATCTTTTGTAAAATTTATAGCTAAAACATTCATTTATGCAGCGGGTCATGGGGAGCTGGAGCCTATCCCAGCTGGCATGGGGCATGAGGTGGGGGATACTCCGGGTATGACGCCAGTGCACCGCGGAGCCACACACAAAGACATACAACCACACACACACACACACTCCTACGGGCAATTTGGGACTGGCCAATTAACCTGAAGCGCATGTTTTTGGAGGTGGGAGAAAACCCACGCAGACAAGGGGAGAGTGTGCAAACTCCGCACAGAGCGGGACTCGAACCCAGACCCGCCGTGTTGTGAGGCGACAGCGCTATCTACTGCACCACCGTGCCGCCATAGCTAAAACAGACTTGTTCAATTTCTTTCCCGAATTTTTTACTGGATTTCATGAAATTATTTTTTGATCCCAGTCTTGACCTTCTGATTGGGAACCCATGTTGTCACTTTTGGTCAATTGACTTTTACTGAAAGTTACCAGCGTCCATAAGTCCGTGAGTCTCTTTCCTCCAGCAGACCATCAGTTATAGTCCCTGTCTGCAGAGTGACACCACTTACTGCTTCCTGTTCCATTTGAATCAAATACTCACTAATATACGACATGCCCTTTTATTACACACAGTGTACACAATCTTCTTCTTTCCCTTTCGACTTTTCCCTTCAGGGGTCGCCACAGCGAATCAGTTGCCTCCATCTAACCCTGTCTTCTGCATCCTCTTCTCTCACACCAACTACCTTCATGTCCTCTTTCACTACATCCATAAACCTCCTCTTTGGTCCATCCTCTAGGCCTCCTGCCTGGCAGTTCAAAACTCAGCATCCTTCTACCAATATATTCACTATCTCTCCTCTGGACATGTCCAAACCATCTCAGTCTGGCCTCTCTGACTTTATCTCCAGAACCTCTAACATGTGCTGTCCCTCTGATGTACTCATTCCTGATCCTATCCTTCCTGGTCACTCCCAGAGAGAACCTGAGCATCTTCATCTCTGCTACCTCCAGCTCTGTCTCCTGTCTTTTCCTCAGTGACACTGTCTCTAGACCAAACAACATCGCTGGTCTCACCACAGTTTTGTACACCTTTCCTTTCATTTTAGCTGAAACTCTTCTATCACACATCACACCTGACACTTTCCTCCACCCGTTCCTTCCTGCCTGTACACACTTCTTCACCTCTTTTCCACACTCTCCATTGCTCTGGACTGTTGAGCCTAAGTACTTAAAATCCTCCACCTTCTTGATCTCTTCTCCCTGTAACCTCACTCTTCCACTTGGGTCCCTCTCATGCACACACATGTACTCTGTCTTACTGCGGCTAACCTTCATTCCTCTCCTTTCCAGGACAAACCTCCACCTCTCTAGCTTCTCCTCCACCTGTTCCCTGCTCTCACTGCAGATCACAATGTCATCTGCAAACATCATAGTCCATGGAGATTCCTGTCTAACCTCGTCTGTCAGCCTGTCCATCACCACAGCGAACAAGAAGGGGCTCAGAGCTGATCCCTGATGCAGTCCCACCTCCACCTTGAACTCCTCTGTCACACCTACAGCACACCTCACCACTGTCTTACAGTCCTCATACATGTCCTGCACCGCTCTACATACTTCTCTGCCACTCCAGACCTCCTCATACAATACCACAGTTCCTCTCTGGGCACCCTGTCATAAGCTTTCTCCAGATCTACAAAAACACAATGCAGCTCCCTCTGGCCTTCTCTGTACTTCTCTATCAACATCCTCAAAGCAAATACTGCATCTGTAGTACTCTTTTTTGGCATGAAACCATACTGCTGCTCACAAATGCTCACTTCTGCCCTTAGTCTAGCTTCCACTACTCTTTCCCATAACTTCATTGTGTGGCTCATCAGCTTTATTCCTCTGTAGTTGCCACAACTCTGCACATCTCCCTTGTTCTTGAAAATGGGCACCAGCACACTTCTCCTCCATCCCTCAGGCATCTTCTCACTATCTAAGATCCTGTTGAACAACCCAGTCAGAAACTCTACTGCTACCTCTCCTAGACACTTCCAAACCTCTACAGGTATATCATCAGAGCCGACTGCCTTTCCACTCTTCATCCTCTTCAATGCCCTCCTCACTTCATCCTGGCTAATCTTTTCCACTTCCTGGTCCACAACAGTCACCTCTTCTAGTGTACACACAGTGTACACAATGGTGGTACATAAACCACTTATTGTTCTAGTAGATGGTGCTGATAGTTTATTCTAAACACAGGTGTGCATCCCCAGCTTATAGAACGGTATGAAGTGTGGATCCAGTATGGCTGTCTTCTGGTCTCTGCAGGTGGAGGACCCCTCCAGCCTCTGGGGTCAGGTTCAGGAGACCACAGAACTGTACGATAGGCTGCTGGCTCAGATCAACGACTTTTACCACAACATCACCCAGGATGAGAAGAAGCTGAAGCCTGCATCATTAGAGGAAGGAGAGGTAGGACAACACCTGACAGTCATCATATTACACCTGATCAGGCTTTGACATGTCAAAAGTTGTTTTCATTTCTTACAGGAAGTTGTGAGGACAATTGATTATTGTTGTTGTTTTGGTTTGTTTATTTTAACTGCCTAGATTTGCCCGGAGGAAAATTCTCTGAAATTAAAGTAACAAATTACAAGAATAAATTTCACCTCTTGTTTTTTCTTCTGAGTTGACCTAACCACTGATCAGTGTTCTTCTAGACAATGACTGATAATGATGATGGTGTCCTGATTGTATTTACTGATTGATCGAGCTGAGTGTCATTTGCTATGTGATGAGGTCATTGCTGCTGTTGTGAATACATGTACACAAGTGGTGGCACCTGTGTTGTGATATAATCTAGACTAGATGTCAGAATATTTACAATTGCAGTGGCCTCTTGTTGTCGCCCTATCCATTTCAACCATGCGTCTGGTCAAAATGTTGTCCAGTCTTTTGATGCACAGTCTTCTGATACAACCGTTGTCAGTTCTTTTTATTCATCACTTTGTCCCGTTCACGTCATTGTTTGTGTGTGGTGAACGATGATTTACTGAGAAGTGCTCCACAGGTAAAGTCTGACTGATGTGGTGATCAATTGATCAGCTGACAGCGATTGTCATGTGGGTGGCTCTTCTCTTCTCAGTTGTGTGTGGTGTACTGGTCAGCGATGAATTCATGGTGTCGGGCGTTGGTGGAGTCGATCATCACGGACACGGCGTCCTATCGGGCCTGCTGTCTCTTGGTGGACCACGGAGAATGGCTCGTTGTTTCGTCAGACCAGTAAGACCGGTGCTGAACCAGCACTTGTCCACATTCATCCAGGAGACACATGAGAGTGTGTCTAAACATCTACTGTTTCTGTTCTCACATCAGGATTAGAATCGCTCTGTTGAATTTCCTCCAGCTGCCGTTCAGGTTCAGAAGGTTCCACCTGGGGGGAATCAGACCAACAACCTTGAGAGTATCTGTCCAAGAGGACAAGGCGGTGCTTATGTGAGTTATGGACACAGTAGTTGGAGAGAAGTTGACCCGTAATCATTGTGACATTAATTTACTGATGGTTTTGTGTGGTCTTTGCAGTCCATCCTCTCAGTGGGACAGCTCCGCTACGCTCTACCTGCACAACCTGCTACAAGGTGACCAACAGGAAATACACCTACTAAACGCCTGAATGTGCATCTGGTTTTAATGTTAGCATGTCCACAGGTTGGGCTTTGATCCTGTCTGTTGTCACGAAGATACACAACAAGACATGGAATTGTTCAGTTTTTTTGAATATATCTCCTAAGTTGTTGTTTTTTTTTTACATTTCAGTTTTTAAATATTAAACAGCAGAACCATTTAAAAACAGAACTGACAGTCGTTGCCTCTAACCTTTGAGAATTTTAAATCAAGGAAATTACCTGCTTTTCTCACTGGTTCGATGTGGTGTGGACATTTTGATTAAAACTTTAATGGCACCAAATATTTTTCAAAGATATATACCAAATTTGACTCTTTGAATAATTTCTTGTGTTTATCCAGATACTCTTGAATATTGTCTGGATATGGAGATGAATATGGACTAGTGATGTCTCTGTCTTTCATATCAAGACTACATCTGGAGTGTTTTTTTCTTCTGTGCTTTTCTCCATCAGTGTCCACTCAGACCGAGGCCGTGTTGCTTCAATCTGAGTCGGACTCCACGTCCATCGAGCTCTACGTAACGTTTGCCAATGTGAAGGTGAGTTTTGATTCCTGTGGTCGCAGACTGTCCAAACAGCGTGATGTTGGATCTGTGACAGAACAGTTACATTTGTGAGTTTCTTCAGATCTGTGTCAACGATGATCTGGTAGCCAAGAAGTTTGCCGTGTACACCAGAGCGCTGACAGACGACAGTGAGCCAGAAGAGGTGGATCGGTTTCCTGTCATGTTGCCCTCCAGCATGTTGTATCTCAGCTTGACCTTGAAGAAGATGATGGCTCAGACATGTCTTCCTCCTGGTAAACACTGGATCTGGAGCTTTCACTCCAGATGCAAACTCCAGATGCAAACTTTTATATCTTTATTAGAATAAAACTCAACCAAAAAACAGGATCATGTAACTAAAAATAAAAACCAAGGAGGACATTTGACTCCGGACTAAGACTACATTAAACGTACATGATGGTTTTAGCGTTATTTCAGTGTCTTGAATTGTTAGTGAAGCTTTCTCCGATGTGTGTCTGTTGTTTTCAACACACCGATGACTTTGAAGTCCCCCTAACTCTTTGTCTTCCCAGCTGGTTTGTTCCCTTTTCACGCTGACTCATCTCTGACTCATCTCTTTCACCTTCAGGGTCACAAGCTCTCCCTGCAGCTGGTTGGCCTGTGGCTCTCACTACACCTCAGGTGAGCAGCTCTTCTTCTGTTGACTTATTTTGACAGAAAACTGAAGATGTGTTGACCTGTGACCCTTTGTGGTGCTTTAGTGCCAACATCATGATGGGTCAGGAGACAGAGAGAAGTTATTGTATGCAGACGGCAAAACAAGGAAATGCTCTGACTGTGTCTCTGCCAACAGGTGAGCCCACATGAGGTTAACGTATTTATTCATCTACATATAAACTGTATATGCTGAATGAATTAAAATAAAGTTCAAAAGAACCACCAATAGTTCGTTAGGTTCATTCAAGTTCGGCTTTTTGTCCCAGCTTTCCTTAGTCCGTTATGAGAAACGCCTCAATCTTACTCTGTGTTCTGCAGTGAACCTACAATCACCCATGAGCAAGAACATGGAGACGGTGGAGAGGAAACACTGGCTTTAACAGGAAGAAACATCGAGCAGAACCAAAGCGCAAGGTGGTTGGATCCTTTGCTTTAACAGGGATAGACACGATAACAGCTATTATTATGTATTATAGGTATTCCTCAAGATTTTAACATAACAATGGAAATGTTTCTATTTATTGATGCAAGACGTTCTAAATGTGTACAGAAACAATTGACAAGAGAGATACGGAGAGACAAACTTTAGAACAAATCAAAGCACTGGCAGAAAATTATCAATCAATCGTGATGGGAAATCCAACATGGAAAATTAAGACTGACGTAAATACGGAAAGGAAAGATACTACGACAAATCAAATATAGAACCAAAGCCTCACCACAGTTTCTAAACTTATACTTAACACTGAACACAACGTGACAATATAATAATGTGCTGTATCCTTTATCAATGCTCTAAGGTGAATAAAGTAATGGTTTAAACAGTCAACCCGGCAACATGACGTGCTCTCTGTCTCTGTTGTTCTATCTGTTGTTTCTTCAGTGACTCCTCAGAGGACACTGACTTGTCTCTGGCTGCAAATGGGAACAACAACCACGGTCTGTTGTCCAGGTGAGTCACACACACAAGAAAATAAGTACTGGTCATAAATGGGATATCTGTGATAAAACCTTAAACTCCAAAGTACTTTGTGAACAAATTGACAAATTGATTCAAGCAGAAGTGTTCTGTTTTCTCTCACAACCAGAAACTTCATTTGACTAATCTGGAGATTTACAGATACTAGCAGTTTATAGAGAGTTCTGTTGATGCTGGCCCCTCTGAGGTCACCACAGCAGACATGTATTCATTATTTTAGTTTATTCCATCCATCCATCCATCTTAACCTGCTTATCTGGAGCCAGGTCGTGGAGGCAACATTCTGAGCAGGGATGCCAATACTTCCATCTCCTGTGTTCCACAGGTTCCCGAAGTTTCTGCATCCTGACAGCAGCAGCTTTCAGCAGGATGCTCTCGGGGTGAATTTGTTTGTTGTCCTGTAGAGTTTAGTCCTCAGTGAGACAAGAACCTAAAGCTTGTTAGGACACGAACATCAAGTTAACTGAGAGGAAGTGTTGTTTCTATAGATTGTTTCTCAGACTTGTCACAACTGGTGTAAATCCTAGTCTATGATCAGTTTTAGGACTGGGTGTAGCAGGTGGGGTCCACAGTGCTGCAGGGACATGTTGGTCCATCGGTGTCCACTAGCAGGCCTGGTGCTGCTGCATGAGCTGATGGATGTGATGCTGTGGGGCTCAGTACAACACTGCTGCAGGTGTAATGTGATTTGTCTGCTCCCAGGCGAGTCGGCATGAAGAGCTACAGAACCGTGAAACTGAAGAGACGCCTGCAGACTTCAGCACAGGACAGGAAGGGTAGCTACCACCTCGCCTTCAGCAGCCTTTCTCAGACCACACTAAGCTAACAAGGGCAGGCTTTTGGTTTATTTAAACGATTCAGTTTAAATAATCCAAGCCACTCATCACATTTTAATAACAGTTTTCTGACACAAACCTCATGAAAAAAGTAGCTGGATGGGGTGTAATGAGAGGAACAAACATCACCCACCTGAATACGGTCAGATCTTCATCAAGTGAAGTTGCTGGACCTTTGGGATCTGAGTGAGACACACGCACACACACACACACACACACACACACACACACACACACACACACACACACACACACACACACACACACACACACACACACACACACACACACACACTGCTGTTGGGGGTCTCCCCTGATAAATCACCAGCTGGAGGCTGCATTCAGCTCCATGATATGTCAGATTTACTGAAGTATTTTTTCCAAAAATCCATTCCCAAAGTCTGTGTGTACTGATGGCGTTAGTCTTTAAATGTTTCAGGCTCTCTAACACAACCCCATCAGAGAAACAGATCAGAGGGAGTGTAAACACTGATCATAGATTTACAAACCCCTCACTAAAGGTGTGTAAAGCAACCAGAAACCAAAGAAAGTGACGTGGTTCTGTGTTTTATTTCATTTAAACTTTCCACTGCTTCTGTCTAGCAGACACTTTAAACCCATGTAAGAACAGGAGGAGGTTGTTCATCTTACATCTGTAGGACATGGTGTCACGTGACCCTTCTCTTTCACCTCTGAGCAGACCAGTGATGATGGAAACAACAAGGGCCAGTGAGGAGGACCAGATCTGTTCACGGTGAGCGGCTCATTGATTGCTATTGATGATGTCTGGACAAGTGAGCTCCATCTGAGAGCAACAAACATGTCCAGTCGTTAATATGACTGAAGAAGCGTTCTCACGGTGGCAGCTTGCTTCCAAAGAGGCCTTTGACATAGATCTCATGAGTGCTGAGGTCATCATGGCTGTTGTGTCCCCTACAGCCTGCTGTCGTGGTTGAACCCGGAGTCTCCAAACACAGACTGTTCGGTATGTCCTTTCTCACAGAACCTGTTAACAGTTTCCTGATCACAACTAAAGGAAGTCCACCTACTGTGGTAGGTCCACATCTACGTCACATGACATCTACTGTGTGACGCATCAACTCTGCTTCTCCAGAGCTAAAGTGTTAATTCCACATCAGCACAGTTAGATTCATCAATCAATAGCCCGTGGTTAGCCACTTTCTGCAGGCGTCAAAGGATTCTGTCTGGTGTGATGCCAAAATTCAGTTGCAGTTGGTGAACATCTATTGCTAAGATATTGATTGAATAACTTGTGTTCCTTCAGGCTTCTGACTGTCTTCAGGTTGTTCCCAATGATCCTATTCTGGTGCACTCAGCCCACCCAATAGAGGCTTGGACCAATCTGGACGACGCCCCGATCTCCAATCGGTTCCGCTGGGTAAAACAACAGATCATTTTTAGACTTGAGCATCATTTAAATGTGTCACTTAAGTCTCTTGTTGTACGACTGTTTTTACTTGAATCAGTCACTGGTTCAGTTTCTGATGAGTCTCAAGTCTATGTATCAGCTCTGTGTAACTATCTGAGCTACAGAAAGGCCAACTTGTTGAGGACGAGGAGGAAGAGACTGCTCTTCCCGATCAGTCCATGTGTCTTCTGTGTGTGTGACGGCTGTATGAATAAATAACATGTATGTCCTGTTGATGATTAATAATCAGTGTCTTTCTGAGACACATTGTGGAGATTAGTGTAGTAACAGAAGATATAGAAATTATTTTAGCGTCCATATTCACCAAAAACACACTAATCCCACTCGTTTCCCGTGTCAGTCTCTTCACACTCTTTTCTCCAACAAATCTGCTGCTTTATTGGGGAAGTTGAGACGAGGTGAACGCGATGGATTCTTCTCCAGGCTATAGTTCTTGTTGCTGTGTGTCCAGGTGTTGCAGTGTAAGCAGTTAGGGACTCTAACTCCATCTGAGTGTCACAGCTGGCCAGCTGTGGCTCGAGGTTGCAACACCATCGTCATCTCCAACAGCGCTGAGCAACCTCTCTGCTACCTCATCCCACTCCTCACCCACATGTTGCTAAACTCCATCTTCATCTCCTTTACCCCCAACACAGGGGTGAGACAACCCACGCCTCCCGTTTGGTTAGAATGTCCACCAGCGCTACGTTAAAGTGTTCTGTTGACCTTTTCCATGTGTCCAGCCCATTGCAGTGCTGCTGTGTCCGGGCTGGGAGAGAGTCCAGCTGGTGTATGACCTCCTGGAAGAATTAAAAGTCACCTCAAGCCTCCAGCCAGCCGTTGTGCTGCTAGGTGTCGGTGAAGACGAGGCAAAGGCCTGCAAGATCCCCAAAAACTGTAAGTGAGGAACAACCTCATTCACCTTTAGCTCACTGAGGAACACAACTGATGATTTTCCTTTTTTAAAAAATCAGGCCGGCTGCTGCTGACCACACCTTTCAGTTTCGTCCGTCTGCTGTCCTGCCGATGCTTCCTTTTCTTGCGTCTGTACCACCTGGTACTGGACCAGGCTGACCAGTTGTTTACTCTGGCTCCAGACCAGGTGATCCCGGCACCTCCCTCACGCCCAACATCTTCAGCTGCTAACTGCTGTCTGACAGGCAGCTAGCTAATAGACCATTTACAGGCATTTAGGGCTAATCCAACATTACCAAAATCTCCATGAAAACCCAAGATAATCCCAGCAATAAATTATCCACTCAGCTAGTTAAGTACATAAGATGTGCTAGTGTTAGCTTTGGATGTGTGGTTTGGCTCTAAGTAGTGATGTAGTTGGTTTTAATTAAACAAGTTTACTACTTTCCGACAGAATCACTGCGTGATGATGATGTTTTTTTCCCTGAACAGGACCAGTTTCAAAACCTGTGAAAATTTGGAATTATGTCTCAGGTTGAGGAAAATTAAGATGAGGATTTTTGATCAGTCATTTTTGTTATTTTAAAAAATATTGTATGTCCTTAAATCAATGTTGCCAGATGACGACTATCCTGCAGCACTTCCAGAGGGTGACCTCCAGTGAGGAAAAGCCTTCCTCTCCTCAGCAGATCATTGCTGTGGCGAAGAGATGGACGAGTCACGTGGAAGGTTTGCTTAACAATCACATGTCACAACCCTGCATTGTCGTGACTGTCCCTAAGGAAGCTGCACTCTACGCTGATGTCCAACAGGTGTGTGTCAATCTGTCTTCAGTAAACGTAGCCCACTCATTTTATAATAACATTAGATCAGCTATTTTAATCTCAGAATCAGACCAACTCTCATGGAGCAGCATCACCTTACATGAAGAACTGAATAATTCTTGAAAAAGCCACTGCTGCTTTACTTTCTAAGGACTTCAGATATCGTCAACCCACAATCCTCTGAGAGATGACATGCGCCTTGTCATCAGCTGTTATTGTCCTACAGATTGTCCTCATGACTGTCGAGACCAGTAAGATCTCAATCCTGCTGTCGGCTCTGGACTTCAACCCCAACGTTGGACAGAAGACACTGATTGTTACCAACTCTGCTCAGGAAGCTGAAGATGTTTTTCAGGTGAAACCACACATTCACTCATCTGATCAAACTGGAAACTGAACTGAATGAACTTGTGCCAAAAATTTCACTAAATGATCTTAATTTCAGTGTCTATGATTGATTGATTGAACCCTAACCCTAATTACATAGTTACAACTTCGTAAATCATGATTATTAATAACTAATTACTAATTTAAACAGCAGAGATACCAGTCAAGCCACAGAGGCTGAAAATACCAGAAGAAATGTTTCATCAAGACGGGATTTTAGATTCAGGAAGACACTGCTGTCACCAACACCACCTTGATCAACATAAAATGCAGAATAAATGAGAAAGCAGATTGGGTCAGATTACTTTTTATCAGGTTAGATTGGGTCAGGTCAGATCTGATTCGATGAGTTGATTATGTATTAGATGAGATCATAGTAGATAATAAATTACTTCAGATTATATTATAGACTCCAGGTTAGATTATAATCTATTAGATTAGAGTTTAGATATGGTTGTGCTGTTTTGATGATGTCTAATAGTGGATTGATAGTAGTTCTGTGTCTCTCTTCGCCTTCAGGCTGTGAAAAACAAATCGGCATATTGTCTCATGATCCATGAGGGCTTGATTCACCAGTCCAATTTTGTTATCCAGCAGTGGAGGAAAGACGTTTGCGTCGGCAGTCATGTGATCCTAGGTAAACTAGTGTTTTTACTGGTAGTTTTGACTGGTAGTCACCGCCGGCCAGATGTCTTTATCCTTGATGTTATTGACTTCTCAACTCCAGTGATCACCAGTGAGACTCTGAAGTGTTTGAGGATCACAGATGCATCCTGTGTCGTCCACTACGGCTTCCCTTCATCTCCTAAAGCATTTGGCATCCGATTGTTCTGCATGGCGGAGAACTTCAGAAACCTCTCCAAACGAGTAAGAATGATTTGACGAAATGCATTCATCTATAAATTAATGAATATATTAACATGTTTTTTTGTCCATTTGTGTTTCGTAAGCAACCTCAGCTGCAGTTAACTGCAGATTTCCTGTCAGCCTTTCAAGTTGCCAATAATCCACACTCAGAAACAGAAAAATTTGCATTGCCAAGAACTTTTACACCTTTGAGGAATTTGCTGTCTAAAAATATTGTAATATTTATAAGTTCAACCAAAAAATAATTCAAAATGCAAAAAAGTCAAAAGAGAGAATGGAGGGGAACACAGGGAAATTGTTATTTCTTCTTTTCTGTTCTTTCCCAGGATCAAGCTGACAGCTGCACTGGTCTCACCAAGTCAGTGCTGCTTATTTCTGACAGGAACGCTCATCATATCATCGGACTCCTGCGTTACCTGGAGAGAACCAATGCCTCACTTCCCCCTGAGCTGTTGACCTTCTCCCAGGAAGTCCACATGGCCCGTGAGGACCAAAAGACCAGCATGCCTTTGTGCAGCTACTTGAAGAGCTTTGGAGTGTGCAGGTCTTTCATAGAGTGTTGTAGGTCTGATAAATCTATTGACATCTGTTTAGTCAACAGCTCCATGCGGTCACACAGTCAACACCAGAGAGACAGGATGGATCCTGAGCCAAATCATCCAGAGTTTAAGAACATGACCCAACTTATGTGATCGTGTTTCCTTTTTGCAGAGACAGAAGTGCATGTCCTGATCGTCACAAAGTCATGTTGCATCTGGACCAGTCTGTCCTTCCTGCCTCTGGCATCATTGAAGTAAGTGCATTTATGTACGTCTGCTTTATTTCATTGCCTCATAGAGCTAACCAGTGGTTTAAGTAGAAATCACTCCATTAATGCCACTGTCAACAAGGAACAATTAGAAACAGGCTTCAAATCTATTTTAATGTATTAACATGGTTGTTGGTTTATTAGTTGGGATTTGTGTGCTACAGGGATGAAGATCCAGATCCAAAAACACATGCTCCAAAATAGTTTGACCAAATGCAATTGATTTTTTATCTTATGGACACCTACTGTATTGATTGTTGTTGATGCACTGATGGAGACGTCTCATCTTGTGTGGATTTTAGCTTAATGTCAGCGGTTCCTGCTTTGATCTGAGTGAATCCCAAAACTGTTAAATGAGATGTTTTTCCTGCACTGCAGTCATCCATCCTCTCCTCTCTGCTGCCCCAGGTTGTGCCTCTCTACATTAAGACGGCATCGGTATTCTTCGGTCGTATTGTCGAGAAGGACGATGGAGGTTTCCCTGCCCTGGCACGTCAGATGAACAGTTACTATGCTGACAAGAAGCCTGGAGCTAAGGATGTGGTGGAGGGAGGCCTGTATGCCATGCAGGAGGATGATGACTTTCACAGGTCTGACATGAATACAGTGACAGGTTGAAACTCAGTGTGTCTTTAACTCTCTGCTGGTTGCTTACAGCCCATTCTTTGATTCTGGTTTGTTTAATTCTGTCCTGTCTGGATTGGATCATCTAAGAAAACAATTCTCTGCTGCAGGGTGAAGGTCCTGTCCGTCTCAGAAACAGGTGAACGGCTCTTCTTCAGTGTCATTGTGCGTTTCATTGATGTTGGTAAGGAGCAGACAGTCCGATCCCACCAGATCCTCCAGCTGCCCGACCAGTTTCTCAGTTTGCCCCCCCAGGCTGTGGAGATCGTCCTCTGTGGGGTCAAACCGGTTGACGCTGAGGTCAACTGGCACCCCAAGGTTGGCACTAACGCTTCACTGTTTCTTTACAGTAGAGTTTCTGTAGCACGGCAGTAGCTCCACAACAGATGTGTTACATGAACTCACTCTTGTTTGTTTCGCCAAAATCACAAACGAGTTAAATTGAAGATGATTGGCCCAGTGGGTCCCTGGGGGAGCACTGTTGATGTAAGGTGGAATTTGATTCATTAGGATATCGTAAAACATCTCTTAGCCTGAATTAACCTCATGCAATTGGTGGATTACGTACAATAGTTCTCATGACAGACCTACTGTTAAGTCCTTTGTGAGCAGTCATGTGATCAAACTTTTGAGACCCACAGGTCATCAGAGCAATCAGCAAGAAAATCAGAGGTCGACAACACCGAGCCAAAGCGGTTTTCAGTCTGGGAAACACTGTTTTCGTTGATCCCATGGTAGGTTTTTAGTAGGCAGTGTGTCCCTGTTGGGCACCAAAGGATGTCAAGTAACATTCTGTCAAGTGTCTGGTTGTCATGATTAAAGCGTTCTTCAAATATTAATATGATTTGTGGACTGGTTTGCTGTGATTTATAACCAGATAATGTGTTTTTCTTGTTTTTCCACAGGTGTGTTTGAGCCAGGTGCCAGGCATGAAAACTATGATCAATGAGTACAATGTTCAGTCAGAAATCCTCAACACTGGCATGGGGACAAAAAACCAAGATCACCTGGACTTGTTGAAGGCACTGTACCAGAGCACATCCCACCTCCCTGGGTAAGAAAACTCAGCTATCGCAGCAGACCTTTATGAAAGGTATCTCTGAATCTCTAGGTGTTGATAGTGTCCTATTAGTGAGTCCTAACAGGCAGCTATTCAGGTAAAGGAATCCTCCACTGATCGAAGGGTTGACAGTTTGATTCCCTGTCCTTGCAGTCTATGTGCCAGAATATCCTTGGGCAAAAAAATCACTGAACCCCAAATTCAGATAAATTCACCAGTTTATTCCATCCGTGAATAAGTGATGGTGTGAATAGTTACCGTTCCTGACCAAGAGGGGTCGCCTTGCATTTATCAATCTCACCACTATGAATGTCTATGAAACAGGTGAACACTGGTGTCTGCTGTAAATACTTTGAATGAACAGTCACACTGGATCACACTTCTAAGAGGACCAATACCATTTCATGCTAGTGATTTAGTAATTGCTTATCCATTTTTGTGATTATATAAAATAATTTAATGCTATGTATTAAGTTAATAGTTGTCCTTGTCTTTTGTTGTGATTCAAACAGTCCAGTGTCTCTTGATGATCTTGGTGAAGCTTTCAGTCATCTGGTCGCCCCGCTTCACCTTGAACTATGTCATCCAGACAGTCCAGTGAAACCGTCTCTGGTCCCAGCATCACCACTGATGCCGTCAGCTGAACCCCACCTTGTCCCGATGTGTGATCACACATCACTCTTGGGCAACCAGTTAGTTACTGTACAGACAAACAGCCATGAAGCTAATCTACACTCAGTTGGTCAGATGTGCAGGTAGGTGACTTCACTCTTCATCTAATATTCAAACTTTCAAGGAGTTTTATTCAAATTCCAGACAAATAAAAGAAATCAATCATCACACACTAAGAAATGTTCAAGCTACCTGAAGAGATGAATGAATATGTCTTGTGTGAGTTAACTTTTCTAAATTAGGAACTGAACGGGAGCTTTTTGACTGATCTACAGGTACGGATCTGAAGGGGAACTTGGTCCCAATCAGACCAGTCAGAGTACTTCTGTCAATTCCTGTGACAATGGTAAAAGACCAGGACCGACAGTCCAATTGATCATTAATAGATGGAAGACATGAAAATGTTTGATGTCTGGACTATCAGGAGAATGACCTGAAAGTTATCTGGAACTTGATCAGAATCAATATCCACTGTTACCACACAGTAAATCAGGTTTATGTATGTGTTCAGGAGAAGATGGAAGAGGCTCCAGCTCTGAGTCGATTCATCAAAGCAGGTACAAGATGGCTAAAATCTAGCTGTTGTTAAAGACGTTAGTTTCAAATTGGATCAAGGTGATTCACTGGAACTGGATCTGCTTTAATCGATTGGATCTGGTTGTGCTTTAGTTTCCACCCTCAGATCCGCTGGTATCAGACGTCCAAGTCTGTGATTGTGACGGTGAAGCTGACCAACCCGGAGGCTCAGTGCTGTGACTTCTACCCCGACAGGGTGGTTTACAGGTCCGTCACCGATCCTCACTCACTTCAAAAATCAGAGGAGATTTGTAACCATACTACACGGTTAGCATGGTTAGTCCATGGGCACATTAAACAAAAAACAGAAGTTAAACACAATTGTTACACTGGAGGAAACTTGTGTTTTCACAGCTAAAGATCAGTCAATGACTCTTTTGGTAGAAACTTGTGATTTAATATTTGTCAACTAATAATTATACAGCAGCTGGTTTAAAATTGTTGCTGTTTTATTCCCTTCCTCGTGCACAAAGTCTGTGTATAGCCAGCCTCACACTACAGGTGTTTAATTCAATGCTGATTCATGACAGGTGAAGGAGGATTCTTCTCGACAATGGTTGGTAGAGATGTTGTGTCCAAATTAGACAATAATTTAAGGTCAGGTCCTTTCTGAAACCTCAGGCTTGGCTGACTCATCAGGATCACCCTGATAAAGACAAACATTTTGAGAATCTTTTCCTACTAGGACCAGTCTGCACACCCGGGAATTGTCAATCCAATATGCTTTCCTCTGTAAATAGAGAGATCAGAGGTTAATCACTCAAATGTGACAAATCTGTCATGTAATAGAAGCTAAAGTGTTACCTGTCAGGACTCTGACAGGGGAAGCCTGTCGGCCTGGAAATCCACCATTCATTCAAAAGAACGTGTTTGTGTTCAATAATGTTCTGCAGTGATACAGAACATGGATTTTGATTTAGATTTAAAAAAACATTCCTGAAATACCGTCTTGAGGAACATTTCAATATAAATCCAAAAAGAGAACTCAACTTTCTTTTGAGTGGTGATTGACTGAATGTTGTTGCCCAGTAAACAAACCTAACTAAAGACTTGAAGTGTCTACGATGGCATTGATTGACTCTTCCTGAGGTGTGACGGAGGGTTCTCAGTGTTCTAGTGGGGGTGGAACAGCGACACCTGACTGATGTCTCTCTGCTGATTGCATCCAGTGGTAGAGTAGATGGACGGACCTACAGAGCTGACCTGCAGCTTCAACACAACATTGCAACAGACAGCTGCCGCTGGGAAATGAAGTCCAGTGAGCCAGTCATCCAACTGGTCAAACAACAGCAGGGAGACTGGGAAAAACTGCTCAAGAACAAGGTACTGGAGTTCAGTTTGTTAACAGCAAGAATTAGATGACAAGCGATTGTTTAATCTGTGCAAGATGAAGTTCATAGTTGAAAGACATCTTCAGATTTAATTTAGGAAAAATACACTACAGTTTACATTTATATTTGTATTCACAGAACATTTTTGTGAGTTATGACATGGAGCACTTGGAAGACAAGGAAGACAGAATCCCCAAAGGTGAGAACCACAGATGTAGTTTAAATCCCAGATACAATAGATATCCTGGTGTCCATGTTAGCGATGGTCAGCAGTACTTTTAGCATTGTTATCATTGATAGTACAGCATTACATTATGCTAATGTGTACCGGTCTCCAGGTCGATGGTTCCTCGTGGACCCTAAAGAAGATGACTGTTACGTGACATCAGAGAGCGACAGCGACTGAAGGTGGATCAGAGTTCATCAGCTGCCCCTGCACTACTGTGGCTTTTTTTCTTTCTTTTTTTTGCAGTGAATGCCTGTGTCCCTCTAAAGTTTAATGCATTTGCTTTACTGTTGACAGTTTGGTTTATTCTTTTTTTTTTTTTGAGTGTAGTGAAATTAAATAAGTGAGGTAATGACTACAGGTTGGAGGGCGTTACTATGATTGTGTATTCCAGAGTTTCATTCTGTGTTTAAGTTCAGTTTAAATCCTAGAGTACTTTCAATGATCATGTGTCTAGTGCATTAGATAAAGGAGTGAAGCAGAAGGATTTGTGTTCAGCTAAAGTTCCAGGTTGTTATTTTTACTTCCTTTCTGTCATTTTTGATACGAGATTTGCATTTGTTTGTTCTAAAAATTTCTGAAGGCTGGTCAAAGGCCTTGACAGCAAGTTCAGTGTGGATATCTGATGACATAAATGAAGTCACGCGTTCCTCTGGATGTGCGTCCTGCTGCTCGGCTCTGCCTTACATACATGGATGCACATAAGCTTGACTGGATTTCCTGTCGGCCCTCATTCGGCCTGTTTAAGGCAGTGTTGCCTTGAGTTAATTCCCATTAAATATTTTGAAATGTCCCTGAGTTTATTGTTTTATTTTGTCTTTTTTTTAGTGATTTTTGTTTGAATACAGAGTGAAAATTTTAATTTTATTTGGCAGTTCTTAAATATGAGTCATTATTTAAAGTTTGGTGTAAGCAACTGGTTACCAGTAAAGTTGTTCAAGTGTTTCTGGATTTATAAAAGAAATTTGATATTGGTAAATAATGTAAAAATGATCAAAAACCCAATGCAGCACAATATTGATTTAGTATTACTAATGCATTGATCATCATAACTGGTTATAATTTACATACTTTAAATGGTTTTTTAAATTCTATTTTAGATTAATATCGTAGTTGTTGAAGCGTCTCCATAGTAACTGTTTGAACATTGGTTTTCAAAGTGTTTCTTTAGGGGGCTCCAGGGGGTCCCCGGCCAAAATGGCATCACCTTTTTGAACTTGGTTACGACACACTACTCAGTAGGTCAGCCACCACTCAGAGTTGCTTCAACAGTTCAACTCAAACTGTGTCAACGTGTCCCTACACAAACAGTTGTGTTTGTAGCTTCCAGCCGGATAGTTTTGCTAAATCACAGGTGTTCACTTTGTGTTTTGATTGTTCACCATGTTGCTCTTAGTAGAAATCATCTTTTCAGACAGGCTTGCTCATATAATTAACTTGTGACTCTGGGATTACTGTGTACAGCTCTCCAAAAATCAAATGTCAGATATTGATGGATAATAAGTTGGAAATCTTTACAGGTATTCAAAAACTAAATGATGTGACAATGGACACCAGGAACCAGTACCAAAAACTCAAATCACAGGCTGGTCTTATGTCTGACCTCATGTATTGACGTACCATCCTGGGGGAGCTGGACTCCCCATGCAATCACCTTATGGTACCAGTAGTGTTGATGACATACAGAAACAAACCTAGAGAAGAGTCAGTCTGACTGACACACCCCACATGAAGACCACCTTCTTTTTGTGGGTTGTCCTCTTTACGACTCTCCAATGCACCTAATGTTTCTTTCATTTGAACCAAAGCAGGTGAAGATAATTTGCTCTCAGTGCTTCCTGTGTGGTTCGATTGATGTACCTGAAGTTCAATGATTTGGTGTTAGGATGATGATTCCTTTAATTTTTTCTTCTTTTTTGAGGGGATGGGGGTGGTATGGTGAATTGTTTACTTTATATTCATATTATACCTTTATTTTTATGTCATTTTCCTTTAAAGATCTTTCCACTTGATGGATGTCATTTTATATAAAAACAGGAACAATAACTGACTGCTGAATACTGCTGTGTGGAAGGAGGCAGGAGCGCTGCAGTAGCATGGGCTGGCCGGTAGGTGGTGGTGTGAGCGTCCATGTTTGGGTCAGCTGAAGTTAAAACAGAAAACAAGTCTTCCTGAGCTGAACAGCAACAGATAAACATCTAACGTCCTTCATCTCCAAGTTGTAGTGATTTCGAGATAACCTTAAACTCTTGGAGCTCCTCACTGACAAATAGCCCCTACTGGAGGTCATGACGGATGAGCTCAGAGACTCGCTGCTGACGGGTAAACAGTGTCGTTAGCATTTCTTTTTAGCATTAGCGTGTAAGTTAGCTCATGTTTTAGCAGACAAGCTAACACTTTATTTCATAATTGGCTAGAAATACGTTGAGTCTTTGCTGGATAGTGTCAGAACGGAGCCTGTTGGAAGATGAATGAACCTGTCGGAAGATGGATGTGTTCGGTTAAACTAGACGGGAACTGAATTTGTTGTATCAGTGACAACAACACTGAATCCAAAGGAGCTAGCCGTCCAAACAAAATCAATTAAAAAACAACATTAAATCTACAGTTGATTAACATGTCAGCGGCATGGGTTTATATATTGAGATCATTGTTCATCGTTCCGGATCGCTGTGGTCAATCCAAAACAACCACGTTCGCATTTTAGGACTTAAACCACCACATATCAGTCAATGTGAGTTTAAGCATTTACGTTGTTTTTTAAATACAAGTTGAGATAGAATAATAAATAGTACGCCGAATGTATCAGAAGACGTTTGAGATTCTATTTGGTGTCATATATTCTGTTCATTTCTTATCTGGATAAATAATAGGGAAAATATAACGTTTTGGAAATGAAGTTCGTCACATACAACTGGCTGCCCGGCCCTTGTGGGCTTCCGTAGACGTCACAGTCTGCATGCATCCTGCACGGGTTGTCTTAAACACAAAAATATATTTAAATTTTTTTAAAAAGAAGCTGTTTTCCTTTTTGGTAGAGAAGAATGAATGAGTGATGTTATTTTCTGTTTGAGTGAGAAAAAGAAAATTATCAGAAAAAAAAGATAAAATGTCTTTTTCTTTTCTTCCAGTCTCTCTGAGACTGGAAGTGTTTTTCAGAATAAGAGCATCAATGTGGTAGCCAGACTCTCGTGGCCTGTCCCCCCGTCAAGCGTTAACCACTGTTAATCTACTGTATGTGGAACTATTGACATAAAGTCTCAACTGGATTAGACACACAATGTTAACACAATTTTCTACAGACTTTGTTTTACAACTTCTATAATCATGTTACATTTTAGCTGATCAAATCAGCTGGTGAGTTCTAAGTAAAATATTTTTTGGTTACTAGTTTATTTACAGCATCTCAGAATCTCTGACATGTGAGGCTCATGTGTTGAAGTGTATTCATGATCAGTGGGATTTTTGGTGGCGATGTCAGGTGTGTTTGTGTGGGTTATTGATCTCTGATGCTCCAACTGTGATGTCGGACTGACTTTTGTTTCAGTCATGTGACATGAACATTCCTCTGCTCCTCTCAGTACTCCAGCTTTGGGGTGGTCAGGTCATGGGAACTGTGAGATCATGTGACTCATTCCTTGCCTTCATTCCAGCTGAGCAACCACAGTCTATATCTGAACTGGTTTCCAGTTATTTGTGTCTGGAGCTGAGGGAGGATGAAGCTGGTTTCTGAACAGAGTAGTGGGGTGAGTCTTTAAAGGGTTCAGAGAGGTGAATGGTCATTTGATCTGACCTGGGATCACCTGGAATAGCTCCATCAGGATTAAAGGTGTGTTGCTGATGAGTGGATGTAGCAACAGTTCAGAGATCCGTTTGTTCGATCCTCTTAAGTTCACATTTTTAACGTCCTTCCTTACAACATAATTGTGTTTCATCAACATTTTCATTCTCAGATTTTTGAAGATGATGTTCATGTTTTTCCCAAAGCAAACTGGAATCAGATCATTAAATCCTAAAGTAGATATTTAGATTTTTAAAGTCTCTTCTCCATCTTCCTCTTGTGGTTGTAGCAGTGGTTCTGAAAATAATTAAACGTCTGAGCGTACCAAGGGGATCGTAATGTTATAAAAATATATACATGTAGAGTAAGTTTTGAAAGTTACATTTTATGCTACGATATGTTGAGGAAATGAACCGAAAAATACCATCTTCTTCTCTGACGATGATTTAATGGTGAGAAAAGCTCCTGTCAGGATGAATGAACTTCATGATCCAGTGACGTTCTAATATCTGATGAGGTTTGCCTTCATCCGCCTTTCTCACACCTCGTCGTCGTTCACTGAGGTTCCCTTTTGAACTGGTGGTTGTTGCTTTGATGGACGCGTTGGTAATCTACACATTAATCTTTGTTGAAGTATGGATCACAGCGGTGTGTCTGATCCTTCTGTGGCAGCCTCTTAACACTGTAGTCGATTTCACTCACCAAACATAGAACTCCTCATAGAGGCAACGGCAGCAGCATAACACCTCTCCAGTGTTAGAATTTTGTTGTGCAAAGCCTTTTGTGTGCTGGTTGTAATCAGTTCCTTCTCTCTTCCTCTCAGCATCCAGACCTCCACCTCCTGATGGCAGTCTATGACGAGAACATCCTGAAGAACCCCTTCTACCTGGCATTTGAGAAGCAGAGACCGGATCTTTGCAGCCGAGTGGCCGAGCTCCACGGCATCGTGAGTCGCTCCCGTTGGCTTCATGACTTTCACACACTAGTTAAACCCACCTGGTCAGGGGCATCTGTAAATCTACCTCTGTAACAGGTGTGTGTTTTGACTTGATGACGTCATGGGAGGTGTTAGTCACTGCAGTAACCAGAGTGACGGTTGGTCTTTGTGTATCCTCAGAAAGTGTGTAACTGTGGGTCTTCAGCATAGCAGATGTTCAGTTTCACTAATCAACAGCCAGAGCTGCTGATTATGTTTGGTTGAGTCACACAGCAGCCCCCCCCCCTTTCTGAAAGAGATTTTACACAATTAAGTTGCGTGATCTTGATGATGATCCATGTATTCACAGCGGAATTTCTAGTCTTGTGAAACAGATCATTCACTGTCGTCCGTAAAACACTGTCTTCCCTCTTAATTAATTATGAGCATTCCAAAGTGAATTCATAGTCTGATGTCGCATGTCTTCCCTTCGTGCCGCGTTCACTGTCATATGATGTGGGATTTTTTATGAGCGCACAGGAAACATGTCAGAATTAACCAGCAGAAGCGACTTGGATTCTTTCACACTCTTCTGAACTTGTAGGTGTTTTCAGTTCCATCCAGACCAAAATTGCAGATGTGAAACCTGTCTCTGGCCACGCCCAATAACAGGTGGTCTCAGTCCAGATCCAACTGAAACCTGGTTTGTTTGTTCCTAGTTTGATAGTCCTTTTGGATGGTTTTGACTTTTTTTGCTACATTTCAGGGTTACAGCAGGTAACCAATACATAAAATAAGAAGTAAGACCAATTTAAGAAGCAAAAAATGAACTATAGGAACTCATGGGAAGAGGAAGAGACAGTATTTAATAGTGATTCCAGTAGTCATCCAGAAAAACCCATAGTACTCTGAAACTTTTAATTCTCTGCAAAGAGGAAGCAGGATATACAGTAAGAGGCAGGACTGTATAAAGCTGACGCAGCATTATGTCATCATGAGTGATGCGTCAATAAAATCAGTAACTTTACAGTTGACAAAGGCAGTTTTCCTTTTTATAATGACCTGGACATAATTCTGGACCACTGTTTATCAAGTATAGGGAGACTAAGGCCACAATTATGATGTCAGGACAAAGGTCTTTCATGAGTGCACTTCATAAATAACAATGTGAAACCGAAACAAAATCAAAACCTGAGCTTTGGTTTGGACTTTCAGGTCTTAAAATACCCTAAATGACATTGTGCATTACTTTTTAGCCATTTCATTCAAGTCACAAATGCTTGCTAGATTTTTTTAAACTTTGCTGTGTCTTTTGAGCAGATGAAGGATTTAGTGTCTAAGTCTGGGTATTAGTTTTGCACAAGCTGAGCTGAGGTTTGCAGCAGCTCTCAGATCCTCCAAATGTTACCCTGTTCACTGAGAGGTGTTGGAGAGATGTTTTTTCACATTAAACTGTTTTTTCTGTCTTTTTACTAGTTTCTAACAACCAGGTCTTGTCAGAAGAGGACTGAACCTTTAGATTTACTAATCAGTCACAGCCTCTCTTCCTTTCTGAAAAGAAACTGCGGTGTGTCACCCAATCACAGAAGCCCACTGCTTGATTAAATCTGTCACATAAATGAAACTGTAATACTTCCTGTCTGTTGGTTACCTGCAGGTTCTGGTGCCATGTTGTGGAAGTTTGAACTTATGCAGCTTCTCAGACTCTCAGTTCGACAGCTATGTTCTGCTGCCCTTTGAGGACAGATACCAGACTAATGACGGAAAGGTGAGTCCTGTGTGACACATCAACTTACACATATCAGCTCCATCATCCTTAGCATCCTTTCCATCACTTTAAAGCACGTCCCCGTCACCTCTAATATCATATCCATCACCGTTACCATAATCTCCATCACTCTTAACATCAGCTCCATCGTCAATAAATACACTTTTTTGTTAAAGTCTGAGATGCTTAAAACAGAAGCTTGATTTGTGAATTCTGAGCTAAATTCTGGGCGCTGACTATTTTTCTGCCTCATTCATTCTTGTTTCTCAACAGGAGGTCAGGATCCAGGACAGGCAGGTCCTGCTGGGATCTGATTTTCCTTTCCCATCCTCAGTCTCCATCCTGTTTGATGAAACCTTCTACAACGACCAGGAGCAGAGCTACAGCATCCTGTGTATCTCCAGGCTGGTCGAGGCGGACCCGGGTCCAGATGATCTCAGACCGCCGGCCCCCTATTGTCTGAAGAGCCTAGAGGACGTCAGGGACATCCTGGGCCGCCATGTCCAGAAACTGGACAAACTGATCCAGGGCTTCGATCAGGCCTTCAGGGAGCAGGAGAGGAAGGGACTCCGCCATCACATAGTGGGAAAACATGATTTTTCTATCCATGTCATTCTTTGTTCTGGATCATTTCCTCCTTCTCTTCTTTTTGTTTTTTTTGTTTTGTGTGATATTTTGATTTTACTGACGTCTGTTTAACTTTTGAAGTCTGTTCAAACTAAATATATTCTTTGGATTTGGTCATGTTAACTTTCATTAGGACTGACTGTTGTTTCTCTCTCAGGACTCCGTGAATGGTCTTTACACGAAATGTCTTCAGTGTTTGCTGAGAGACTCTCGTCTGGTGAGTAAAGGCTCACTGATCATCCGTAGAATACTCAGAGACTCGCTCAGGCACATGTAAAGCATGCAGGGTATTGTCAGCTAGCATTTGTCATGGTTACTCTGAAAGCCTGATGGATTTGTTTGTTGTCTCCAGAAAGTTCTTTGGAAGCAGGATCTTCACATGACTCTTCTCAAGCAGGCTGTAGAGGTGATTTCTGCATTCATTAATGTACACTAGTTGAATGTGCGGTGCTCTCACAGACCAACAGACTCATTTGTACTACAGCTGTCTCAGACGTCATTATTATCAATGTATCAGCTGATATCTCGGCTGATACATTGATACATTTACTGTCACCAAATGAAGCTGCTGCCGTTGGATGTGGTGTTCTCTCTCTAACAGAAATGTTGTGTGTTTTCTTGTCAGATATATGTTCATCATGGCATCCATGATCTAATTTTTAACTTTGTGGGAACGCTTGAAGCCAGCCAGGTATGTAGAAGGGAATTTATTTTCCCAACCTAAGAGTAGGAATCGTGTGTAGAGACATGACCCCATAGTCCAGACATGAAGAATACAGGCACTGTAGAACGCAGCTCATACTGACCAGAAATTCCTTCAGCTTCCTAAATGTTGCTGTTGGCCTCTTTGCAGTCTTGTGTTTTTGCATCAACTGTAATTAAGCTATTACAGCACAGTCAGGACCCAATAAAAGTCTCAGATCTAAGAAATTGCAACTAAACTATTAAAGTTGTATTAAAAAAAGCACACTTTAAATGTCAAATGACAATAATTTAAGGAAATACAGCTCTTAGAACTGGGTTTAAAAATACAGATTACAGTTCGCCTGATAGATTGTTGATTAGAATGAGTTATTTAAATTTGAAGGGAAACCTGTGTCCAGCTATTATTGGAGTGATAACTGCAAATCATGCTTGACAGGCTTAATGATCTATGAATAAACTGAGAATAAGAGGAAGCAGATGAAATAGAATAGAACATGATGACGTGAAAGCATCACTCCCCACAAACACCCCCACCATGTTGATGTTCAAATTGCCCTTGATATGTCTTTTAAGTGTTTACATAGTTGTTGTGGTGGCGGAGTCACAGACTTCCTCTCATCTCCACAGGACGCTGCTTTCAACAAAACCAGTAGGAGTCTTCAGGAACTGCAGCAGAAAGATCTTGGAGTCAAACCGGAATTCAGGTCAGTAAACGTTTCACAATCCCACAAGAGGATACTGTCTCTTCTAGGCTTTACAAAGACATTTACATACCGTAAATGCCCCCTTTTATTTTTATTCAATGTCTAACGATCAGCAGACTGATCTAGTGTCAGTTCTTAAACAGAAAAGAGCTCAAGCCTCCTCCAAAATTTACTTGTAAATGAAATTTGACATCCTAAATTGGAATATCTGAAGTGAGAGAGAGGCCGCTTTAGTATGACTTCAGCGGACGGAGTTGACCTGAAAATGTCTTGGTTGGTATCACGTGATGGGTTATGAGAATGGAAGCGGTGATACTTTATAGTTGTGTGAACGTGTGGTGAATATGCCTTTGTGTTGTGTTTGTGCAGTATGAACTTGTCTCGAGCAAAGAGGGAACTCAGTCAGCTCAACCAGAACACAGCCCCCCTCCTCAAACTGCTGTGTTTGCAAAGAGTTGCCCTGACTGCCACCCAGACCCCTGCACACACCGGTATGTCTGACCAGTTATCAGATCTCAGTAATGATCTGCAGTGATGTGATCATCAATGAATGAATGAATGAATGTGGAGACCTCAGTGCACAGCGTAAGATGTTTTATCCCTAACTAACGTTTTTCTATTAGATTACATCAATCTGTCCATGTTAAGAGGCTGTGCACCACAGTCCTTCTCATTGGCTGTAGTTCTCTAATATTATAACAACTACTCTTCATCCAGCGTTTAGAGAAAGGTATGTCTAGAGAAAGTTATGGATTTTTAAAAAAACATTTTTTACATAACAGTAGTTTGAGGATTTCCAGTGAGACACAGAGATTTACAAACGTCCGTCTGCACCATCATTGCATCAGATGTGGGACTTATCTCTGTGTTGGTCTTGTTAGATTTCTGCTGTATTTGACATCAAACACTTTTACAATTCTATTAAAGGAACGACACTGAGTTCGTCTTAGTCATCAGATCGTAGTGAGTACATGTTAAAAAGTTCTCCATGTGCAACAAGATTAATCATAGAGTTCCTCAGGTTCCGCTCTTGGACCAGTGTGTCCACCTTAGATATGCTGCCTCTTGTTAATATTATCAAGAAATAATCCATAAATGACACTGAATTAGTCTAGGCGTGTCTTGCGGATATTAAAAAAAACTGGATGAGTATGAATTTTCTGCTATTTAATTCTGACTCAACAGGTCATTGTGCTGGATCGGAACCACAGCATTCAGTCTGAACCTGGTCTGTTCCTGGACTAAAGTTGGTTGTGTTTGAACAGTGTGTCAGGACTGAATGTGTTGTGTGTGCTTCTCCTACAGCTTGTTTAGAGGCTGTGAGCGCCGACGACCTGCTTCCTGTCATCCTTTACCTACTGGTGAAGACGGACATCCCCAACTGGTGAGCAGGGGGAGGGGTTGTTATGTCATATCTGGAGGAGTGTGTGTATATGTGTGTGTGGGGGGTGTTAAGATTAGGGTTCATTAGAAATGACCCTCACCTTTCTTTCTCTTCAGGATGGCTAATCTGAGCTACATCAGGAACTTCTGCTTCAGCCAATCCCACAAAGACGAACTGAGCTACTGCCTGAGCACCTTTGAGGCTGCAGTGGAGTACATCAACCTGGGGAAGCTGCAGGACACACACGCTGTAAGTCACTACACACACACACATTCATCCAGGTGGGATAACTTTGTCTCAGCTGAGTGACGGAGGTCGTCCATGATGGGTCTGTCCCCACAGGGCTCCGCTGAGCTGAACGGCAGGACGCTGTTCAAAGAAAGGATGAGTCTGCTGTCTCAGAGTACTGCCACGCCCATCCACACTCTGTTTGAGGTGAGTTAAGGTATTCTTCAGAACCTTTCATCGGCATTTTCTCTGCTCTAGCATCAGTTGTCTCCTGAGTTGTTCCACAGCGGGACACGTCTTTGATGTGAACCCTCAGAGTCAGCAGTTGTTGCTGAGCCAACATTATCAGTGGCTTACCCAGGCATTCTGTGTCTGCAGTTTAATTGTTTTACACGTTAAACTGGTTTATTCTGTGTCAATGTAGGTTCTCAATTATCCAGGTCATGGTTATCCAAAGCTGTTTGAATCAAACCACGTCATTAAGAAAGTTTCTTGAAGACGTTTCACATTTCATCCAAGAGGCTTCTTTCAGTTCTAAAACAACGGAAATGGATGGATTGATTTAAACAGCTTTGGATGGTTTATTCAGAATTAATCAGCACTGATTCAGAGAAGAATGGATCATTCATTTGTCTGTCAAAACCTTGTCTACAACACTGAATGACTGATAATACGATAATCCAATTGATTAATTTCATAAGGGACTCTGTAAATTCTCAAGCTCTGTTTACGCATCCGTCTGTGTGTCTGTTGCAGCACATAGCAAACGGTGATGAAGTGGAGGTCGAACGTCTGCTGAGTGAAGGAGAGAAAGACGAAGACATCACCATGTGTCATCCTCTCTGCTCATGTGACCTCTGTGATCTCCAGCTGTCTGGGTTAGTGCGCACAGACACACACCATTAAAACATAATCTACTTGTGTACAAACGGATCTGAACTTGAGCTTCACTAATGAAAGTATGCATGTGCACACGCCATGCAGCATTCTCCTCTGTCACAAACACACCCTCCCAGTTCTGCAAACCATTTCAGATTCCAGTTTTCTTTCCTCCTTCTGTCTGCCGTTCCTGCAGTCTCAGGGTTCAGTTATTCTCTCATCACTGCTCAGTGCATCAGAACATACTTTGACAACCAGATCAGAGTTCATCACCCTCTTATAAACTCTAACTAAACCCCTACTAACTGCTTTCAAGATGCTAGGAGAGTGACGTCGCTGGCATCCAATACAAAAACAACTTGATCAACCCCCCAAGGCAACCTTGACAGCAAAAATAATTAAAAAGTTGTCATGCATAAAAAAATAGTAATGCAGATGGGAATAACAAATATGACCAAAAAATGATAAAATTTAAGCCAAAAACAGCGCACAATTAATTAATCTTCACCTGTTAACTAACCAGTTCAACCTTTAACCCCCCCCCCCCAGGTCAACCCTTAACCAACCATTCATTGATCTTGAACTATTACCTGAACCATTGGTGAACCTTTTCAACCAAGAAGTATGAACTAAGTGGTTGCTGACTTCCTGTTTCAGGCGGTTAAACGACCCTTCTGTCATCACACCGTTCTCCAGAGACGACCAGGGATACACGCCGCTGCACGCTGCTGCCCTCTGTGGTGAGAAGCTGCAACAACCACATCAACCATCCTGTGACATGACGGAACTAAAATGTGTCTGTGTGTGTGTATGTGTGTTTGTGTGTGATTGTGATAGGTCAGTCCAAGCTGATTGACCTACTGGTTTGTAAAGGAGCACCGGTCAACGCGACAGACTACCACGCCCTCACGCCGCTACACCTGGCCTGTCAGAGGGGACACCAGGGAGTCACGGTGACACATTGTGATGTCACAACATCACAACCACACACACAACTTTTCAGCTTCATGTTAAGAGGCTGACAGACTTACAGCTACTAGATTAAGAGTTACTAGCTAACAGATTAACGGGATGATAGACTGACTAAGAGGTTATACAGTTAAGCTGTGACATTGGTGTCTTATATTAGACATTAATCAATCATGTGTCTCCCAGCTGCTGCTGTTACACTACAAGGCTAACCCTGATGCTCAGGACAACAGCGGTAACACTTCTCTGCACCTCGCCTGTATGTATGGACACGAGGACGTAAGTCTGACTGACTATTCTGCTGAGAATTTAAGGCAAATAAACTGGCTCAAGAGTTTGTCTTAGTAGTCAAGTTACTTAAGTGATTATTTCAGTCCGAGACGATTCATCGAGATTTTTCCATCTCTGTTTTTATCGATATCTATTTTACTGTTTGACAGCGTGAAAGATCGGGTCTTCAATGAAGTTGTTTCTGTGCTGTGTGTCAGTGTGTAAAGGCGTTGGTCTACTACGACATCCAAACCTGCCATCTAGACCTGCAGAACGATAAAGGCGACACGGCGCTGCACATGGCGGCGCGATGGGGCTACGAGGGGATCCTACAGGTGCTCCTGGAGAACGGAGCGAGCACCGACGTCATCAACAAGAACAAAGAGTCGCCTCTGCAGTGTGCGCTCAACCCTAAGGTCAGGTCACGTCTGTGTGTGGCTAGATGACGCCTGATTTATTTTATTTATTTATTTATTTATTTATTTATTTTATTTGTTTTGCACTGTTACTGTTGAATGCTGCTGTTTCCATGGTAACTGATTCCGTGTTTATTTCCTGTCATTGTAGATCCTCGTGTTATTGCAGTCTAATCAGAGCAGTCAGTGCAGCAGAGTTGAAGTGAGTGTTGAGGGTTGGTGTTTTAATGATCACCAGTCAGTCACACAAGGCCTTTTAAGTTTGTAACTAACTGACTGACCAGATTTGAGTCACTCTAAGCTAACTTCTCTATCTCCTCTTCCTCTCCTTTTCCTCAGCCTTCAGACTACAGCAGTCGTCCCTCCTCAGTCTCCAGCACCTCCTCTCTGTGCTCTGATGTCAGATCAGAGGGAGAACGGCACCAACATAAAGAGGTGAGACAGGAAGCGACCTCTTCTTCAGCTCCCGTCTGAAATGAAGTGATGCTAAACAGAGGGAATACCTGTAGTACTGTTACTTGTAATGCCGATAAGACTATCACTAAAAGTATGCAGTCTGTCACTAGTTCTACTGCAGTACCTCGAGATACGAGTTTAATGTCTTTCGGCAGACTTTCTCTGATTTTGCCAGAATTTGCACATGAAGCAAAAATATGGACAGAGCGACGGCTCGTATCTGAAATAACAGCTCTTATCTCGAGGTACTGCTGTACCTACTTCATTTTCAGTATACCCAGAGTACTACTAGTTCTACTGGTTATAAAAATGTTTTCTGCCTTTTATACTAAAACAGCTTAGTCATAACTATCAGCTGTTTCTAGGGTAACCACTGCTATGGCTGTCATTGACAGGTGGAGAAGCTGTTGCGAGCCGTGGCTGATGGCGACGTGGAGATGGTGAGAGCAAATATTAGACCACATGTCCTCCATCTGATTGTCCTCATGGGTCAGGATGGGCGTTCAGAGCTGGTTCCAAAATTCTGAATAGTTAAAGAGATTTTCATTTTGATTCTGCGTATCAGTTTCTTATTACGTCACACTTTCTGCTACGTTTCAGTTGCCATGTTGGCACCATGCAGCCTCAGTTTCCATCTCATAGATATTTCAAGCCAGCGGCACTCACGCAGCAACAACTGGTTAATGAAAAGTCAACTACATTTGTTTTCCTCTCAACAATGAGACAGTAGAACTGTATCTGACCTAAATGCTGCAAATGACATCAAATGCAAATACAGAAGTGTATTTTTTCATAGATTAATGTAGCATAAGTAGACTTTTTTTTTTTTTTAACCTCTAAGCTATTTTGCTCACACAGCGGCAGGTATCCACAAACTAACATGAGGAAGTGAAAGATTCATTCATACCAGTGAGACGTTCTTAGCACAGAATTCTGCGTGACATGAGAATGTCACCAACAACAGGAACTGAAAAAAATAGGAATCAGGATCTGTAATATCCAAACGATCCCCATCCCCTTGTGTGTGTGTGTGTGTGTGTGTGTGTGTGTGTGTGTGTGTGTGTGTGTGTGTGTGTATTCAGGTGCGTTACCTTTTGGACTGGACGGATGAGGAAGAGGAAGAAAAAGGAGATTTTCGGTCGGAGGCGCTACTCTGTCATCCTCTGTGTCAGTGCGAGGACTGTTCTCCCGCTCAGAGGGTCTGCCAGCTACTCACTCAAACTCCCAATCATCAGTCAGATAATTAATCAACTAATCCATTGATTAACACGGTGGTCCATCTGTGCTGCAGCTGTCCGTCCTGCAGGCTGGAGCTCTTGGTGTCAACAGCTGTAACGTCGATGGCTTCACGCCGCTCCACGTTGCTGCCCTGCATGGTCACTGCGCGCTGGTCGCACTGCTGATCCGCCATGGAGCCAATGTCAACGCCCGCGCCAATCAAAGCGCCACGCCGCTTCACCTGGCCTGCCAGAACAGCCACGTCCAGGTGTGATGAGTAGACGAGCTGCTGTCACTCACACAGCGTCACGATGCAGAAGTATTTCACCTGTTAACGTCACAGACGGCAAATCAGAACAGGACATCCGTCTGTCCCCAAGGCATCCTCATAACTTTATTTACAGGGTCAGGATGTGAGTTCATCACATAATGAAATGAAACCACTATGTGTGTGTAGGTGGTGAGGATCCTGCTGGAGTGTAATGCTAAGCTGAACAAGAAGGATCACTACGGTAACAGCGCTCTGATACAGGCCTGTCTGTGTGGAGACGTGGAAACGGCCTCCATCCTCCTACAGGTAGACGTCTCACACGTTACACCAGAATATATGAACAGTTAAAAAAAATCATCGAGACACTGTTTGACATGGAAATAAAAACAGTTTAAAATGATTTCTTAGTCTGTCCTGATGCAGTTCAGAGCTCTGTCTTATTAATTTACTGGACATCACAACATTGCGTCAACACATTTCTTTGTCATACAATATTACACAGACTCTCCACTGATGCCATCCTTTTAGTTATTAAAAACAGATAATTCTAAAATCGTATTGATTTACTAAATTATCAATATATTTAGCATTATTTCAAGTCAATATGAATCTAATTGTGGTGCCCATAATTATTTAGTTCTCACGATTTCCATTATTCTCATTATTCTTGTAATTCTGAGGATTTACACTCCATTATGTCTTGGTTATTCTTTATAATTCTCCTAACTGAGGATTCTCATAATTCACATGACAATTACAATGATTGTATTAAGTTATGATTATTATCTGTGTGTTTGTTCAGAGCAATGCTTTGGTGAATGTGGCAAACCTTCAGGGTAACACAGCCCTCCATGAGGCGGTGAGGGGGGGTCACCAGTCACTGGTGGAGCTGCTGCTGAGGGGCGGAGCCTCAGTTGGCCTGAAGAACAGAAGACAGAGGACGCCACTGGACTGCGCCTATGAACTGGGAGGAAAGGTGGTGC
Organism: Antennarius striatus; assembly: GCF_040054535.1. Lineage (NCBI taxonomy): Eukaryota > Metazoa > Chordata > Actinopteri > Lophiiformes > Antennariidae > Antennarius > Antennarius striatus. Next base: position 21,653,461 of record NC_090779.1, on the reverse strand, counting down.
TTCTAAATAAATCTGGTTCTGTGATGATGAGAAAAGCTGATCTGTGCTTCAGCAGAATCGCTTCACAGTCCAGAAAAAGCAGCCCCCATTAATTTAAAATTTCTTACATAAATAAAATAATGTAATTTTAGGAACTGTATGTTAACTAATTCCCCTCAGAGAATAAACCTAATGATCTGAGTTTGTTCAGGAAATTCTGAGCACACTAATTTGAAAAGTTATCAAATGCTTCTGCATTGAACATTTTGGGGAATTTCAACGTGTCATCGTAAGAGGAAGTAGTTACTGCTCTTTTAAATGTGGGATAAGCTTTCCACCCTGAAGTCATCCACATGTCGGTGATCACACCACCTACTGGCAACAGGAAGCAATCATGATGTAATTTTCATGCTGTTTTCTTAACGTCATGTACTGGAACAGAACTGACAACCACTGTTGTTCTCTAGCGCCACCTACTGGATGCAGGAAGTGACACTCTTCCTACACTGTGCATATTGCACAAAGGTCTTATACATATTTGCAGAGAATAAATGAGATGAAGCCCAGAGTGAGCAGCCTTCATCGCTCCTCTCTCATTCCCTCACAATATATTTAGTCAAGTTGCATATAGATGAAACCCTGCAGTGAGACAACGGATTAGATGAGGTGTTGATTTGAACTCTGTACTGATTGTTCTTCTTCTGTAGAACACAGAGATCCTGAGGGCCCTGCAGAAAGCATCTGGACTGTCTCCAGATGATGAACCACTCAAACTTCTGTCTGTTCCCAAAGGAACTCTGGGTAATGAAAACTGTTATTGGAATTAGCTCACTAATGTTGTGATGACCAGTAGTTGTTCTCTGAAAAAACTACAACATACTCTAAACATGCGAAGACTCAAGTGGTGTATTTTGCTATTTAGTGACTTTATTGGTGGTGTTTTTCCCATGGTTACAGAACCTAGTCTCATTGTGAGTAGAATTTGCCCCCGATGAGGGTTTCTGGGACATAAGTTAAAATCTGTTAAATATCTTTTTCCCAAACTTTATGTACAAATCTTCCACATAATGAGGAGAAGCTGAGTGAAAATTTTACGCTTATGATCCTTTTTTCTTAGCTTTTTTGAAATGCTAATATTTCCGGGATATTTATTGACAGGGAAAACTCAATTATTTCTTTCTTCAGTGTAGAAACCCAAAAGCCCTGGCAGGGAATCCTGAGGATTTCATGTTTGGGTTTTTTTTTTTCTTGTTTCTACAGCTCATTCGTTTGTCCAGCGTTTGAGGCTACAGGATCAGGCCGCCGTCAGGACGCAGAGGATGGACCGGACCGTTACCAGGTGACGCTCACTGAAGTAAACCAACATTGTGATGCATTGTCATTACTGGGTCTGATTGGGATTGTTCTCTAATTCAGTCTTCAACAGATGAGGAAAGGTTCCTCTAGTTCATTGTCCAGGCTTTCAACCCATAGCCAGGTAAACGGGTCTCCTTCTCAACATTCAGGTGGTGTCTGAACCTCTGTTTAAACCTTTTCTGGCCCGACTCCAACACTTTACTGTTCTGCAGGTGAATCCAGACAGAAGGAGGCTGAGGCGGGGAGAGACTGTGGACGTCTGCTGCCCTTCAGTCAGTCTCAACACCAGACCCTGCCCCAAAGAGCGACCTCTAAGTCGCTGGCACACGCTGGACTTAGGAGAAACAGAACCAGAGCAGCTGGAGCCCACAAACCTGGCGCTCAACAGCCCAGAAGAGAGCTGCGATCCAGGGGACAAACCACAGCTGAATGGCCCAGGAACAGAGCCCATTGAAACTCCACCCTCTGCCCAAACTCCACCCCCCACTAGTTCACCAGTCCCTGCCAGGCATCCGTCCCCAACCCAGTCTTCACCTTCTGCTCACCAGTCATCCTCCACCCAACCTCCACTCCCTACCCAGCCTCCAACCTCCAGCGAATCTTCACCATCAGCCACACAACTAAACATCACCGAATCTCTAGCATCCACCTTATCTTCATCCTCCACCCAACATCCACCTGACGTCCAATCTCCACACTTTGCCCCACAATCACCTTCCACCCAACCTCCACCTCCCACCCAGTCTCTACCCTGTGTCCCTCAGCTGTCCCCCACCGGCGTTGAGTGAACGCCCGGTTCAGCTGGGATATTTATTATCAGATAACAGATAAGTTCTAGCTCCAGTTTGAAAAGTCTCTTCTGTTAGACGCTAAAATAACAAAAGAAAAATAGCAGTTATGTTTTAAAAATAAATGTTTTAAAGATAATGATAGAGGATGTTTACAAAATAAACAGGTCTGTGATGAAATATTTAACTTGAGGTAGTTCAAGCAGACTGATCTGATGTTCTTCTCTTATCGGACAGGTTGTCTTTTTATTGCCATTTATTGATCACTGAAGTGATGACAGGAAACGTGTGAGAGCGAGGGCTGAGAGTCAGACTTTCTGATGCCACTAGATGATGTTCCACATGGGGGTGCCACACTCATACTGAGCTAGACAACCCCCCCCCCCACCCAGACACTCCTGTGTTTTAGGTTCCTCCCCAGGTAACCGATGTTGAGCACATTTGTCATTTTAAATTTTCTAATATGCTCTTCATGCTGCTGCTGACATGCTGTTTGACTTTGGAGTGCACATTAAGCAGTAGCACACAACTAGCAGCTAAACTAGCTAATTTTGAAAGGATCTTGGTGTCACTGACGTGTAGGTGAACACTTCATGATCCACTAGAAGTACAGGTTCTGGTGTTAACCAGGACAGAAGAAGAAGCAGTATTATGGCTGAGCTGGAGTCAGTGGAAGCTGAAGCTCTTCCAGCAGGAGACACATGAAGATATTCAGCCCTGCAGATGTCTACCAGCAGAGACATCTAACCCACAGGAAAAACCGGCCATGACTATAATATAGAACTGACGCTTAATAGGTCGCTGATTTTTGTCAAACAGTGAAGCTGTCAAATGCTGTCTGTTTTCACCCTGTGAGGTTGAGACAGGCTAAACTTCATGTTTCAGTTGTTTTAACCTTCATTGTTGTTATTATGAAGTGATTTTTTTTTTTAATTGATTTTTGCTATTAAGCGGATTGTTCACTCTCATGAGGATGATGTTGTCTTCTTCGTGACCCTGAATGTTTCCTCCACAGACTCAGAGGGAGTCAAAATCACAAAGCTGCTTTAATTTTTTTTGAATGATATTAAATATGCATCTGATATTTTACCAATAACGTCCTGATTCAGTTTATTTATTTTTGAAAGTGAACTTGCACATAGATAAGCAACCCGTGACTCAATTCGGGTCTAATCTGAGTGATGTCTTTGGTTTCAGCAGCCATATTTCTACATTTATTACACTGATTTGGTAGTAATTTATTGATAGTCGGGACAGCAGCACATGCTTGACAGTGTGACTTGTACAGTATATTTAACAGTTATTTGATGCAACATGAAGTCCATCAGGTTTAATCATGCTTACAGAGAGAAGAGACATCAGGTGGAAACAAAACAAAAAGCATCAGTTGTCAAATGGAAGCACAAAAAATCCACAATTCCTCTTTTTAAGATTTGATATTTGTAACATCAGCTTTTGATTAGTTTGACAGACTTGTGACTTACCACTTTGAATAAATTGTATCCAATATGTAAAGATGTTATTTATCTGGAAGTACTCATTGTTATCACTGGCAACTGCTTGTAGTTTGTTCCTATTAACTTTTGATCTCTGGCGCTCTCATGTCTTCCTGTCCAGTAAAGGAGAAACAGAAGCGACCTGATGCTACTCATACTATATAATGTACTCCCATATCATACTGGAGGCGGTAGATGGAGATAGACCTGAACACCAGGTGAAGGTGGGTACAGGTCAAACATGTTAAATATTGTTAATATGTAAAGTAATTGTTTAAATAAAGCAGACAAAACGAAATGTGCTGAAGTTCTTTATTTCACTCCTAAAACCAGTGAGATGCTGCAGCAAATGATGAACTGAAAGTCATAAAAAACATCTATTTCCTCCTAAATGGATGCTCAAATTCATTAAGGTGTCAACAAACATGGTCACATTATAAAACCATAGAATGAAGATGAAACCAACCTGGGTTCTGATCTCTAGATTATTTCTATGAATGATCAATACAAGATGATCGTGGTCAATAACAATCCTTGAATTGTCATTATAAATTTTTGTCACAGGACAATTTTTAGAATTACTGCAAGTGTATTCAATGTTAGATAAGGAAATGGAAGGGGTAATGTTTTTTCGGACTTGCTCAGCTAACAATCCCAGCAATAACCACCAGATGAAGATGAGACTTTGTCCTGCTTGTCCAGATGAAAACTTTGAACTCCTGGTTTTAGGTTAAGCCCAGTCTGAAGTACTGGGATGTGAGCATGTGACCTATTTACTTCAGTCCTGAGGTTGAATATTTGTTTCTCTTGGGTGACTCCAGCTGTGAAGTTAGACCAGCTTTCCCACAGACTGGCAACATCTGGCACCAGTTAATCATTCCAGATCCACGGACTCTAAACACACTGTTCACTCAGAGATCGAGTCTTTTCTGGTTCTGACATGTTGTTTAAGGTTTCCAGCTTGTTGATTTTTTTTGTGTCTTTTGGTCCCGTTTGCAGTGGACCCATGACAGACCCCCACCCCAGCATAACGGACCAGGAGTTGTTCTGGGGTGCTGACCAGTATGATTTCTCTGTGGTACTGGGTGCTGCAGGGTTGGAGTGTTTCTGGCACTTTGCTCATCATGGAGAGACATTTTACCTGAGTTTCATGGTAAGAACAGATGCTTCCCTCAACGTGAGCATATTGATTATTTTTAGTTCTAAGTAATAAACTGTAGCTGAGACTGTTCTAACAGACTCAATTAAATTTCAAAATTTAATTGCAGAACCTAAAGACTTAACTGTTTGTCTGTAGGTCCAGTGGGTGACAGGAGTCGGCCACGACAGACACCTGTCTGTCAGCGTCAACGCTCCGAGTGGTCTGATGGTGTCAACTATTGATGATGCAAAGGGGCAAATCAGCTTTGAGGCAAAAGAGACAGGTCACAGCAACAATCATAACAGGAGAAATTAACACCAAAATACAATACATTAATGACATTTTAAAAACATTTTTAATACACAATATCAGAATTATTATCCGCTATGGTGTATCTGGGTCTTCTTCTAGTCTAGGTAGAAGCTCTAACCTTTCACAGATTCATGTTCATCAAATGACTCCGAAGCTGCATTATCTCAGCTACCTATAGGGGGCAGTACCACATGCCTCTCTGCTTCTGTCACTTCATACATACTGACTTCTTTCACATGTACATTTAATCTGGTTTGGGATCTGTGTCTGAATTCACATAGTGATGCAACTTTAAGAGCTCTCTATTTCTGCTATTTTTATTTCAGTTTAATAACGTTCAATTATTTCCCATGGTATTTAACTCATAGAGTTAACTCATAAACATTTTAAAATGTTTGTGGGAACTCCGTGACTGTTACCAGGATGTATCCACGCGATTGCTGATCAAATAGTTTCTACATTTGTCTTCAGGTTTCTATCAGATGTGCTTCAGCAACTTCCACAACCGATTCGGCACCATGCAAGTTTTCATCAGTTTTGGGGTTTATTACGATGGCCTCCAGGATGCCTCCAAGATCAGAGAGGAACAGAAGGAGAGAGAGGAACACCTGAACAGCACGCTAAGTATCATACAGGTACACACACATACGCACAGTTACTGATCCACTCTACAGTAGTCTTGGTGGTGATGGGGGTCCAGCCTATCTGCTTCATCCTGGAATCCACCATCAGCTCCTCATGTAGATCTTGACTGCTGCTTCAGACCCATCTTTCTCCAGACACAAACTCCTCCAGCGTCTCTCCTCTGTTAGCAGTAGTTCTATGAATGACAGATGGCACTAACAAACTCAGTAATTCTGTAGCATTTCTCTTCTGTAGGATTCAAGTCACAGTGTGGAGAAGTTTGTCTTCCACATGTTTCGATACTACAGCTTCGGACATATGAAGAAGAGCGCGGACTACTTCCTGCTGCTTTCCAACTCGCAGTACATCACCTGGTGGTCGATGGCGCTCAGCTTCCTTATTGTTACCTCAGGCTACCTGCAGCTTCTCTTCCTCAAAAGACTCTTCATCACCAAGAGCTGCAGCGAGGAGGAGAAGCCACGCTGCTAAAAATGGACTGTCAGACTTGCAGGAAACCCATGAAACATGAATCTGTAGTAGGGAAGACAGACACAAAACTGCCTGCGCTTCTGTGTTTTTTGTTCATGTATTATGTTGATAGAAAAGGAACTGTCATCTGTGTGAAGCCTTTGTATTGGCAGCCTGGTTCAATAAAATAAGATATAAGACTAATTAGATGACTAATTCTTTGAAATTAATTTTAAGTCAATTTTTATTTATATAATACCAAGTGTTTGTCAGAACTCAAAAAGGAACTGGTCTAGACCATCACATAGACAGGACACATGTTTTTAGGACAATGGAAAGTGGTTGAAACTAGTATCCTTGAATATGTTTGGCTAGGTTGGTGTTAGGAGGTTGAAATTGAGAATACTAGTGCTTCTCTGGTGTACACATGTGCACTGCAAATGTCAAGTGTTTGGACACTTGTGTTCCTGAGTTGTTGTATTTGCTAGTGTTTGCAGCACATGTATTACTTTACAGTAGTTGTGTTATTAAATACAACCCATTAGAAAACAATGTTTGCTTTGAAAGCACAAGTATTGAATAATGATAATATATTTATTATTCTTACCTTTATAAATCACATTTTCTCTTATTAGACTTTGGTACAGTCTTATGAATGGCTTCCATTCAGTGTCTGGTACTCCTATTGACATACTGTAGCTGACCGTCTGCGCGCATGCGCACTAGTGTAGCTGTCAATTCGAAACCAAGCGAGGGAAACCGGACCGGAGTCCTGCTGCAGCTGTAAGTTTTCGTTTTTATCTTCCAGTCTATTCACACTTCCATCTTTGGACACGACTGTATTTAACTAAGACGTTCCTTGTTTTAACTTCGCTCGAAATGCTGTTCATTGATTGAAGACGCTTGTTTGAAGACGCCAAGACGCTCCGTTGTGCTTTTGTATGTGGAAACAAGACATTTTGATTTGCATTACTTATTGGCACAATCGTGTAGCACCTAAAACAGCGTTTGTAACATTTTAGAAATCTGTAGTTTGCAACAGAAAATTCGGCTTATCCCAAATAACGCTGTGTGTCGGTGTTCACGTTTCTTATCTCTAAATATTGATAATTTCCATTGACCGAGGGTAAATAAAAAATTAAAATATTATTGTTAGTAATGTGCAGTATTATGTATTAGCAAGTCAGCCGATTTAATCAGTAGGGTCTGTTTATTTATGAGATACGGAACGGTATCTTCCGTCATTTGAAGATCTTTACAGAGAATCAATAAAACGTAAAACTGATTGATTTTTAGAGGGAGTTCATCTGACGTCACATACAACGAAATAATCGCAAATAAGTCCCAGGCTAGGCTTTTTTTTGTTTTTTTTTGTTCACAAACTTACTAAAACAGTGTGAAGAATGAGTTTGAAGTGTTTTCTTTCCCAGTTGCCACTGAATAATGATAATATTTTTTGCTAACGCTGGCTAAAGTTGGCTGCTAGGCTAACTAGCTCTGCTGCAGATAGCGCTATCTGGAGAAAAACACATTTGCACATTTATATATAGCCAGTATTGATGTCAGCAGTAATTGTTAATGCAGTTGTAATTCACCACAATTTAAAGTTGGTTTTAAAATCAGATTTTTTTTTGCACATCACTTCATCTTTGTACGTGACGCACGTCTGACGAAACAGATTCATGGTGACGTCACATTAACAAAGAAGAACATCATCAGTAAAGTCGTGATAATCACGTCTGTTCGCACTCGTGTGCTCCGTCGGTATTTCATTCATTTATTGCAGTATTTACCTTTTTATCTATTCAATTACTAACCTCATGTTATTCAGTTGTTGTTTTTTTCGATCCTCCGTTTTTAGTGTTTTAAACTTTCCTTCTACACACTAGTAGTTGTCTGGCATGTCTTTATTTATCGTGCATAAATATGTGGTGTTCCAGTTTTATTGTGTACATGTACTTATTATTAGTTCTTGTCCCTAAGGTCAACTTCTCGCCATGCCTGTCCGAGTGATGTCAGAGGGGGCGGGGTCAAACAGTCACCTACCAACACACCTGACCAAGATTCCCATCTCTCTCATCAACACCAGCACTGACTGCTCCGACAAAATGGTCAAGGTGAGGATTTCCCTGACAGACTATGACTTCATAATGAACTCAATAGGAAACAGTTTCCTAAAGTTTAGAGATAAATGCATTTTACTTTGTCATAAATGAAATATTTAATATTTTCTAGGGAATGGTGGTGCATAAAGGTCCACTGGTGTCGTTAATGACTGATAATTGCATCCTGAAAACTGTCATCAAAGGTAAATGTCAAAACGGTGTGTGTTTGTTCCCCCCTCTTGTAGTTTTTAAGAGCAGAGGAGTGTTTCATGCTCACATTTTAGATCCTCCGTCCTTTCCTCTCACTTTAAAATCGATGTTCCGCGTTCATCTGTTTTGCAGAAGAAGACAGTCAACAGAACACACCGTCCATTAACATGGTCATAATGGGAGACCTGGCAAAGCACTTCAATCAAGCTGTCAGTCAGGGAGTAAGTTGTCTGTCATCAGATCTATAATTTTGACAGAAACATCATTAAATAGTGAATTGTAATTCAAAATAAACATCCATGTGTTTAGGAGTACTTCTGACTGCCGTTCCTGGAAGTTTTTTTATAACATTTCTGGAAAATCTTAAACCTTTTAAAAAGTTAGTGTTTGGGAAACTTTAAGTTTTTAAATCCTGTATTTGGTGTATTTGAGTGATTATTCCCCTCGTATTGTTTCATTTTACCTTTTCTTCCCACAGGACAAGCGAAATTTGATTAGTTTTAAAATGAAGCAGAAAAGTGAAAAAAAGATATATTTTCATGTTTTCTTCTACATTGATCTCACTTGATGGAGATGGTGCTACTTCTGTGAAGAAGGGCGACTATTTTCGTATTTCTGTACTCTCAAATTCAATGACAGTCTTCTCTACTTATTGCTGTTTCTGTTCGTTTCACTGGTAGGATGTGATGATGGTCTCTGGCTTCACTGTGGGTAAATCTCCCACCGTTCATAAAGACAAGTTCCACCCCTTCAACCTGCTGCTGTCAGGAGACGACGCCTGCATTTATGTGCGGACCTTTAGAAAGCTAACTAGCACACACTTATTGTACATTGTGTGTGTGTGTGTGTGTGTGTGTGTGTGTGTGTGTGTGTGTGTGTGTGTGTGTGTGTGTGTGTGTGTGTGTGTGTGTGTGTGTGTGTGTGCGTGCGTGCTTGTCTATACGTGCGTGCGGGTGTGTGTGTGTGTGTGTGTGAAGTCAGTCTACAAACAAAACAGTGTATGAACATGAGATCTGTGTTCTGTCAACTGTAAATCACCTCTGACCTCTGTGTCAGGAAATAAGAGCAGCATTGTTCCTGGAGATGTTTGGCTGTGATCAGTGTCATTTTTAACTGGATTAAAGATACAGTAGGTGATGCAGAATGAAAAAATTGATCGCAGGGAGACATGAAAACAAAATTTTGACTATATCAAATAACAATGTATGTTTTTAAACTTGAATTCTATTGCTCGCCTATACATACAATTTCCGAAGGCTAGTTCCTGCTATCACGTTCATCCCCTTTTCTGTATCCCCATGGATGTAATGTCATTATTTCCTTCACTAAATGGTGTCTGTAATGTCTTCTCTTTGCTGTTGGTTAGGTGTTCCGCCAGCGACCTCCTCCTGACCCCGGATCCTCGCTGACTGTGAAGAGGAGCTACGACATCTCCACCGAGGTCAGGCTCTCCACTGTCTGCAGCTGCTTTTGACATTTTTTCATCATTTTAACTTTTTAAATTGTTATTTCTTCATTTTTTGTGGCATTATGAATGTTGTCATGTCATAGGATTTTGTCAAAGCCTGTTCATTTGAACCCTTTATTACAATTTATTACTATTGCTTTCCTTCTTGTGTCCAGCAAGGGGCGACTCTTTTGTTTTCAAATAATTCTGCTTTTCATAAACCAATAAGAAAGTTTACCAACTTCTCACATGAGCTGGCAAAACATCTCTTTACCGCCGTTGTTCCTTTCAGGTTTCCAGGGAAACGAAGGCACCTAAATACACTTACGTACGATTGGCTGACCTGAAGCCTAAAGTGGTGGTCAATGTGTACGGAGTGGTGGTTTTCTTTAAGCAGCCATTCAAGACCTGCGGTACAGGTCCGTTTAGAACCACACCACACCAAACAAACATTAGCACGCTAAATTGTTCTCTTTTTATTTGTCCTCATGCAATTGTGCTAATTTTAGCAGATGTAATTGTTAGCATCATATTCTAATACATTATCAGGGTAATCTCTATCAGTGAAATATTCAAAACCTGATCTATTCCGTCTTGTCACAGACTACTGCACCAGCCTGAAGATTATAGATCAGTCCAACCAAATGATCTGCTGCACCATCTTCCGGGAGAAGCTGGAGGACCACCCAGAAATCTTTCAGAAGGGAGACATCATCCGGATGCACAGAGTCAAGGTCCAGACTCTTAGCAATGTCTTTTTTTTTTTTACCCCAATCAAAATGCGTCTTTCATCAGTTTTAGGCAACGACCTAAAACAAATGTTATTTTATTTCATATTTCCCTGCCTAGACTCATTCCTTTAAAGAGTCCATCACACTGATCAACACCTACGGTTTCTCTGTGGTGACATTTGATGGGGAGGTGGGAGAAGTCGTGGCGCCCAGGACCTCCAGCCGATCCTTCCACTTTGACCAGGAGGACCGGCGCATCGTAGAGGAACTGAGATCCTGGGCCACCAAGCAGGGAATTGTCTCCACAGTTCCCAAAATCCCCTTGTCCGCTGTTCAACCAAATGTTTTCTTTGACCTGACTTGCCAGCTACTGGCCAAAGCTCCCATGGACTCCACCTGCACTCTGCTGAGGGTGAGACCACGAAGAATAGAAGATGAGATTAGGAGTCTAAAATAAAATGAACTGTCTTCACTGTTTTTCTGTTGTTTTACAGGTGTGGGATGGAACCAGGTGTCCTCACAGTCTAGTCAGGGTGATAGTTGAGCGAGATGACATTGAGGGACCGGTGTCCTTCTCTCCAGAAAGAGAGAGGCTCATCGCTAACATCCTCATCTTCGACAACCACGTGGACTTTGCCAAACAGCTAAAGGTCAGAACTCGCTGTCAGACAATACTGTCAACTAACTGACCTCAACCTAGACGCGAACATATAGTGTCATTAAAGAGTTTGGATACATTCTTATGTTATTTTTTCTTGTTTTTTTAAAACTGGCACTGTAAAATTTACTTTGCTTTTTTTTCTAAAAACTAAATGTGTGCTGTTTGTGTGCTCTACCCATCTCCTCTTTCTTGATGCTTGTCTGCACCCCTCCTCTCCAGCCTGGGGACTTCTTGAGGATCTATAACATCCGAGCGATCCCAGATTCCAGTAAGGTGCCTGGGCTCATTGCTGCCCCATCAGGGGGGGTTGAAACCCTGTCTTTCCACCTGCATGGAGGGACGTCTTATGGCAGGGGGATCCGGGTTCTTCCAGAAAGTAGCCGAGACGTTCAGAGCCTGAAGAGGTACAGCAAGGAAAAATGTGGCAGATGTAGACCTGACTCTTCCACTCGCTGTTTCATCCTCTGCTGTGTGATTGGACCACAGAAGACCGAAGCGCTGTTGGTGCAGACATGTGTGCCGTCAGCTGCTGTAGATTTATTTAAACATTTAAATGTTGACGTGTTGGGTTTAGAGAAGAATTTTTTAAAATTTATTTATGTTTCAACAGAAAAAATTCCTGGTCCAGTCCAATTTATTCACTTTAATTATGTGTGTCTGTGTGTGTTGTCATATGTCTCGTTAAACATTTTTTTTCACGTTCATGTCTGCAGAGCTTTTCAGGCCTTACTAGAGAACGACGACCTGAACGACTCAACGATGTTGGAGATCAGGAGCACTCCGCCGGAGTATCCACGAGGTATGAAATGGTGTCTCCATTGACTTAATGTTCCAGTATCCAGGAAGGCCGACGTTTCACTAGATGAAAAATGTGAACATCCTAGTGGGGACAGAACGGACAAATTGACTGAAGCTGCAGGAATCTGCCTCCTTTAGTGGACCTTCTGAAGGCCCATGCTTCACTGGGATATAACCATGTTATAATCGTATATAATAATTATATAATCAAATCTAATCATATAATCTTTACGCTTTTATCGACTTACTGCCCTTTAGGTTCAGACCCAGTTTTAATAATAGTAAAACTCCTCTGGTCAGATAGTTGCAGCTGTGTAAAGAAAAAAGGCCAGAGTTGATGTACTTGTCCTACATTTGTTGTAGAACCCACTCAAGATAATTTAAAAATACACACACACACACACACACACACACACGAATGCACGCACATATATATTTGTTCCACCATGGTAATGCATTTCAGCTACCAAGGCCTTCATCAGGAGACAGAAACATTGTTGAGTTGAAACCCTGAAGGGTGTCATTCTTATCATGACAGTAAATACAGCCAAAAGAACTCCCTCAGGTGTTCTTTTTATTCTGAACCACCTCTCAACCAGTTTTAATGATCTATTTCTATGCTTGTGTATCTGTTCCAGTCACCCATCGTTTCTCTGGTTCTGATGTAGGTGCTAAAGACGTGGAGAGCAGAACAGGTAGGAAACACTGCAGCCTAATCCACAGTCAGTCAGGGTTCGATTCTCTGCGAGAAAGTCAGAAACTTGTTCCCATCCGCTTTTACACTCAAACATTTTGGGTATTGACATATGGACCCCCGTCCACCCAGACACACTCACTCACTCGCACACACACACACACACACACACACACACACACACACACACACACACACACACACGATACTGCCTCTTTGACTGATTGTGCTGATCTCTTTCTGTCTGCATCAGAGAGACTCTGTCATCACGACACACAACTGGTGACGCTCTCGGAGCTGAAACGGTCTGATCCGGGTCGGGTTCACCACGTCAGAGTCCAGCTCAGATCCTACGAGCCCCTCAGACTCCACCAGACTCTGAAACTCTATTGCAGCAAGTGTTTGTCCATGTGAGGTGGAACTTTCTGTTAAAAGATGTCATGATCTGCTGTGTCTCTGCTCAGTCAAGTGTTTGTTAGTATTATATCAAATGAGACCTTTAGGGACTCGTACAGATTAGAATTCAAGGCTGTCAGTGTGCATTGTTTGGTTTTAAAGTGTTCTGCTGAAGATTTTTACCTGGCTCTTCATCATGATCTCAGGCAGGATGTCCCAGATGATGAACTGGTGGCGGGGATCTTCAATGAGGGGTCCAGGGATTCCAGACGCTGCATTCCCCCACTGTGGATGCGCTCGGGGCGAGTCAGCATCCCCACAGGTTCCCTGGGGTCCTGGAAGGGAGACCTAAGTGTTCATCTGCCCAGAACCCTCTTGTGTGAGGCCAAAAACAAAACCCTCCTCTTCGTCAAGGGTGAGGAATTTAAAGGAGACATGTTTTCATGTCCATGTTTCATGTTTCTGTCAATCAAAGCGTTTTCATAAAATGAGACACTTGATGGTGAGATTCTGCTCTTTTAAAGGTTCCAGTCTGGAGGAAACGTGTCGACTAGCATCCAACTACAAGAACATTATCCCTGTGAGGTCATCAGGAGGTCACATGACTCTGCATGACCTGTCTGCACCTTTCCTCTTCAGAGGCAGGAAGAGATATTACGGGTCAGAGACGACGTTCACACCAGATTACAGTCAGACTCAGTTTTAGCTTCTAAAAGTTGCTGGAATCTACAAATTGTTTTCTTTGTGATCCGTTCGACATAAACGACTTCGCTTCACTTCAACTCTCTTGACAAACATTCAAAATGATGGTCAATGTCTTTTTAGTGGTGAATGAAATGGTTCCTACCCTACTGTAACACAGTAAGGCTGATTGGGTGAATAACACCGTCAGTCTGTTCCTGTTTCCTCCGGATGTTCTGTGGCTATGGACCTGAACCGACTCCTCTGTGTGGTTCAGGTGTCGGCGTTGCTCTAAGGCTGCGGTGAGGGATCCGTGTACTGCAGGAGGGCAGCAGATCGATGTGAAGATCATTGCAGAGGGTGAGAGAGAGTTGGGTTTGACCTGGAAATGAAGAACAGATGTGTCACACTACTCAGATGTTGTTGTTGTGCAGTATTGTCTTCTGCTCTGAAAAGCACATCTGATGTATTTAGATGTGGTAATTTGTGGTTAATAACAAAAAATGAACTCAAAATCTATGGTCGGTGCGCAACTTCCTCTGAAATAAATGGGAGTTGATTTCCGGTTGCCTGGTTCGTCAGCCCTGGGGGTTCAGCTCTTGCAGTTTGTCCTGCTGATGAAGCTTGAGCTGCAGGATGCCACCGACACGCTGGAAGTCTTCCTGTGGAAAGATGCTGTGAGTTTACGATTACGTTCCATTTCTTTCTACCGTGTGTTTGTGATGTGTGTTGAGGCAATAAATAAACACACAACACTATCATTCCGCCAGCAGCTGTGAGATTGCTGGTTTTCTGTCTGTCATCAGGAGTTGTTCTTCAAAGTGTCAGCAGAGGAGGCAGCAGCCAATCAGGAGGCTCAGAACAGCGTTCGCCAGACGATGGACTCCCTCTGTCCACCAGGGGGCAGCACCGGTACAACAGTCAAACTCATTAAAACACTTATTAAAATGTAAAACTCTAGTTCAGCGGGCAGCTTCACTGTTACTGAAATGATCATAATTTAGATTGATTACTTATTCCTTCCTTCATGTTCATTAGGAATCCGAACTGTCTTGTTATCAAAAATCCTTAATCTTCATTGCAGAAGAAATGGTTGTTTTATCTTCGTATACCTTTATTTTTATTGTATAGAATTTGAATGATTTCATATTAGTCCGTCTAAAATTCAGATTGTTGTTTGTCTACAGTAAAAAGACTTTGATGCTACTAAAGATGTCAAATTTCAACTAAAAACAATCTGTATTTTGAACTATCAGGTCCAGTCAGCAGGCACAATTTAAAGCCTGCTTTCTCTGGTTGCTATGGAAACATGATAATGGTTGTGTGTCCTCAGGTGGTCGTCCATGGCTCGATTTGTGCCTGTCGACGTACCGTGGAGAGGATGATGAAGGAAATCACCGAACCTGCTATCAGATCTGCCACACCGCCATCATCCAACCCCCCTCCTCACAGTCTGACCCCAGCCCAGCAGGTCAAAGGTCGTCACTGCAAAATGTTTGAACTTTTCACGCCTTTCCCGGTTTGTCTTGGATTTATTGTGTTAAATTGAATAAATGTTCATATTGCAGAAAGGTGTAAAGTTGTTTGCTGACATCTAATTTTTTACTGTCTGGTTTTTCAAAATAAAAGACATTGTTTTTCATGTGGTTGTTAATTTTTTAGCAGCTTCATACAGAATCCGACATTTGTTCCAGACAGGTTGTGATTCTTGTTCAAGGGTTACAAATGTTGGTGTAAATGCTTCAGACTTTGTTCCATCTGTTGAAAATAAAAGTATTTTTTTGTTTGTTTTGTTGATTTTTGCTTTTAATAACAGTTGATGGAATGAATTCAGATAAGAGTAATTTATGTACTGTAAATGTACTTTATTAATCCCTCTTGGTGGAATTATTTTTCCACTCGTGTTTTTCTATATACAGTATATTTTTGACATGCATATATGTGTGTACAGGCCCCTGAAACACACACACACACACACACACACACAAGGGGCCCATAGACATGCGCTATACAGTGAAAGGTAGAGCGGTGGGCAGCTCTGTCCTGGTGCGCCCCAATGAGTAGTTTGTAGAAATGCAGACCCCCTCACTTCAGAAAACCAGGCTACGCCCCTAGATTCCACATCTGACTCCCCCTTCACCCCCCCCTTCCTCCATCCCGCCCTCCCCTTCCCACTTACTGGTCTTCTTTCTCTCTGTCAGACTTTGACGCGCTGTCTCCTCCGACGGCACTACTGCGCGTCTTACCTGAACTTCGAACACGCCGGTCCGGCTGTGCGTGGCGGAAGATGACCTGAAGACAACCTCCGTCATCAGCTGTGGAGGATCAGAGCAGTTTTACTTTCTGTTTTCCAGCGTAGGCTGAGGAAAAACTCTCCGCTGTGTTTTTTCTATCCTAGGTGATGCCTCCAGGCTGGAGTCGCATCCGCCCAGACCCGACAGGTGCGTCTCATGCAAGTCCAAAGTTTTTGAAAGCTTTTTATGACGCGAAAATAAATGAAACGTAATATTCTTTAACAGTTTGAATTTTTATATTTAATTTTGTTGTTGTTGTTGTATTATCAGAAACCAGAGATGGATCGATCACTTTGGAAAGAGCATCAGTTTGATCTGGCGGGTTAGACTCAATCACACGATGCTGCTTCCATTCTCGAGGACTCTGTGTCTGTGGCTCTGCAGCGAGGTCGCTGCGAGTCAGTTCCCCTGGAGGAAAACAAAGACGACTTTCAGTCCTCATTATGAATCCGCCGCCGCTAGCAGGAATGCCCAAAGCCGGAGATGGCGCACCGTGACCGGCGAGGACAACTGGGGGACGCATGGTGCGACTGCCAAGGCCTCGTGGTTGGACAAAACGTCAACCTCAGACGGTGTCCGGACAAACTTAGCCAATCGCGCTGTGCGTAAAAGCGATGCGCAAAACGGAGGACACGGAGATAAATCTTTGCGCACGGATGAGGAACCGACAGTTGAGAGACGGGGCGGTGGTTGCGGTCCAGCAGGACTATCCTTGCGTGGACGCACCGGTCGTCTCGGGTGCTATCGGCACGATCAGCGGAAAAGTCGGAGCGCAAATCCCAGCAGGGTGAAGCGGAGCGACTCCCCTCAGGACAGCCCTCCGGCCGCGCTGGAGGCTCTGCCCTCGGCGATGGCGCAGGAACAAGAGTTCATTAACCCCTTTGGATTCAACACCAGTGACTATGAAGAGGAATTCCCAATGCCGGATTTCCCCGATTCCACGCCGTTCGGGCCGGTGAACCCGAGAACCAGAAGGAAGCAGCTGAAAAACCCCTTCTACCCGGTCACAGCAGAGTCATACGGAGCGTACGCGGTCATCATCATCGCCGCCGTCATCTTCAGCGTGGGGATCATCGGCAACGTGTCGATCATGTGCATCGTTTGTCACAACTACTACATGAGGAGCATCTCCAACTCACTGCTGGCCAACCTGGCCCTCTGGGACTTCATCATCATATTCTTCTGCCTTCCTCTCGTGGTGTTCCACGAACTCACCAAGAACTGGCTGCTCGGGGAGTTCTCCTGCAGGATCATCCCCTACCTGGAGGTGAGAGGGTTCAAGGGGTCGATGTTTGATTGATAAAAGTGAATGAATGGCAGGGGCTTATAAAAAATGGAGGAGGAGTATTTGTACCTGCACCATTGGGTTTTTGTGATATGGATCTGATTCTTGTCTGAATTTGAGTTTTTTTGAGAAAATAATGTTGGAATGCAGTTTCCTGTTCCCGTGAACGGCAACTCCAGACATCAGCGTTTAAATCAGGTTTAGTGTCGCCTCTTGTGAGGGGGGGGGGGGGGCTTTAAATCTGACATCAGAAAACATAACAAGGTCTCTGTCCAATCAGAGTGAAGATCAGGATTAACAAAGAGTCTCTCAGAGGGATCAGAGGAGCAGGAAGCCCCTCTGATCGGTGGACTGAGATTCAACCTGAATAGACTTTCTGCTGAGCCTCAGAGCTGGTAGAATATAGATTTTTCCCATGTTAGATCTACTTTATGGTACAGAACACCACTTTGTACACATGATCCATGAAGATCAATCCCTTTGAACACCTTTAGGATGGACCGGATCACCAGCTGGGTCAGACCTGATCGCCTCCATCACACCATTGAGTCTGAACTGGATCAACCTTGTTGCTTATTCCAAAACTGTCAACCTTGTTGCTTATTCCAAAACTGTGATTAAAAAATCTGCCACCAGAAGAGTGGAGGCTGTAAAGATTAGGATTTCATGCGGTTATAAATATTCACCTCTACACACATATGTGGGTTTTTTTTAGGCTGCGTGAACATGTTAGAGTGTTTTCAAGCAGCAGCCTAAAACAAAAGGCCAAATATGGGTTTAATCTTCTTAACAGCTCTTCAGACAATGACCTACATGACATCAGGAATTAATTTACAGATGTCAGGAGAAACAGCAGATCTGAGATCAGTCCTGTTGTCTCTGTTTAATGGATTTAACGCAAAACAACACCAGGATTAAAATGAACGGGAGTCTTTATTGCTGCACTAGATGTGCTACGTTAGCCATCAGGGCTTCTATGTGCAGCATTGTGGGTAATGTAGGTGATGAGAAGCTGCGGCTGGTGGGCTCAGAGGTAAAGTTCATCAGTGGAAAGATGAGCCTGAGCACTGATGGGCTGAAGAATCCCAGAATAATCATCTCCGACAAGAACGAAACGTGTAACCCAGTGTCTTCCTCTTCTCAGGTGGCATCTCTCGGGGTCACGACCTTCACATTATGCGCATTGTGCATCGACCGTTTCCGCGCCGCCAGCAACGTGCAGATGTACTACGAGATGATTGAGAACTGGGTGTCCACCACGGCCAAGCTCGCCGTCATCTGGGTGGGCGCTCTGCTGTTGGCGCTGCCTGAGCTGCTCCTCCGACAGCTGGTCAGCGAGGACGGCGACCCGCCAGGCGTAACGCCGTGTGAGCGCTGCGTGGTCCGCATCTCCACCGAGCTCCCAGACACACTGTACGTCCTGGGACTCACCTACGACAGCGCGCGCCTCTGGTGGTACTTTGGGTGCTACTTCTGCCTGCCGACGCTTTTCACTATTTGCAGCTCGCTGGTCACCGCCCGGAAGATCCGTCACTCCGACCGTACTTGCGTTCGAGGTAGCAAGAAGCAGATCCAACTGGAGAGCCAGATGAACTGTGCTGTGGTGGCGTTGGCTATCCTCTACGGCTTTTGCATCATTCCAGAAAACATCTGCAACATCATCAGTGCCTACATGGCCGCCAGCATTCCCAGGAGGACTCTGGATATCCTGCAGCTGGTCAGCCAGCTGCTGCTCTTCTGTAAGTCTGCGGTGACGCCGGTGTTGCTGTTCTTCCTGTGCCAGCCGTTCACCAAAGCATTCCTGGACTGTTGTTGTTGCTGCTGCGATGAGTGTGGCTCGCACGGTTCACCCGCCACCGCCGCCAGCGACAACGATAACGAATGCCCCACCACCGAGTTGGAGCTGTCACCGTTTAACACCATGCGCCGGGAGACGCCCAACTCCGCTTCTTACCCCATAGGGGGGACACGCTGCTGAGGTCGGACCTCAGAGAGTAAGGGGTGGAGCTTGTTCTGACCTTCTGACTATGAATTTGATTAGTGGACATGTTGACATATCAGGTGCATTTTTTAAAAAACTTGAATGAAATGAACTTCAAACCGCTGAGTTTAGAGTACTGACTTCACTGTTTATAGAATGTTAGGTATGAAGAAACAGTCGGTATTAGTTTACAGCGTTTTCCTTTCTCACTCATGTTTTTGTGCGTTCATGACATATTTTAATACTGTAGATATAGATATGATTACAAATCTTTTTTTAAACTTCAGATAATTAAATCAGTCTGCTGGGAACGCCTGGTGGAATCCCCTGTCAGAAGGAGTTTCAACTCCCACCTCCGGCAGAACTTCACCCACGTTCCGGGGGAAGCGGGGGACCATTGAGTCTAGGTGGACCATGTTCCGCGCCTCCATTGTCGAGGCGGCTGACTGCAGCTGTGGCCATAAGGTGGTCGGTGCCTGTCGTGGCGGCAATCCCCGAACCCGTTGGTGGACACCGGCGATAAGGGATGCCATCAAGCTGAAGAAGGACTCCTATCGGGCCTTTTTGGCCTGTGGGACTCCTGAGGCAGCTGATAGGTACTGGCTGGCCAAGCGGAATGCAGCTTTGGTGGTGGCTGAGTCAAAAACTCGGGCATGGGAGGAGTTCAGTCAGGCCTTGGAGGAAGACTTCCAGACGGCTTTGAGGAAATTCTGGTGCACCATCAGACGTCTCAGGAGGGGGAAGCAGTGCAGCATTAACACTGTAAATAGTGGGGATGGGGCGCTGCTGACCTCAACTCGGGACGTTGTGACTCAGGGAGAATACTTCGAAGACCTCCTCAATTCCACCGACACGCCTTCCCGTGAGGAAGCAGAGTTTGGGTTCTCTGAGACGGGCTCTCCTATCTCTGGGGTTGAGGTCACCGAGGTGGTTAAAAAGCTCCTCGGTGGCAGGGCCGGGGGGTGGATGAGATCCGCCCGGAGTTCTTAAAGGCTCTGGATGTTGTGGGGCTGTCCTGGTTGACACGCCTCTGCAACATCGCGTGGACATCGGGGACAGTGCCTCTGGATTGGCAGACTGGGGTAGTGGTCCCCCTTTTTAAGAAGGGGGACCGGAGGGTGTGTTCCAACTACAGGGGGATCACACTCCTCAGCCTCCCTGGCAAGGTCTATTCAGGGGTTCTGGAGAGGAGGGTCCGACGGGAAGTCGAATCTCGAATTCAGGAGGAGCAGTGTGGTTTTTGTCCTGGCCATGGAACAGTGGACCAGCTCTACACCCTCCGCAGGGTCCTTGAGGGGACATGGGAGTTCGCCCAACCAGTCTACATGTGTTTTGTGGACTTGGAGAAGACGTTCGACCGTGTTCCTCGGGGGGTTCCGTGGGGGGTGCTTCGGGAGTATGGGGTACCGGACCCCTTGATAAGGGCTGTTCGGTACCTCTACGACCGATGTCAGAGTTTGGTCCACATTGCCGGCAGTAAGTCGGATTCGTTTCCAGTGAGGGTTGGACTCAGCCAAGGCTGCCCTTTGTCACCTATTCTGTTCACAACATTTATGGACAGAATTTCTAGGCACAGCCAAGGCGTTGAGGCTGTCCGGTTTGGTGGCCTCAGTATTGCGTCTCTGCTTTTTGCAGATGACGTGGTGCTGTTGGCTTCATCAAGCCGTGATTTCCAACTCCCACTGGAGCGGTTCACAGCCGAGTGTGAAGCGCCCAAGTGGAGGAGTTCAAGTATCTCGGGGTCTCGTTCACGAGTGAGGGTACGATGGAACGGGAGATCGAGGGGCAGATCGGTGCAGCGTCTGCAGTGATGCGGACTCTGTATTGGTCTGGGCTTCCCTGCTTAAGCTGCTGCCCCCGCGAACCGACCCAGATAAGCGGAAGAAGATGGATGGATAATTAAATCAGGCATCACTTTATTTTATGTTGAGAAAAAGAGAGATGTGATGAGAGATGTACGTAGGCAGCACTATTGCCTCATAGTTAGAAGGTTCCGGGTTTGATTCCTTTCTGTGTGGAGTTTGTATGTTCTCCCTGTGTGGGTGGGTTCTCTCTGGGTTATCCAGCTTCCCCCCACCTCCAAAAACATGTAACGTAGGTGGGTTTGTGACATCACATTGCCTGTAGGTGTGAGTGTGAGTGAGTGTTGGACTTTCTGTGTGGCCCTGTGATAAACCAGTGACTTGTCCAGGGTGTACCCTGCTTCCCGCTTGCAATTCAGCTACTATAGACTAAAGTGTAAGTGCGATTTGGATTTGGATAAGCAGCTGAAGATGGAAGAACAGATGAATGGATGAATATTGTTTTAATTTAGTTGCCATAATGATAAACAAAAATAAAATCGAAAAACAGTCCTGTCTTCCTGGAGTACTTTTTAACTGCTGCATCATGCTCAGCATATTTCAGCGTGTGTTTTTTTTTCTTCTTCTCGTCATGGTTTCGTCATCAACCGTCCAATTGAGGAGGACAGAGCGCTCCATTGTCTCCTCATGCTGTTGTCATGACGATGGAAGGAGTCTGCCTGTCAGCTGGCTGCTGGAGGGAACAGTACAGTACCACGACCGAGGCTCGTGTGCAGTGAAAGGAGTTGTCACTTCTTTCCGATCTGATCTGTTGTATTTGCTAAAAAAATCGCCAGTGCTCCAAAACTGATCATGAGTATTTATGCATTGGATTGGAGCATGTCAGCAGCAATGCTACATTTTTTATGTTAATAATATATATGAACATGTTACTAAGGTAAGATGCAGTATTTCAGTTTTAATCTTCTGATACTTAGAAATTTCTTATGTTACTAAATACACAGCTAGAATATTAATAGGCATGATTGATATACCAGGTAATTGAGACTACTCATTAAAGTAGCCTTTTCTAGTACTTTAGCATTAGCATGTTCAGATGCAAGTAGAATACCAGCCAGTCAAGGGAGCATCAAAATTAATCAGCTGTGTTTTATCACTTTCAGCAAACCATCTGACATCTAAATTCATGTCACAACGTCATAAGAATCTTGGAACAGGACCGATATTTGGACGATCTTAGTAGTTCCCAACTTCTAATTATCTCTAAACATTTTTATTTTCTATCAAAATCTGTCACTTGCTGTTTTATCAAAGGAAAGATCAAAACTGAACACGCCTCGCAGATTCATGGTCTGGATAATAAAAAACATTCTCGTTCATCATGAACTCACCGAAAGGACTCTGTATGTAAACCACATTGTACTTTAATTATCTATTTGCCCTTCATTTTTTCTTCTGGTACCAAAACTTGCGTGTTCAAATCTTTTGTACAGAACACTGGCAACCTCAGTTCCTCTTCCAGTAATTAGACATCCCCATTCATTAAGAAACAATGGTCCAACAGGGAAACTGAGGCTGTGCTGCTGGACAGCCTGACATTCTCCCAGCTGCTCCCAGGGCTGTGCCCTGGAATGAGACTGATGTACTGGGAGGTCCAGGATCACCACCCCCTGATTGGTGGACATGAGCCAGGCCTCCACGGTAACCAAAATACCCAGGATGGGACAGAGCTGGATAATGTTCTTCTGTTCCAAACACCAGTACAGACATATTAAAAAAAACATATTTGATAAATTAGAGCTAGCTGCACATTTACAGACAAAATTTGATTTGATGCCAGTTGACTTGTAATGGGGTGGCACGTCGACGCAGTGGGTAGCGCTGTCGGCTCGCAGCAAAACGGTTCCAGGTTCCGTTCCTGTTCTCTGTGGTGTTTGTATGTTCTCCCCTTGTCTGTGTGGGTTCTCTCTGGGATCTCAGGCCTCCTCCCACCTCCAAAAACATGTGTTTCAGGATTGGTTGGTTCCAAATTTCCTGTAGGTGTGAGTGCGTGCGTGAGTGGTTGTTTGTCTTTTGTGTGGCTCTGCAGTGCACCGGCGTTGTGCCCAGAGTGTTCCCTGCCTCTCACCCATAAGTCCTTTGGGACAGGCTCCAGGAACACCCGTGACCTGCGAAAGTGGAAGAAGATGTTGGTGACCAAAAGATGTTGGTCTCCTGAGCTCCCTGTTATCAGTTTATCTATACATCTCATGTGATCCAATATAGAAGAATATTTACAGATGATTCTTTCCATCTATATTATAATTGCACGTGTCCCTCCGTATGTAAGTAATTTCGTGGGTATGCCTGTAACAAAGACCACAGATCAAAGCGCAGGCTGTATGACATAGATCAGATGGGTTATCAATAAAGCATTGTCAGTCAGTCAGTCAGTCAGTCAGTCAGTCATTTTCAGATTACCACCACTATATCCACCGCAGCGGGTCACGGGGAGCCGGAGCCTATCTCGGCTGCATAGGGCATGAGGCGGGGGACACTCCGGGCATGACGCCAGTGCACCGCGGATAAAGCATTGTATGAAATTTTTTGTCATAGATAGATAGATATACTTTATTTATCCCAAACTGGGAAATTTAAAGATAGATCATCAGTTAAACAATATTTGTTTGTAATAGACTATCCATAAAACAGTATATTTGTTTTTTATGAATAGTTTATTTATAGTTCATCTTAATTTCCCTTCGGGTATCAAAACAGTATATTAAATTAAATTAAATTAAATTTATCCATAAATCACTGTACTATATTTGTTAATCATAAATAGAATATCCACTATATATGTGTTAAAAATCATGAATCAATAAAACATTATATGATATTACTTATTATATATAAGTTGTCACTAAATCACTGTAAATGTATTCATATTAAATTGTGTGTCACTAAAACACCATATAGTAAATTGTTTTTACAATAAATAGACCAATAAAACACTATATTTGTTTATAATAGTTTAGTCTATCAATAAAACACTTCATGAAATTTGCTTATAATAGACTATAAATAAAACACAGTTTATCAAAATCATGATATAATATTTGTTTTGAATTTTTCATTTAAGACTATGCTATTTTTTTTTATAATAGACTATGAATAAAAGACTATTTTTAATGAGTAATTTATCTGTAAAACACTATATGAAGTTTTTATAATAGACTATATATTTATTTTTAATGAAGTTTTCCCTCCTGTCCTCTGTACCCACGGTTCGCTCCCACTCAATCCACTCATTCCGGTCACCTGTGTTGCTACAGCCACCTGCTTCCCATCTCCAATCAGGCTCTACCTACTTAAACACAGCTCAGACCTCAGTGTACTGCCAGATTGTCACCAACCCTTTGTACTCCTTAGCTTTCTTTTTGAGATTTTATTTGTTTCCTGGTTTTTGCCTGTTGGTCTGTTCCTTGTTCGTTCACCTGAAAGCTGTTGTAGCAAGTTTTGTTTTTTGTTAAACTATGAACTTCTCTTCTGGTGTTCTGCTTGTGGGTCGTAACCCCACCAATAACAAATAGTTTATTAATGAAACACTATATGACATCTGTTTATATTTTTGTAATAAATAGATTGTCAATAAAAACCATAAAATACCAGCAATACAGGTTCAAAACAAAACGGCTCTATCTTTCCGTGAAGTGAGAAATAAATAGTATTGGAATGAACATTAAAACACAATTTTGCATCTTTGTGGATGTAGTATTTGACATATTTCGTTCGATAGTTTTTATTGAAATGATGAAAATCTCGGGTTGTCCCTGAAATACACCTCCTGGCCCAAAAAAAATCATCAATAAAAAAGGCCACAACTCGAACATTTTTGTTGGACCTCTTAGCAAATTGAATCCTTGTTTTCCAGATAGCCTCACTGATTAGTGGTTTTCTTAAGGCTGCACAGCCGGTCAGTCCTAATCCCTTGAGTTCCCTTTGCACTGTACATGTGGAAATGTTCTGTAGTGTACTTTTACTTTTAAACATTGCCCTGAATTGTACTGTTGTTTTTCTTCGAGTTGATTTCACCAAACGGTTAAGTGATCGCCGATCACAATAATTTAGGAAGTTTTTCTGGACACATTTCTTCCTTGAAGACAATAGTCTCCACTATCCTTCCAATTTTTAATAATGCGTTGGACAGTTTTTAACTTTGTTATAGTAGTTTCTGCTTGATGCTTCCCATTGATTTGATCCTTCTCAAACTGACTAATGTCATTTCCTTGACCACAGCTTGTGTCTTATTCTGTTCAAGAAAATGGAAGCAACTTCTTGCAAAACCTGGTGTAGAAGCTCAGAAAATTTATTGCATCATTTGTCTGTATTAAAAAAATCAAACATGAGAATGAAAAACAGGATTATGCATCATGTTGGGTCACCTGAGTCACATCCAGAAAAGTAGTTCCTGACAAAACCTACAATAAAACTTCTTTATGGATTGAGCAAACAGAATATTGTAAATTAGAGATAATTATGTGGGGAGATGTGAACGGGAAAAGGGTCTTAAAGTCTATCCACCCAATAATCAACATGAAAGAGCCTTTTGATGGGAGGTTTGGCTCAGCAACAATAATGTATCTTCCCTGACAGAAAACAGAAGCTGGACTGGTTTGACAGCCTGGCCGCTGTTGCTGGGAACATATTTCCAATTGTGTTTCCCTAGCAGCGCTGGGAAAAGTATGAGGGGGTAAATTCCCTCAGTGTGGAATCAGTTTAGGCAGCGGCGCTTTTAGGCAGTCAGTGACCTAGAAATGTTGCTGGAATGCCAAACAAAGGAGAAGCGGGACAATAAGGCTTTTATTCCCCCAAGGAGGGGCTCCTATTTGATTATTCGGGCAGGAGGACGCCTAGCTGAGCCAAGCTGGGCTGGGATGACCAGGCTGCCTGAGCACAGAGGGCGACAGCTCCACCAGGAAGAGGTGGCGGTATTCCGACACTGGGTGCGATGGCTGTCAGTCTAGACTGGACTGACTTGTTTCCGGCAGGTCTCAGTTGGCATTGAGAGACAGAACTTTGGCGATGATGTTCCTTCTTCATATATCTACAGACAGTAAATGTAGGATTCTTCAAGTTTTCTGACCTTTTTCAGTCTTTTCAGCACAAATTGCACTGAGAATAAACAGTTTGGGCTCATTTAGTGAGCTACTTCTACTTCTACTTGCAATTCTAATTCTGGGCTTTAAATAGCAGTCCTCAGTGAGCAGTGGGAAACAATCTGTGTGGTTTGTCACACACAGTAGGAAACATCAATCAATCAATCAACTTATATTTATATAGGGCTTAATCACATCAGCAGGCATTTCAATGCGCTTCAACAGACAGAGAAGCCCAACAGAAACCTCCAGAGCAAGCATAAGCAGCACTAAACAGGGAAAAAAAAAACTCTATTGAGGAAGAAACTCCGGGCAGGACCCAGACTCTGGATGGTGGTCATCCGTCCGCCTTGACCAGTTGGGTGGGAGAGGAAATACGATGGGGATAGAGGCAGGGGAAGGAAAAGAGAAAGAGAAACAGAGGGAGAATGGCAGATAGGCTGGATGGAATTGCAGTCTAAAGTTTAGATCCAGCTGCTGAAGTGGGGGCAGGATTGTCAGGCCTTCAGATTTTTTGTCTTCCACACTTCATCCACACCTGTCAAGTGAAAGCATATAGACGGCGGCAGTATCTTGCAAGCATGTGAAGCATCAATGTATTATGAGCAAGAAAAGCAAAGAAAGAGAAACAACAGAAACTCCTAAAGTAAATAATGTAACGCACTTCAACGGGTGAGACAGAGAACATACCCTCAGCGGTCTAGGCCTATAGCAGCTTATCTAATGGCCACTATTTTCACTGCCAGTCATGAGTGAATTAAATCGTGCTGTAAAGTGTGATCTGCAACTCTGTGGCCGGATCAACCAACACAAACATTTCAAACATCAGAAGTTCAAGGCATAGACCAAAATTCAAACTCACAGTCAACCACAGGAGGTTTGGTTGAACCACTGGGTCACAGCTGAAGCCAGGAAGAAACTTCAGACATGAAATATTCATCCAGCACACAACAGGCCAGTTCATCATGGTCACTCGGATGTCAGATTCTTCTGAAAGACCAGCTGATGAGTCCTGAATATGAATGAGAGGACGTGAAATGACATGTTGTGACATTTAAATGTGTATTGAGTGCTGGAGTCTCTTATGAATGGTTTCTCTGTTAACTTGTGTTTAATTCCAGCTTCCTGTGACAGACAAACAAATAGTGAAGCTGGTTGGTTCCTTTCTTCTTCTGTCTTTATGCTAAGATAAACTTTGTAGCTGCTGGCTGAAGCCGGATTTTGACCATGTTCTCCTCTCCAGCGAGGATAAATACAGGAAGCAGTTAGACGTGTGTTGGCTTCCTTCAAATAGTATCAGGAGTTGTTTCCTTGTTTTATAATTCTATCTAACTATACTAACTAACTAACTATCTAACTATAATGCCTATTTATAAATACAAATAGGCATTATATTTCTAAATATAAATAGGCAAATAAATAGGCATTTACATTGAAAGGATTGATTTATGACTAGTTATGTGTAAACATCTATATGTTTTTGATGACTAATGATGCTCCAGTGGTCCGAGTGATAGAGTCATTTCTTCTTCTTTTCCTTTTGGCTTTTCCCTTCAGGGGTCGCCACAGTGATTCAATTTCCTCCATCTAGCCCTGCCCTTTGAATCCTCTTCTCTCACACCAACTACCTTCATGTCTTCCCTCATTACATCCATAAACCTCCTCTTTGGTCTTCCTCTAGGCCTCCTGCCTGGCAGTTCAAAACTCAGCATCCTTCTACCAATATATTCACTATCTCTCCTCTGGACATGTCCAAACCATCTCAGTCTGGCCTATCTGACTTTATCTCCAAAACCTCTAACATGTGCTGTCCCTCTGATGTACTCATTCCTGATCCTATCCTTCCTGGTCACTCCCAGAGAGAACCTCAGCATCTTCATCTCTGCTACCTCCAGCTCTGTCTCCTGTCTTTTCCTCAGTGACACTGTCTCTAGACCAAACAACATCGCTGGTCTCACCACAGTTGTGTACACCTTTCCGTTCATTTTAGCTGATACTCTTCTATCACACATCACACCTGACCTTTTCCTCCACCCGTTCCATCCTGCCTGTACACGCTTCTTCACCTCTTTTCCACAGTCTCCATTGCTCTGGACTGTTGAGCCTAAGTACTTAAAATCCTCCACCTTCTTGATCTCTTCTCCCTCTAACCTCACTATTCCACTTGGGTCCCTCTCATTCACCCACATGTACTCTGTCTTACTGCGGCTAACTTTCATTCCTCTCCTTTCCAGGACAAACCTCCACCTCTCTAGCTTCTCCTCCACCTGTTGCCTGCTCTCACTACAGATCACAATGTCATCTGCAAACATCATAGTCCATGGCGATTCCTGTCTAACCTCGTCTGTCAGCCTGTCCATCACCACAGCGAACAAGAAGGGGCTCAGAGCTGATCCCTGATGCAGTCCCACCTCCACCTTGAACTCCTCTGTCACACCTACAGCACACCTCACCACTGTCTTACAGTTCTCATACATGTCCTGCACTGCTCTAACATACTCCTCTGCCACTCCAGACTTCCTCATACAATACCACAGTTCCTCTCTGGGCACCCTGTCAAAAGCTTTCTCCAGATCTACAAAAACACAATGCAGCTCCCTTTGGCCTTCTCTGTACTTCTCTATCCACATCCTCAAAGCAAATACTGCATCTGTAGTACTATTTTTTGGCATGAAACCATACTGCTGCTCACAAATGTTCACTTCTGCCCTTAGTCTAGCTTCCACTACTCTCTCCCATAACTTCATTGTATGGCTAATCAGCTTTATTCCTCTGTAGTTGCCACAACTCCGCACATCTCCCTTGTTCTTAAAAATGGGCACCAGCACACTTCTCCTCCATTCCTCAGGCATCTTCTCACCATCCAAGATCCTGTTGAACAACCCAGTCAGAAAGTGTACTGCCACCTCTCCTAGACACTTCCATACCTCTACAGGTATATCATCAGGACCGACTGCCTTTCCACTCTTCATCCTCTTCAATGCCCTCCTCACTTCATCCTGACTAATCTTTGCGACATCCTGGTCCACAACAGTCACCTCTTCTAGTCTTTGTTCTCTCTCATTTTCCACGTTCATCAACTCTTCAAAGTACTCTTTCCATCTTCCCATCACACTACTGGCACCTGTCAATAGACTTCCATCCCTATCCTTAATCACCCTAACCTGCTGCACGTCCTTCCCATCTTTATCTCTCTGTCTTGCCAACCGGTATAGATCAGGCTCTCCCTCCTTACTGTCCAACCTAGCATACAAGTCATCATAAGCTTCTAGTTTGGCCTTTGCTACCTCTACCTTCACCTTACGCTGCATCTCCCTGTACTCCTGTCTACTCTCCTCAGTCCTCTCAGTGTCCCACTTCCTCTTAGCTAACCTCTTTCTCTGTATACATTCCTGTACCTCCTCATTCCACCACCAAGTCTCCTTATCTACTTTCCTTCCAGATGACACACCAAGTACTCTCCTACCTGTCTCCCTGATCACATTAGCTGTAGTTGTCCAGTCATCTGGAAGCACCTCCTGATCACCCAGAGCCTGTCTTAACTCCTTCCTAAAAGTCATGCAACACTCTTCCTTTTTTAGCTTCCACCATTTTGTCTTCTGCTCTGCCTTTGCCCTCTTCATCTTCCTCACCACCAGAGTCATCCTGCACACCACCATCCTATGCTGTTTGGCTACACTCTCACCTACCACTACTTCGCAGTCACTGATCTCTTTCAGGTTACACCGTCTACACAAGATGTAGTCTACCTGTGTGCTCCTACCGCCACTCTTATAGGTCACTCTATGTTCCTGCCTCTTCTGGAAGAAAGTATTCACTACAGCCATTTCCATCCTTTTTGCAAAGTCAACTACCATCTGTCTTTCTGCGTTCCTCTCCTGGATACCAAACCTGCCCATCACCTCCTCATCACCTCTGTTTCCTGCACCAACATGTCCATTGAAGTCTGCTCCAATGACAACTCTCTCACTTCTAGGCATGCTCTGCATCACTTCATCGAAGTCCGACCAGAATTCCTCCTTCTCCTCCAGCTCACATCCTACCTGTGGTGCATACCCGCTAACAACATTGAACATCACACCTTCTATTTCTAGCTTCAAGACTCATCACTCTATCCGACACTCTTTTTACCTCCAGGACATTCCTAACAAACTCCTCCTTCAAGATAACTCCTACTCCATTTCTCTTCCCATCTATACCATGATAGAACAACTTGAACCCTGCTCCTAAACTTCTAGCCTTGCTACCTTTCCACCTGGTCTCCTGGACACACAGTATGTCTACCTTCCTTCTCTGCATCATGTCAACCAACTCTCTACCTTTTCCTGTCATAGTTCCAACATTCAACGTCCCTACTCTTAGTCCTATACTCTTGGTGTTCCTCTTCTCTTTCTTCGAGCGAACGCACTTTCCTCATCTCCTTCTTCGACCAACAGTAATCCAATTTCCACCGGCGCCCTGTAGGTCAACAGCGCCGATGGCGGTCGTTGTTAACCCGGGCCTCGACCGATCCGGTATGGAAGTCATACATTTGATTCGCATGTTTGATTTGGCAAACGTTTTACGCCGGATGCCCTTCCTGATGCAACCCTCTGTATTTATCCAGGCTTGGGACCGGCACAATAAGACACTGGCTTGTGTCCTCTTGCGGCTACATTCCGAGTGATAGAGTCATTTCTAAGCATGAATTAGTTCCTCTAACACAAAACTATTTCCCCAGTATTATATACATGTTTTGTTCGCTGTCATGGTGACCAACCTTTCTATTGTTTTCATATTCCATAATACCTAACCTAGCCTAGGTTATCCCATAACCCCAGAGGGTTGTTGGGGCACCATAGACGACCTGCGGTTGTCATCATTTGGTGTGTCTTAGGCAATTAAAGACACACAATATGATGACAAGTAAGGTTGGGTGCTTCAGCATAACAATGAAAGTTTTACCTAGTGTCAGCATGTATCTACCAAATAATATTGGTGCGAGATTACATGTATAAATTGAACTCAGATTGATATAATCATTACGAGCTTTAGTAGCAGATTTAGGCAGTGTTATTGATTCGAGGGTACGGGGGAACAGACAGTTTCTACGGGGTGGGAAGAACTATCTTTGGCCGGGGAAGTAAGAGAAGACCAGAGAAGCGTTGAGGACTACAAATCTGTTTCCTGATCCCCACTCTGGAACATCAGCATTTTGCAACAAGGAGTTTTACTGTGTTACAAGAGAAGAGGGCTGCTCCAGTGCCTTCCTAGGAACGTGGTTATGTAAAGACATGCCAGATAACTTACAGATTGTTTTTACCGACAAGGATGGCACCGGGAGTGTTAAGAAGAAAGGTGGAGGCCTTCCCATTGTCGTGAACCAAAGCTGGTGCAATATCATCACATGATCCTCCGGTGAAGCGACAGCTGGATAATACTACCACCTTCAGGAGATGGACTAACGAGACATATGAGGCACTTGAAGATTGTTTTTAGATGACAGACTGGCAGAGTCTGTGAGCCATTTGGGGAGGACTTCCACAGGCTCACAGAATGCGCCACAGACTATATCAACTTCTGTGTAACTCTTTCAGCTCAGACTGTTCATTGCTATCCTAACAACAAGACCTGGGTAACAAAAGACATCAAAGTCACTCTGAATGATTAGAAAAGGACTTTTAGAGCTGAGAGGAGCTGAGAACCACCCACTTACACATCAGGACTAATATCAGAAAGGCCAAGGAGGATTAGGAGAAGAACCTGAAGAGGATGCTCCAGTAAAAGAATACCAAGGAACAATAAGTTTTTTTGTAATGACGAATTCTTTATTCTTTATTTGATGTCCTCACGTTCTGAAACACAACAATCATTGTAATGAAAAACAAGCAACCCAAAACAGACTGTTCATCAGTTGATCACAAATTTAAAACCACATCTAAAAAAAAACAAAACAAAAAACAACACCCCCTCCACAAATGGGAATTAAATTTCCAAAAAAAGGACTCAGTAATGAGTAACTGCGCCATTCTTTTTGATCACTTTAAAAATTCATTTTGACATGATTGTGTTTCCATGAGGCTAGTGAGAATGTTCCTTTCAAATGGTCACAATGGCTTCGCAGAGAGCATCCACTGTCCAAAGTTGGTGTGTTTTTGTAAATTTCCCATCCATCCCCAAAAGACTTCTGGCTTTCAATGAGAGCAGACGTCTTTTCTTCTGTCTCTCGTTGTTGCTAACTTTGCTATCTCTCTAAGACTCCTATTGGATAAACACTCATTAACTTTCACTGATTCCCTCAAAATGCCAAAAGGGAGAGGGAAATCCGAGGAGTCTGAGAATAAACATGAGAATAAAACCCTTGAACGGGTGGCCTCTGGGATGGAAGAGCTACAGAGCACTGTGAGTGCACTATCCCGCACTGTGGACAAGCACAGGAGTGACTTCGATAAGTTCAACAGTGAATTTGATAAGAGGCTGGAAGAAAAGCTGAAACCGTTAATTGACCGCATGGAAAAAGTGGAGGATGACATGGGAAAAATGCAGAAAGGCGCAGAGCAAGGACAACAAAGAATGGAGGAATTTGAACAAAGCACCGGCATCAAACTTAAGCCGAGAAATTATGCTCACGCCATGACCAGAGGAGAGGAAGCTGTACACATCACTGATTATGAGTCGGTGGAACAACAGGTGATTACTCAACTGAGGGACCTGGAGATTAATATCGAGCAGGACCAGATTGAGACATGTTACCCACTACCATCTGGAGGTAGGAGACCACCTGCAGTGCTGATAAAGTTCTACAACCGCAAGTTCAAAATTGCTCTTCTGAAACGAGGCCCTAAACTGAAAGGAAAAGACGTCTACATCGATGAGAATCTCAACAAAAAGAATGCTGATATCGCTAAACGAGCTCGACAGCTGAAGAATGGGCTTTATAAAACTGTACAACTTACGCTGCTGCACGTCTGTTGACCAGCACCCGTAAACATGAGCACATTACCCCCATTTTAGCCTCACTCCACTGGCTGCCCATACATTTTAGAATCCATTTAAAAATTCTTTTATTTACTTTTAAATCCCTGAATGCCCTTGCCCCACCTTACCTCTCTGAGCTTCTACACCGCTATGCACCTGCTCGCTCTCTCAGGTCAGCTGATCAGCTGCTCCTGAATGTGCCTAAAACCAAACAGAAGCTCAGAGGGGACCGTGCCTTTGCTGTTGTGGCACCCAAATTGTGGAACAATCTGCCTCAGCAAATCAGCAATTTTATGTTTTATGTTTTTAGTTGATTAACTTTACTTATAATATTTGAGCCATTTTGTCTTTTATCTATAATGTTTGTTCTTTTTTATTCATTCGCCTGTACAGCACTTTGGTCGACTGCGGTTGTGGTAAAGTGCTCAACAAATAAAGTTTGGATTGGATTGGATTGGATGCATGAAGCAGCCAATAACAATTTACCTCAAAATCTACAATCATAAATACAGATTAATGAATCCAATTACCAACTAACTACATTGTTATGGCGAATTAAACTAAACTAAACTAAAATGTTGTTAGTTAGTTATCTTCAGATTACCACTGCCATATCCTCCGCAGCGGGTCACGGGGAGCTGTTGTGAAATGTGAACTGGATTAAGATTATGATCTAAATCCAGTTCAGGATGGTGCAAAAGATAATGTCTTTGATGTGATGAAGTGCTATACAAATAAAGGTCGATTGATTGTTTTCTCTGGAAGAAATCCAGAGAAATTGGGGCAGCAGTGGCTTTTGGGCGGTGGTGGCTCAGTGGTAAAGTGCACGGTAGAGCGGGTCAACCAATGTTCTGAGATCAGGGGCTCAATTCCCGCTCCCGCCAGAAGAACCATCGGAGTGTGAGCCGACGGTAGGAGGCGTCAGCTCACCTCCCAGCCACTGCCGAGGCTCCCTTGAGAGAGGTGCCCTTGAGAGGCGCCCTTGAGCAAGGCGCAGTCCCCCCACAAGTCCCCTACAAGATGCTCATTGGGGCGTGACCCTCGTGCGTGACCCGTCACTCTGCCTCCTTGTACCTCTGTATGTCCTCTCTATACTAACTGCATGCCTACAGGCCCCTAGTGTGTGCTGTGTTCTGGGGCCTGTAACTGCTGTGTGTGTAATTAACACATATGTATATGTGAAGTGTGATGTGTAAAACGCATTTCCCCAAGAGGGACAATTAAAGTAATGGTTATTATTATTATTAAGTTGCTCATTTGGGGTGCACCAAGCAGGAGCTGCCCGCCACTCTCAGTGCACCGCGGAGCCACACATAGACACCCACATAGACAAGCATCGACACTCACACCTACGGTCAGTTTGGGACAGGCCAGTTAACCTAAATTGATATTTTTGGGGTCAGAGGAAGCTGGAGAAACCGCAGACACGGTGAGAACATGCAAACTCCACACAGAGTGGGACGCGAACCCGGAAACGCCTTGGTGTGCGGCAACAGTGCTACCTACTGCGCCACCGTGCCGCCCCCACTTATTATGAAGAGAAATTTGAGCTTTTAGTGGAACAGCACAACATACAAGGTCAGCATCATTAGCAGGAGGATAGATCTGTTAGCGACTAAACTGCGCCCTGAAGATGCAGTAATCACTCTGCATGGCTCCTTGGTGTAGCACATGCAGTCAAAGTTGCTGTCAAACCAGTCGATGTAAGACTGTGTGAGGTTCCCACTCACAGCCCAGGTATCATTTGGGGGCCCCCGATGGATCTGGTATTCCGTTTCGTTCAGGTGGAGGTAGGTGTCCGAGTCCCGTATTTTCCTTGAACAGCGGCCTTGGTTCTGACAGATCGCCTCACTGCAGATTTGCACTGCAGTGGAGACATTGATTATGTACGGATTCAAAATCTCATCCAGGTACCGTTGAGCATCTTTGCAGGTTTCCTACAGGATTTGATAAAAAAGACAGTGACACGTTGTAACATATTGTTATGATGTTCAGAAAACCTGATGTCAGGGATGTTGGATCTTACCTCCGAACGAGCAATATCCTCGTCTATCCAGGAAACAACGCCAGCGGCGCCAAGAGAAGCAGCTTCTCCGATAGTGCTGACGAGATCAAACTGCCAAACGAAACAGACAGACCAAAAACTAACGATTAGAACAGGAAAACAACTTCAGTTGAGCTGATTGATTCAACAAGATGGAGAGCAGATTTCACCTACTGACTGAGGTTCTTCTCCTACATTTGCTTTTTCAGAAGACTTAAAATACATGAACACAAGACTACTCATGTTTTTTTATTTTTTAGTTTGACCAACAACAACCTGACGTCCAATTATCACTTAACTCTCTAAAATTAATTTAGTTGTTTCCCATTTATTACTTTACTATGTGTATTTGACTCATGGCTAGATTAAATTCTTTAATGTTAGGATTAGCCTGAAAATTGAAACAAACCAGATATTAAATCTGGTGCTGAATCCGTTACTGCTTCTGGTTGTCAAGACAGGTAAAATAGGCCTCTAGGTAACCGTGGAAACAATACTGGTGCTTTAAGTCCAGCTTAAAGCACCAGTATTATTTCTGCAGTTTACACACCAGTACTCCCCATATTCCCATGTGGAACTATAAACACATGCTAGCCAATCTGGTATTCCTATTCAAATTCATAGGGTAAAAAAACAGTTATATGTTAGGTATGACTGAGAGAGAACAGTGGTGCAAGTGTGTCTTACCTCTGACATGTATGTGTCACTGTAGTCCTTGTACACTGGACGAACGAAGGCATACACAGGGACAGACACGTTTCTCTCAGCAAGTACTGAACACCTCAGGGCCTCCTCCACGCGTTTCCGAACATACAGTCGAGCTTGATTGGTTTCTCTCAGCACCAGCTTAAGGTAGATTGATGGATAAATTGCTGTGGTCTCATTCCAGAGCCACTTCAGGTTATCGTTCCTCAATATCTCCTCGTCCGGACACTCTCCTGTGTAGCTGTCAAATTTGTGTGGTTCCTTGTATTGATAATTGTAGCAGTCGGGGTACAGATAGTAACCCCAGAGTCGATCGGGACGAAGTCTCTTACCAAGGCGTAATGTTTCAAGAAAGTAAGCCTTGGATGCTTGATCAAACTCATCTATCGCCATTTGCATTGCCTTTCTTTTAGACAACGAACTGTACCTTTCGTAAACAGAGTCTATAGACAGCTGTCGATAAATGTCTCTTGTTCCCCAGTTTCTGACCCACTGTGGCCTCCAATCCTCAAAGTCAAGCACAGCAAGGCCCACATGGTTAGGAGGGATATAGTTGACAATGTCACTCGCTGCCAGCAGAAGGTGCTCAGTCAAGTTTATCAGCTGAGGTACGCCATTATGAATAATACGATCTACGCTTAGATTTCTGTCAAACTCCACGCGGGGATGTATACCGAAATGATCAACGAAGAACATCGAGATGGATTGGTTGACTACTGTCCTCAATGGGCTTGCGATATAGTCAAAGTAGGTAAGGTTGATGGGCAAGTTGAATTGGGATTCACAGAGCTCAGTTGGAGAATTCCACAGAAAAGCAAAGTGATTGCCGGCACGGATTGGAGGATCTGTTCTGTAGTCAAATGCCTCAACAAGAGTAAACATTGCAAGCGTTACAATGATACATTGATTAAAACGAAGCCTCATTTTGTTTTGCACTCCTATATGTGAAAAAGAAACAGAAGATCAGTTCACAAACAAGCTTTGCTTAGAGGTCAGTAACCTCATCCAAATAATTATTTCCCATTCCACCCTAGCAAATATTAAACAGACATTTGAAACAATATCTGCTAGACTACACTAGCACGTAGCATGCATGTATTAGGAATACAAATATTTAGCAAAGAGTGGACATGCATTCTAACAAATACATAATTAATCCTCTCTAGATTTTTTTGGTGATTTTGTCATTTTCAACTTCAGCATATTCAATATATCAATAATACACTGTGTAAATCTGTTGTACCACTTGGCTCTATCATTGCCATTTTGGTCAATTGAAAAGCATTGAAATACTTTATTTTACATTATTATTTACAGATTAAAAGGCTTCCATTCTAAATCCAATGCCTCAAAATTGTTGTTTTTAATGTTTTCCACTGTATCGTGTTATTTATCAATTTTTGATTTCAGGAGAAATTTCATGTAATATCTTTTGTTTCTAGTATGGCCGAATGGCTTATGCAGATAAATGACATACATTTGGCTTAGGTGCGATCTTAAGGATGGCAGGCAATGATTTGTGTTTTTGCATAAAAGAAAATGTGCCTTGTGTGAAAATGCAAGGACAAATATGTATTTGTATTAAAAATAAAGTGACATCAATTACATGATATCATACCTCCTAGAAATTTCTGATTATTCTTCAAGCTTTAGTCGATTTTGGCTGATGTTCTGATAGTGCATGCAATATAAAGAATTCCTTGCTTTGACTTTAATGTGTCACTGTGCTTTGTTCTTTTCATGTGAAAGGGGCATGTGTGTGAAATTGCAACACAAATAAGTATTTGGAAGATCAAAATTTGTGATGAAAGAGATCCCAGGTTTCTGGCAAGATGGCTTATTCTTTTTCATCTTCTCACTGTCTTTCATGTCAAACTGACTTGTAGGACAGTAACAAAAGACCTCCACTCTTGCCTGTTTTGGGCAAGAGTGTATGTCCCATTACTTTCATCTCTCCCGCCACTGTTCTACACCAGGAATCTTTGTGCCTGCCCGTTTTCTCTGCCCCCTGGTGTCCAGTATAGTGCTGTTCTCACGTAGTCATCTTTCTGAGGACATGTCCTATCCACCTCCATCTCCTTCTTAAATATGAATGAATGAATGAGTGAAAATCAGGGTATTCTGGTGCAAACTACTATCCTCGCAACAACACATCAAAGACTCTAATAAAAGGTGTGTTTATGTTTTGATGAACTGGGTGTGAAACCCAGCCCCACCGTCACCCCAACGGACAGCAACACACAAAAGAGGCTGAACTTCTCTTTCAGACCAGTGAGGTGAACTGCCAGGAGGAGAAGCTGTCGCTCTCAAGGACCAACTAGAGCTCAAACACGCGCTGATGTAGAAGGAACAGGAGTCCAGAAGCTACCAGACCCAGTGAAAAGAGGAAATTCATTCCTCCTCCCAGAGACAGAGTCTCTGAAGACCACTCTGCTATAGAAAGCGCAGGAGTTGGAAAACAAGAAGACCTTGATCTTCCAGTTCGAGGAAGTTGAGGCCCAAATCCAGAAGGAAGAGAAGAAGTGGTACTCGAGGCTGTTCAGGATTTGATCTGATCTGGAACTGAAGGACTGGACAAACCTTCAGCTACAAAAATGTCCCAAAATGCTGATTAATGCTGATCTCTGAATAATACAATATGTTTTCTGTTGTATTGTCTTTAATACGTAATACATTATATCAGGTTTGAATTACTGCAAATATTGTGTATGCCATAGGATTTAATTCAAGGCTTTCCTGACTTCTAGACTGAGACTTGAATCTCCTGGAGGTCGAGTGGAAATCAGTCCATCCTGAGTGGGAGTCCTCTAAAACCTACCAAGAGAGGGTGTTCCCGAAGAGATGGGGTATGTGCTT
This sequence comes from Antennarius striatus, assembly GCF_040054535.1. Lineage (NCBI taxonomy): Eukaryota > Metazoa > Chordata > Actinopteri > Lophiiformes > Antennariidae > Antennarius > Antennarius striatus. The sequence goes on along the minus strand of NC_090779.1, from coordinate 21,614,512 downwards.
GTAACCCTAGCACATGCCCCAAAAACACTCTTAGGGATCCCTGGGAGTCACATGGCTCCAAAATCAAGACATTCATGCATCAGCCTACAATGGAAAAAAGCAGAACCTGGTGGGATACAATAAAAATGTCAAAAATCCCTCATTTTCTTCACAATGAAATGCTTACATTATGGATTACATGGCCGGGAGATTAAAAATGTGATTTTAATGGTAGTCAATATGACATTTCTAATGTCTAAGGTGTCTAGAGAGGCAATCTGGAATGTTCAGATTCCAGGCAGAGGTAAAGAGACGTAAGGCTGAGGCACAATCAGAAAACAGGCACAAGTCATAATCTAAGTAGTCCAAAAACATTCAAATGTGCGATAGACAGCAGGCAGTGGCTCAGCCAAAAAGTCTGGCAAAGACAAAATAAAACTGGTTGGAATATTCACGTAAATCAGAAACAAATCACAGGTTTGAGCTGGCTTGTAGCTGATTGGCTAGTAGACAAGGCTTGAAGACATTGGCAGAGAGTGAAGACTGAGCAGGATGGCACCTTCTAAAAAGGTTAAAATGAGACTGAGAAAACTGGCTAAACTAAATTAATGGAAAGGCAGGTAAAACAGATAAACAACTATAACATAAAAAATTATAATAAACTGCAAGAACTTTGGAACTTATCTTCTGACTCCCTCCAATCAGACATCTTATACAGCAACAGTATTGTTTTGTGTTTGTATATTCACAGCACAGCACACGTCAGGCAGAGCAGTATCATCACCAGCAGGGGGCGAGATCTGTCAGTGCCACCATCCTTCAGCAAAGATTCTTCAACGGTGTTGTTTGTCATCACCGATCTGCTTGGCATCTGGTGGTAGCACATGCAGTCAAAGTGGCTGTCAAACCAGTCGATGTCAAACTGTGAGAGGCTTCCAGTCACAGTCCATGATGTGACTGGATGCTGCTGTCCATGCTGCCGATGGATCTGGTAATGCATGGGGTCCAGGTGGAGGAAGACGTCCATGTCCTATTGTTTCCTCACACAGCGGCCTTGGTTCTGGCAGAGTGCCTCACTGCAGAGTTGCGTTGCCTTGGAGACATTGACTATGTACGGATTCATGACCTGATCCAGGTGCTGACGAGCATCATAGCAGGTGTCCTACAAGATTTGACACTTATTAGACAATCACTGCTAACATATTGCTATGATTTTCAGAAAACCTGAGAGTGATGTCAGATCCTACATCTGTGCTGGTGACGTTCATGTCTCCCCAGGAAATAATGCCAGTGGCGCCGAGAGCAGCAGCTTCTCCGATAGTGTTGACGACATCGAACTGCCGAACGGACCAGAGACACAAAAAAAAAAGACAGAGCAGGAAACAACTTAAGTTGAGGTGATCAATTAAAGACAGAGAGAACCACAATGTGGATTTCACCTCCTGACTGAGATAATTCCTGTAAATAAGCTTTTTCAAAAGACATATCATTGCCCCACAATGAGCTGGCGACTTGTCAGGATTTGCACACACTGTCGGCTGAACACAGGATCTGATTTAAACCAGGAAAGTATATCTGATGAAACATGATGCTGGGCTTGCGCTAGCCATTCGCCGTAGGCGAAGTAAATTCCAGATTGGCTAAAAGGTTTTTAGACTGTGTAGCCACAGTGACGTTCTTATTTTTATGGAAAAAAGGCTAAAACTTAATACTTTTTCGCTCGCTAGCGCCGCTATTTCCGCCGGCGTCTCTATTTCCGCATGCCGACGGAATTTAGCTGAAGCATGCCGACGGAAATAGCCAACGGAAATAGCCGACGGAAATACCCGAAGTGACGCAAAAGCTCCCGATCATTAAATATGCACTCGGGTCATGACCTCCTCTCGTCCAATGAAAAACAAAAAGATTCTTTTTTTACAAGCTAAACCCGCGAATTGGTGTACGACAAGGCGAGGACGATCGATTGAAAGAAAATGAGAATAGAGTGTTCTATAGTAGATATTGCATTAAAATTCTAATTGAACAACAAATTGTGAATGCTGAGAGGGGTTAGGAGTTGTGACAGACCGATCAGAAGGTAAATGAATGCAAGTTTTCAATTGTTGAATATCACATTTATACCTGCATAAAGTAGGACAGAAATAAAGATAGTTCAGCTTGAACTGTTGACTTTAGTGTATTTTTGTAGGTAAACTGAACAGAAGATTTTGCCCTCAGAATGCACCAGAATGCAGGAAAACAACCCCATTTTCTAAAAAATTTCCCGGGGGAGCCCTCCGATCCCCCATGCAGGGGGGTATCCCCCCACACCCCCCTATGTCAAGTGTGGTTTTACACTCTCAATTGAAAACTTGCATTCACTATGTGAACATACAGCCATACAAAATATTGCTCAATGTTTACTTGTAAGTTTTACTTGTACTACAAGACATTTTAACTTTGACTTAGACACTTTGATTTTAATAAATTTGATTCTTGGTATTAGTCAATGTTTACTTGTAAGTTTTACTTGCTATTACAGCCAGCCGCTATCTTGGACACAGAGTGTGGCTTTTTGTGGCTTACTCAATTCTTTTACACTGAGCCACAGTGGCTTAGTCATACTACCTCCTAGTGCAAGCCCAGTGATGGTTGATTGTTTTGCAGGTGACCCAAATTTGATTCTTACAGTTCTGTCCTTTTTTCACTATTTCTAAATATAATGCCTAAATGGCCGCCAGCATTCTCAGGGTGACTCTGAGTATCCTGCAGCTGGTCAGCCAACTGCTGCTCTTCTGTAAGTCTGCGGTGACGCCGGTGTTGCTGTTCTTCCTGTGCCAGCTGTTCACCAGAGCGTTCCTGGACTGTTGTTGTTGCTGCTGTGATGAGTGTGGCTTGCACGGTTCACCCGCCACCGCCGCCAGCGACAGCGATAACGAATGCCCCACCACCGAGTTGGAGCTGTCACCGTTCAACACTGTGCGCCGGGAGATGCCCAACTCCGCTTCTTACCCCATTGGGGGGACACGCTGCTGAAGTCGGACCTCAGAGAGGGGCGGAGCTTGTTCTGACCTTCTGACATGACTATGAATTTGATTAGTGGACATGTTGACATATCAGGTGCATTTTTAAAAAAACTTTAAAGAAATGAACTTCAAACCGCTGAGTTTAGAGTACTGACTTCACTGTTTATAGAATGTTAGGTATGAAGAAACAGTCGGTATTAGTTTATAGCGTTTTCCTTTCTCACTCATGTTTTTGTGCGTTCATGACATATTTTAATACTGTAGATATAGATATGATTACAAATCTTTTAAACTTCAGATAATTCAATCAATCAATTTCATGTTGAGAAAAAGAGAGATGTGAGGAGAGATGTAGGCAGCACTGTCGCCTCATAGTTGGAGGGTTCTGGGTTCGATTCCTTTCTGTGTGGAGTTTGTATGTTCTCCCTGTGTGGGTGGGTTCTCTCTGGGTTATCCAGCTTCCCCCCACCTCCAAAAACATGTAACGTCGGTGGGTTTGTGACACCACATTGCCTGTAGGTGTGAGTGTGAGTGTTAGACTGTCTGTGTGGCCCTGTGATAAACAGGCGACTTGTCCAAGGTATACCCTGCTTCTCGCTTGCAATTCAGCTACTATAGACTCAAGTGTAAGTGCGACTTGGATTTGGATAAGCAGCTGAAGATGGAAGAATAGATGAATGGATGAATATTGTTTTAATTTAGTTGCCAAAATGATAAACAAAAATAAAATAGAAAAACAGTACTTTAGCAGTACCATGTTCAGATGCAAGTAGAATTCCAGCCAGTCAAGGGAGCATCAAAATTAATCAGCTGTGTTTTATCACGGTCATCAAACCATCTGACATCTAAATTCACGTCACAACATCATAATCTTGGAACAAGACCGATATTTGGACGATCTTAGTAGAGAGAGCGAGTAGAGAGAGTAGAGTAGGACTTTATTCATCCCTTCAGGAGGTTCCATCAGGGAAATTAATTCCTCTGTCACATTACACACAGCACAGTGAGTACACAGAAAGAAAAGACACACAGAAAGTAATGCCAACACCAAAAAGAAACAGTAATAAATAAATAACCCACCAGATAGAGAGAATATAAATAATAATAACCCACTAAATAAAGAGAATACACAAATACAGAGACATAAATGACCTAAGGAATAAAAGGCATGAATAAATAGACATGGATAGGCATAGGCAGTGTGTGTATTGTTTACATTGTTTGGTAAATTTATTTATTTATTTATTGTCATCCCTCCGCCCTGGTGCGGACTGTCTTTTTCTTCACCTCCCCCAGAGAGGAGTTGAGCAATTTAATGGCTCGGGGGATAAAGGAGTTCTTCAGTCTGTTGGCATGTTGGGAGGCGCAGCCTCTGGCTGCTCAGGTTTCTTAGGCTCCTCTGGTTGTTGGTAACGGTGTGCAGAGGGTGGCTGACATTGTCCATGATGTCCAGCAGTTTGTCCAATATTCTCTTCTCCGCCACCGTTGCCAGAAGGTCCAGCTTCATCCTGACCACAGAGCCGGCCCACCTGATCAGCTTTTCCAGCCTGGAGAGATCTGCCTTGGTCACACTCCCTCCCCAACACACCACAGCGTAAGACAGGACGCTGGCGACCACAGACTGATAGAACATCCACAGGAGCTTCCTGCAAATGTTGAATGCCCTCAGCCTCCTAAGAAAGTACATCCTGCTCTGTGTTTCCGTATACAGCTGCCTCGTGTTGCTGGTCCAGTCTAGCTTGTTGTCTAGCAACAGCCCAAGATATTTATAGGTCTGCTCAATCTCCACCTCCTCCGTTCCTATCAGAACTGGTCTAGGTTGGGGTCTGCCCCTTCTGAAGTCAATGACCAGCTCTTTAGTTTTGGAGGTGTTGAGCTGCAGACTGTTGCTGTGACATCAGTCAACAAAGTCCATCACCACGCATCTATACTCCTCCTCCTCATTGTCCCTGATACATCCCACAATGGCTATGTCATCTGCGAACTTCTGGTTGTGACACAGTTCTGAGTTGTAGCAGAAGTCCGCCGTGTACAGGGTGAAGAGGATTGGGGACAAGACAGTCCCCTGTGGAGCACCGATGCAGCTGACCACAGTATCAGACGTGGAATCCTTTAGCCTGACGAACTGTGGTCTGTTGGTGAGGTAGTCATGGATCCAGACAACCAGGGCGGGGTCTGCTCGCATTTGTGAGAGTTTGTCCTACGGTATACAGGGCTGGATGGTATTAAAGACACTTGAAAACTACTCTGTAACTAGAGATGAGTTGAGGCTATGTCGGGAGGTTGGATGGAGGAGGGCGGGCCTGGGGGGAGGGGTATGTGGTGGGGGTGTGGGTAGGGGCCACTTTGCTGCCTTGGAGGAGGAGAGGGGGCATGGGATGGGTGTGAGGCTGGTGAGCTGCTGCTGAGGTCTTGAGGGTGGAGGGTGATAGGGGTTGGTGCAGGGGGGCCTGGTTGAACCTATTGAAAAAGACATTCAGGTCATTGGCCCTCTGCACCCCTCCCTCCTCAGTTCTGGTCCTGGCTTTGTGGCCACGACACTAGTGATCTTCTTGCATGTGTTGGCCCATGGAGGGATGTAAACACAGAGGGAGATCACGTGACTTAACTCCCGAGGTAAATAGTATGGCCGTATGCTAACGGCCAGCAGTTCTAGGTTAGGGCAACGTACAACCGCCTTCACTGATACATGGCCGTGGTTACACCAACGGTTGTTGGTGTAAATGATGAGTCCCCCACCTTCCCAACTTGTAATTATTTCTAAACATTTTTATTTCATCAAAGGAAGGATCAAAACTGAACACGCCTCGCAGATTCATGGTCTGGATAATAAAAAACATTCTCGTTCATCACAAACTCACCGAAAGGACTCTGTATGTAAACCACATTGTACTCTAATTATCTATTTGCCCTTCATTTTTTCTTCTGGCACCAAAACTTGCGTGTTCAAATCTTTTGTACAGAACACTGGCAACCTCAGTTCCTGTTCCAGTAATTAGACATCCCCATTCATTAAGAAACAATGGTCCAACACGGAAACTGAGGCTGTGCTGCTGGACAGCCTGACCTTCTTCCAGCTGCTCCCAGGGCTGTGCCCTGGAATGAGACTGATGTACTGGGAGGTCCAGGATCACCACCCCCTGATTGGTGGACATGAGCCAGGCCTCCACGGCAACCAAAATACCCAGGATGGGACAGAGCTGGATAATATTCTTCTGTTCCAAACACCAGTACAGACATATTAAAAAAAACATATTTGATAAATTAGAGCTAGCTGCACATTTACAGACACAAGTTGATTTGATGCCAGTTGATTTGTAATGGGGTGGCACGTCGACGCAGTGGGTAGCGCTGTCGGCTCGCAGCAAAACGGTTCCAGGTTCAGTTCCTGTTCTCTGTGGTGTTTGTATGTTCTCCCCTTGTCTGTGTGGGTTCTCTCTGGGATCTCCGGCCTCCTCCCACCTCCAAAAACATGTGTTTCAGGTGGATTGGTTGGTTCCAAATTGCCTGTAGGTGTGAGTGCGTGCGTGAGTGGTTGTTTGTCTTTTGTGTGGCTCTGCAGTGCACCGGCGTTGTGCCCAGAGTGTTCCCTGCCTCTCACCCATAAGTCCAGGCTCCAGGAACACCCGTGACCTGCGAAAGTGGAAGAAGATGTTGGTCTCCTGAGCTCCCTGTTATCAGTTTATCTATACATCTCATGTGATCCAATATAGAAGAATATTTACAGATGATTCTTTCCATCTATATTATAATTGCACGTGTCCCTCAGTATGTAAGTAATTTTGTGGGTATGCCTTTAACAAAGACCACAGATCAAAGCGCAGGCTGTATGACATAGATCAGATGGGTTACCAATAAAGCATTGTATGAAATTTTTTGTAATAGATAGATATACTTTATTCAACCCAAACTGGGAAATGTAAAGATCAATTAAACAATATTTGTTTGTTATAGACTACCCATAAAACAGTATATTTGTTTTTTATCAATAGTTTATTTATGGTTCATCTTAATTTCCCTTCGGGGATCAAAACAGTATATTAAATTAAATTAAATTAAATTAAATTTATCCATAAATCACTGTACTGTATTTGTTAATCATAAAGAGAAAATACACTATGTGTTAAAAATCATTAATCAATAAAACATTATATATTACTTATTATATATAAGTTGTCACTAAAACACTGTAAATGTAATCATTTTAAATTGTATGTCTCTAAAACACCACATAGTAAATTGTTTTTACAATAAATAGACCAATAAAACACTATATTTGTTTATAATAGTTTAGTCTATCAATAAAACACTTCATGAAATTTGCTTATAATAGACTATGAATAAAACACAGTTTATCAAAATCACAATATAATATTTGTTTGAATATTTCATTTAAGACTATGCTATTTTTTTTATAATAGACCATGAATAAAAGACTACATATTTGTTTTTAATGAGTAATTTATCTGTAAAACACTATATGATGTTTTTATAATAGACTATATATTTATTTTTAATGAAGTTTTCCCTCCTGTCCTCTGTACCCACGGTTCGCTCCCACTCAATCCACTCATTCCGGTCACCTGTGTTGCTACAGCCACCTGCTTCCCATCTCCAATCAGGCTCTACCTACTTAAACACAGCTCAGACCTCAGTGTACTGCCAGATTGTCACCAACCCTTTGTACTCCTTAGCTTTCTTTTTGAGATTTTATTAGTTTCCTGGTTTTTGCCTGTTGGTCTGTTCCTTGTTCGTTCACCTGAAAGCTGTTGTAGCAACTTTTGTTTTTTGTTAAACTATGAACTTCTCTTCTGGTGTTCTGCTTGTGGGTCGTAACCCCACCAATAACAAATAGTTTATTAATGAAACACTATATGACATCTGTTTATATTTTTGTAATAAATACATTATCAATAAAAAATATAAAATATATTCCAGCAATACAGGCTCAAAACAAAACGGCTCTATCTTTCCGTGAAGTGAGATTTATTATTGTAATTGTTACTGTCATTATTACCATTGTGTTGTTAATCTGTACATGCGATATCTATTGCTTCGTCTGTCCACTCCTGGAAGAGGGGTCCCTCCTCTGCAGTCTTCCTGAGGTGTCTCCCATCCATTTTCCCCCCTGTTAAAAGGGTTTTGGGGGGAGTTGTTCCATATCCGATGTGAGGGTCGTACTGCTCGTGTAGTGGGGATGAGAATCAGTTAAGTTTTGAATAGGAAATAAGCACCCCCTTTATTTTTTTGAGACGTTGTTGAGAGTTATGTTAGACTGGGATGTGACTGGGATGCACTTGCAACGCCAAGTCAGTGGGTGGCGCTAGCGCGCTCCTGGGGATCTAGGGGAGCGGCATCTTCACAAGCTTTATTGGCGCGAGTCATTAATAAAACGACTTGTTACTGGTGAGGACGTTAATCCTTGTGCTCCGCTGTTGATCCGCAGGTACCGTAGAAACATTTGATGGCTCTCTGGGTTGTGGCTGTCCAGGTGTGGATGAGTGGGAGATGTCTGTTCTGTGTTCGGGATGACTGGTGGATGGAGAGCGCTTGTTGGTGGAGTTGGTTGTGTGTTTCTGACGAGTGTGTGTCGTTACGTTGGGGTGTTTGTATGGGTGTGATATTTTGGTAATCCTTAATTTATGTTCCAGTTAAATTATTTTGATAAATATTCATTTATTTGCTTTTATTGTACCATTGTTTATTTGTTGTTTTGCAGATTATTGGTTGTTTCTTTTATTGGTGAACATTTAAATGTTTTTTTTATGTTGTATCGATTAATAAAATGACTTACTTGTGAGGACATTAATCCTTGTGCTCCGCTGTTGATCCACAGTACACAACCACCGATTCGCAGTGTATTTGGCCTGTGCATCGTATGAGCCGGTCCAGAGTCCCCTAGGTCTTGCGCCAGTTACACTCGCAGTGCACAAAGGTCAGAGGGATATCACCCATGTGCAGATTGTAAAGCCCTTTGAGACATTGTGAATCTGGGCTATATAAGAACAAAATTGAAACTAGAGAAATAAATAGTATTGGAATGAACATTAAAACACAATTTTGCGTCTTTGTGGATGTAGTATTTGACATATTTCGTTCGATAGTTTTTATTGAAATGATGAAAATCTCGGGTTATCCCTGAGATTTTCCCTGGCCCAAAAAAAGTCATCATCAATAAAAAAGGCCACAACTCGAACATTTTTGTTGGACCTCTTAGTAAACTGAATCCTTGTTTTCCAGATAGCCTCACTGATTAGTGGTTTTTTTAAGGCTGCACAGCCGGTCAGTCCCAATCCCTTGAGTTCCCTTTGCACTGTACCTGTGGAAATGTTCTGTAGTGTACTTTTACTTTTCAACATTGCCCTGAATTGTACTGTTGTTTTTCTTTGAGTTGATTTCACCAAACGTTTAAGTGATCGCCGATCACAATAATTTAGGGAGTTTTTCTGGACGCATTTCTTCCTTGAAGACAATGGTCTCCACTATCTTCCAATTTTTAATAATGCGTTGGGACAGTTTTTAACTTTGTTATAGTAGTTTCTGCTTGATGCTTCCCAACGATTTGATCCTTCTCAAACTGACTAACGTCATTTCCTTAGCCACAGCTTGTGTCTTTTGAAATAGTTGTTTAAGAAATGAGAAGCAACTTCTTGCAAAACATGGGGTAGAAGCTCAGAAAATGTATTGAATCATTTGTCTGTATTAAAAAAATCAAACATGAGAATGAAAAAAAGGATTATGCATCATTTTGGGTCACCTGAGTCACATCCAGAAAAGTAGTTCCTGACAAAACTTACAATAAAACTTCTTTATGGATTGAGCAAACAGAATATTGTAAATTAGAGATAATTATGTGGGGAGATGTGAACGGGAAAAGGGTCTGAAAGTCTATCAAAAGAATGAAGGAATTTGAGCAAAGCATTTGAATAAATGATGTGATCATCACCGGCATCAAACTTAGGCCGAGAAATTATGCTCACGCCATGACCAGAGGAGAGGAAGATGTACACAGCACTGATTATGAGTCGGTGGAACAACAGGTGATTACTCAACTGAGGGACCTGGAGATTAATATCGAGCCGGACTAGATTGTTACCCACTACCATCTGGAGGTAGGAGACCACCTGCAGTGCTGATAAAGTTCTACAACCGCAAGTTCAAAATTGCTCTTCTGAAACGAGGCCCTAAACTGCAAGGAAAAGACGTCTACATCAATGAGAATCTCACCAAAAAGAATGCTGATATCGCTAAACAAGCTCGACAGCTGAAGAATGGGCTTTATAAACCTGTACAACGTATGTATAAAGCAGCCAATAACAATTTACCTCAAAATCTACAATCACAAATACAGATTAATGAATCCAATTACCAACTAAGAAAAAACAGCATTTTTACAGAAGAAAGCAAGAACAACATTAAAAACATTTTTATTATCTTCTTTTCCTTTTGGCTTTTCCCTTCAGGGGTCGCCACAGCGAATCAATTTCCTCCATCTAGCCCTGTCCTTTGAATCCTCTTCTCTCACACCAACTACCTTCATGTCTTCCCTCATTACATCCATAAACCTCCTCTTTGGTCTTCCTCTAGGCCTCCTGCCTGGCAGTTCAAAACTCAGCATCCTTCTACCAATATATTCACTATCTCTCCTCTGGACATGTCCAAACCATCTCAGTCTGGCCTCTCTGACTTTATCTCCAAAACCTCTAACATGTGCTGTCCCTCTGATGTACTCATTCCTGATCCTATCCTTCCTGGTCACTCCCAGAGAGAACCTCAGCATCTTCATCTCTGCTACCTCCAGCTCTGTCTCCTGTCTTTTCCTCAGTGACACTGTCTCTAGACCAAACAACATCGCTGGTCTCACCAGTTTTGTACCTTTCCTTTCATTTTAGCTGAAACTCTTCTATCACACATCACACCTGACATTTCCTCCATCCTTTCCATCCTGCCTGTACACGCTTCTTCACTTCTTTTCCACACTCTCCATTGCTCTGGACTGTTGAGCCTAAGTACTTAAAATCCTCCACCTTCTTGATCTCTTCTCCCTGTAACCTCACTCTTCCACTTGGGTCCCTCTCATTCACACACATGTACTCTGTCTTACTGCGGCTAACCTTCATTCCTGTCCTTTCCAGGACAAACCTCCACCTCTCTAGCTTGTCCTCCACCTGTTCCCTGCTCTCACTGCAGATCACAAAGTCATCTGCAAACATCATAGTCCATGGAGATTCCTGTCTAACCTCGTCAGTCAGCCTGTCCATCACCACAGCGAACAAGAAGGGGCTCAGAGCTGATCCCTGATGCAGTCCCACCTCCACCTTGAACTCCTCTGTCACACCTACAGCACACCTCACCACTGTCTTACAGTCCTCATACATGTCCTGCACCGCTCTACATACTTCTCTGCCACTCCAGACTTCCTCATACAATACCACAGTTCCTCTCTGGGCACCCTGTCATAAGCTTTCTCCAGATCTACAAAAACACAATGCAGCTCCCTCTGGCCTTCTCTGTACTTCTCTATCAACATCCTCAAAGCAAATACTGCATCTGTAGTACTCTTTTTTTGGCATGAAACCATACTGCTGCTCACAAATGTTCACTTCTGCCCTTAGTCTAGCTTCCACTACTCTCTCCCATAACTTCATTGTATGGCTCATCAGCTTTATTCCTCTGTAGTTGCCACAACTCTGCACATCTCCCTTGTTCTTAAACATTTTCATTATCACTGGCTTCAAACATTGCAACATTGCAAGGTTATATTTCTGATGGTTAAAGGACTACATTGTTATGGTAAATTAAACTAAACTAAAATAAACTTGTGAACTGGATTAAGATTATGATCTAAATCCAGTTCAGGATGGTTCGATAGATTGATGTCTTTAATGTGATTAAGTGCTATACAAATAAAGGTTGATTGATTGTTTTCTCTGAAAGAAATCCAGAGAAATTGGGGCGGCAGTGGCTTTTGGGCGGTGGTGGCTCAGTGGTAGAGCGCACGGTAGAGCAGGTCATCCAATGTTCTGAGATCAGGGTTCAGTTCCCGCTCCCGCCCTAAAAAACACCCGAAGGTGAGCTGACAGTGGGAGGTGTCAGCTGACCTTCGGAGCACTGTCGAGGCACCCTTCCGCAAGGCGCCGTCCCCCTTACAAGTTGCTCATTTGGGGCGCACCAAGCAGGAGCTGCCCGCCACTCAGTGCACCGCGGAGCCACACATAGACACCCACATAGACAAGCATTGACACTCACACCTACGGTCAGTTTGGGACAGGCCAGTTAACCTAAATTGATGTTTTTTGGGGTGGGAGGAAACCGGAGAAAACCCACGCAGACACGGGGAGAACATGCAAACTCCACACAGAGTGGGACGTGAACCCGGAAACGCCTTGGCGTGCGGCGACAGTGCTACCTACTGCGCCACCGTGCCGCCCCCACTTAATATTATGAAGAGAATTTTGAGCTTTTAGTGGAACAGCACAACATACAAGGTCAGCATCATTAGCAGGAGGATAGATCTGTTAGCGACTAAACTGCGCCCTGAGGCTGTAGCAATCAATCTGCATGGCTTCTTGGTGTAGCACATGCAGTCAAAGTTGCTGTCAAACCAGTCGATGTAAAACTGTGTGAGCTTCCCACTCACAACCCAGGTATCATTTGTGGGCCCCCGATGGATCTGGTATTCCGTTTTGTTCAGGTGGAGGTAGGTGTCCGAGTCCCATATTTTCCTTGAACAGCGGCCTTGGTTCTGACAGATCGACTCACTGCAGATTTGCACTGCAGTGGAGACATTGAGTATGTACGCATTCAAAATCTCATTCAGGTAACGTCGAGCATCATTGCAGGAGCCCTACAGGATTTGATAAAAAGACAGTGACACGTTGTAACATATTGTTATGATGTTCAGAAAACCTGATGTCAGTGATGTTGGATCTTACCTCCGAACGAGCGACATTCATGTCTCCCCAGGAAACAACGCCAGCCACGCCAAGAGAAGCAGCTTCTCCGATAGTGTTGACGAGATCAAACTGCCAAACAAAACAGACAGACCAAAAACTAACGATTAGAACAGGAAAACAACTTCAGTTGAGCTGATTGATTCAACAAGATGGAGAGCAGATTTCACCTACTGACTGAGGTTCTTCTTCTACATTTGCTTTTTCAGAAGACTTAAAATATATTAACACAAGACTACTTTTTTTATTTTTTATTTTGACCAACAACAACCTGACGTCCAATTATCCCTTAACTCTCTAAAATTAATTTAGTTGTTTCCCATTTATTACTTTACTATGTGTATTTGACTCATGGCTAGATTAAATTCTTTAATGTTAGGATTAGCCTGAAACTTGGTTTCCGCTATGGAAGCTTTAAAATCCAAACCAGATATTAAATCTGGTGCTGAATCCGTTACTGCTTCTGGTTGTCAAGACAGGTAAAATAGGCCTCTAGGTAACCGTGGAAACAATACTGGTGCTTTAAGTCCAGCTTAAAGCACCAGTATTATTTCTGCAGTTTACACACCAGTACTCCCCATATTCCCCTGTGGAACTATAAACATGCTAGCCAATCTGGTATTCCTATTCAAATTCATAGGGTAAAAAAAAACAGTTATATGTTAGGTATGACAGAGAGAACAGTGGTGCAAGTGTGTCTTACCTCTGACATGTATGTGTCAGTGAAATCCTTGTACACCGGACGAATGAAGGCATACACAGGGATAGACAAGTTTCTCTCAGCAAGTACCGAAGACCTCATGGCCTCCTCAAGGCGATTTCGAACATACAGTCGAGCTTGTATGGTGTCTTTCAATACCAGCTCAAGGTAGATTGATGGATAAATTGCTGTGGACTCATTCCAGAGCCACTTCAGGTTATCGTTCCTCAATTTCTCGAGGTCCAGACACTCGCCTGTGTAGCTTTCAAAATTTTTTGGATTCTTGTATTGATAATTGTAGCAGTCGGGGAACAGATAGTAACCCCAGAGTCGATCGGGACGAAGTCTCTTACCAAGGCGTATCGAGTCAATAAAGTAAGTCTTGGCTGCTTGATCAAACTCAGCCTTTGCTATTTCCGTTGCCTCTCTTTCAGACAATGAACTGTACCTTTTGTAAACATATTCTATAGACAGCCTTCGATAGACATCTTTTGGTCTCCAGTTTCTGATCCATTGTGGCCTCCACTCCTCAAAGTCAAGCACAGCAAGGCCCGCATGGTTAGGAGGGATATAGTTGTCAATGTCACTCGCTGCCAGCAGAAGGTGCTCAGTCATGTTTATCACCTGAGGTAGGCCACCATGAATAATATGAGCTATGCTTAGATTTTTGTGAAGCTCAATGCGGGGATGTATACCAAAACGATCAATGTAGAACATCGAGAGGGTTTGGTTGACTGCTGTCCTCAATGGGCTTGTGATATAGTCAAAGTAGATAAGGTTGAGGGGCAAGTTGAATCGGGATTCACAGAGCTCAGTTGGAGCATTCCACATAAAGGCAAAGTGATTGCCGGCACGGATTGGAGGATCTGTTTTGTAGTCTAATGCCTCAACTAGAGTAGACATTGCAAGCGTTACAATGATACATTGATTAAAACGAAGCCTCATTTTGTTTTGCACTCCTATATGTGAAAAAGAAACAGATCAGTTCACAAACAAGCTATGCTTAGAGGTCAGTGACCTTATCCAAATAATTATTTCCCATTCCACCCTAGCAAATATTAAACAGACATTTGAAACAATATCTGTTAGACTACACTAGCACGTAGCATGCATGTATTAGGAATACAAATATTTAGCAAAGAGTGGACATGCATTCTAACAAATACATAATTAATCCTCTCTAGATTTTTTTTGGTGATTTTGTCATTTTTAACTTCAGCATATTCAATATATCAATCATACACTGTGTAAATCTGTTGTACCACTTGTCTCCATCATGGCCATTTTGGTCAACTGAAAAGCTTTGAAATACTTTATTTTACATTATTATTTACAGATTAAAAGGCTTCCATTCTAAATCCAATGCCTCAAAATTGTTGTTTTTAATGTTTTCCACTGTATCGTGTTATTTATCAATTTTTGATTTCAGGAGAAATTTCATGTAATATCTTTTGTTTCTAGTATGGCCGAATGGCTTATGCAGATAAATGACATACATTTGGCTTAGGTGCGATCTTAAGGATGGCAGGCAATGATTTGTGTTTTTGCATAAAAGAAAATGTGCCTTGTGTGAAAATGCAAGGACAAATATGTATTTGTATTAAAGATAAAGTGATATCAATTACATGATATCATACCTCCTAGAAATTTCTGATTATTCTTCAAGCTTTAGTCGATTTTGGCTGATGTTCTGATAGTGCATGCAATATAAAGAATTCCTTGCTTTGACTTTAATGTGTCACTGTGCTTTATTCTTTTCATGTGAAAGGGGCATGTGCGTGAAATTGCAACACAAATAAGTATTTGGAGGATCAAAATTTGTGATGAAAGAGATCCCAGGTTTCTGGCAAGATGGTTTATTCTTTTTCATCTTCTCACTGTCTTTCATGTCAAACTGACTTGTAGGACAGTAACAAAAGACCTCCACTCTTGCCTGTTTTGGGCAAGAGTGTATGTCCCATTACTTTCATCTCTCCCGCCACTGTTCTACACCAGGAATCTTTGTGCCTGCCCGTTTTCTCTGCCCCCTGGTGTCCAGTATAGTGCTGTTCTCACGTAGTCATCTTTCTGAGGACATGCGCTATCCACCTCCATCTCCTTCTTAAATATGAATGAATGAATGAATGAATGAATGAATGAATGAATGAATGAATGAGTGAAAATCAGGGTATTCTGGTGCAAACTACTATCCTCGCAACAACACATCAAAGGCTCTAATAAAAGGTGTGTTTATGTTTTGATGAACTGGGTGTGAAACCCAGCCCCACCGTCACCCCAACGGACAGCAACACACAAAAGAGGCTGAACTTCTCTTTCAGACCAGTGAGGTGAACTGCCAGGAGGAGAAGCTGTCTCTCATTAAGGACCAACTAGAGCTCAAACACGCGCTGATGTAGAAGGAACAGGAGTCCAGAAGCTACCATACCCAGTGGAAAGAGGAAATTCATTCCTCCTCCCAGAGACAGAGTCTCTGAAGACCACTCTGCTATAGAAAGCGCAGGAGTTGGAAAACAAGAAGACCTTGATCTTCCAGTTGGAGGAAGTTGAGGCCCAAATCCAAAAGGAAGAGAAGAAGTGGTACTCGAGGCTGTTCAGGATTTGATCTGATCTGGATCTGAAGGACTGGACAAACCTTCAGCTACAAAAATGTCCCAAAATGCTGATAAATGCTTAATCTCTGAATAATATAATATGTTTTCTGTTGTGTTGTCTTTAATACGTAATACATTATATCAGGTTTGAATTACTGCAAATATTGTGTATGCCATAGGATTTAATTCAAGGCTTTCCTGACTTCTAGACTGAGACTTGAATCTGCTGGAGGTCGAGTGGAAATCAGTCCATCCTGAGTGGGAGTCCTCTAAAACCTACCAAGAGAGGGTGTTCCCGAAGAGATGGGGTATGTGCTTGTAACCCTAGCACATGCCCCAAAAACACTCTTAGGGATCCCTGGGAGTCACATGGCTCCAAAATCAAGACATTCATGCATCAGCCTACAATGGAAAAAAGCAGAACCTCGTGGGATACAATAAAAATGTCAAAAATCCCTCATTTCTTCACAATGAAATGCTTACATTACGGATTACATGGCCGGGAGATTAAAAATGTGATTTTAATGGTAGTCAATATGACATTTCTAATGTCTAAGGTGTCTAGAGAGGCAATCTGGAATGTTCAGATTCCAGGCAGAGGTAAAGAGACGTAAGGCTGAGGCACAATCAGAAAACAGGCACAAGTCATAATCCAAGTAGTCCAAAAACATTCAAATGTGCGATAGACAGCAGGCAGTGGCTCAGCCAAAAAGTCTGGCAAAGACAAAATAAAACTGGTTGGAATATTCAAGTAAATCAGAAACAAATCACAGGTTTGAGCTGGCTTGTAGCTGATTGGCTAGTAGACAAGGCTTGAAGACATTGGCAGAGAGAGAAGACTGAGCAGGATGGCACCTTCTAAAAAGGTTAAAATGAGACTGAGAAAACTGGCTAAACTAAATTAATGGAAAGGCAGGTAAAACAGATAAACAACTATAACATAAAAAATTATAATAAACTGCAAGAACTTTGGAACTTATCTTCTGACTCCCTCCAATCAGACATCTTATACAGCAACAGTATTGTTTTGTGTTTGTATATTCACAGCACAGCACACATCAGGCAGAGCAGTATCATCACCAGCAGGGGGCGAGATCTGTCAGTGCCACCATCCTTCAGCAAAGATTCTTCAACGGTGTTGATTGTCATCACCGATCTGCATGGCATCTGGCTGTAGCACATGCAGTCAAAGTGGCTGTCAAACCAGTCGATGTCAAACTGTGAGAGGCTTCCAGTCACAGTCCAAGGACCATGATGGTGCTGCCGATGGATCTGGTAACGCATGGGGTCCAGGTGAAGGAAGACGTCCATGTCCCATTGTTTCCTCACACAGCGGCCTTGGTTCTGGCAGAGTGCCTCACTGCAGAGTTGCGTTGCCTTGGAGACATTGACTATGTACGGATTCATGACCTGATCCAGGTGCTGACGAGCATCATAGCAGGTGTCCTGCAAGATTTGACACTTATTAGACAATCACTGCTAACATATTGCTATGATTTTCAGAAAACCTGAGAGTGATGTCAGATCCTACATCTGTGCTGGTGACGTTCATGTCTCCCCAGGAAATAATGCCAGCGGCGCCGAGAGCAGCAGCTTCTCCGATAGTGTTGACGAGATCGAACTGCCGAACGGACCAGAGAGACAAAAAAAAAGACAGAGCAGGAAACAACTTAAGTTGAGCTGATCAATTAAAGACAGAGAGTAGATTTCACCTCCTGACTGAGTGACTGAGATTATTCTTGTAAATAAGCTTTTTAAAAAGACATATCATTGCCCCACGATGAGCTGGCGACTTGTCCAGGAAGTACTCCTTCCTCTCGCTCACAGCCAGCTGGAATTGGATAACAAAATCCTAACAATTAGTAAATCTTGTACTGAATCAGTTACCACCTCTGGTTGTCAAGACAGGTAAAATTGGCCTTTTGCCCTGAAATTCAGCTTAAAGCATCAGTATTGGTTCCATGGTTACCTGCAGTTTACACCCCTGCACTCCCCAAGTTCTCAAGTGGAACCATAAACACATGCTAGCAAGTAGATATTCCTATTCAATTTAGATAGAGCATAAAAATGTTATATATAAGGTCTGACTGAGAGAGAACAGTGGAGAAGGTGTGTCTTACCTCTGACATGTAGTCGTCAGTGCTGTCCTTGTACACCGGACGAATAAAAGCATACATAGGAATAGAAAATGATCCGTTGGGTAGTACTGAAGACCTCATGGCCTCCTCTAGGCGATTCCGAACATACAATCGAGCTTGTTGAGTGTCTTTCAGCACCAGCTCAAGGTAAATTGATGGAAAAAGTGCTGTGGACTCATTCCAGAGCCACTGCAGTTCATCGTTCCTGATTTTCTCAATATACGGACACTCTCCAGTGAAGCCCACAATGTCCTGGTTGTAGTCATAGTTGTAGCAGTCAGGGTACAGGTAGTAACCCCAGAGTCGTTTGGGACGCAATCTCTTGCCAATGCGTATGGATCGAACAAAGTACCTCTTGGCTGCACGTTCGAACACAATCTTCGCCAAGTCCTCTGCCTCTTGTTCGGACAACAAGGGATTCTTCTTTTGTACAACTGCAATAGAAATCTGTCGATAGATATCTTTGCTGCCCCAGTTTCGGTCCCATTGTGGCCTCCACTCCTCAAAGTCAAGCACAGCAAGGCCTGGTTGGTCAGCAGGGATGTAGTACTCAATGTCATCCTCTGCCAGCTCACGGTGCTCGTACATATCAATCAGCTGAGGCAGGCCGTCATCGTACATCATACCAGTCTCTTCATTCACATAGGGAAAGATGCCAAAACGGTCAGTGTAGAACATGGAGATGCTTTGGTTGGTCGCTGTCTTCAGTGTGCTGGTGACAAAATCGAAGTAGGAAAGGTCGAGGGGTATGCCGAA
The DNA here is from genome assembly GCF_040054535.1 of Antennarius striatus. Taxonomy (NCBI): domain Eukaryota; kingdom Metazoa; phylum Chordata; class Actinopteri; order Lophiiformes; family Antennariidae; genus Antennarius; species Antennarius striatus. The sequence goes on along the minus strand of NC_090779.1, from coordinate 21,595,390 downwards.
GCGAATGTCACACAGCTCAGTTGGAGCATTCCACATGAAGGCGAAGGGGATGTTGGAACGGATGGGAGGATCTGTACTCGGTAAGGCCTGAACCAACCACAGTAGAGCCAAAATTGTGACGATGTAGAAGATTGGCTGATTTGAATCAAGCATCTTGCACTATTATCTGTACAATAAAAAGAGGAGATCAGTTCCTCGATCTAAATCTATTTATCTATTTATATTCAGTTATATTTTTTACTTTTCTTTTGATTTTGTATTACATTTTGTCACTGGCATGCATGACTTCGTTTCCTTTTTTTTTTTTTTTTTTAATGATTCAGCAAATTAGACCTTCACTTCAAGCTAGTACATGAAGTTGGAAGGTTTTCATTTGACTCAGTACCAGATTGTGATTACAGTAAAGATGTATGTCTTTTTAATTAGATGAAGACAAAGGGCTGATTTACTAACTTCAGCAAACTTGGCTAATATCTGAAGAGATGGAGAAGGATCTTTTATTTTACTCAGAGTAATATCACTCACCGCTAATACCTCATAGTAAATTGATTAGTGCAGCTTAAGTCTTTAGTCTAAAGCATCAGACAAGCTCTTACAGGTTGTCCAACGGAAACCTACAAGTGAGCCCATTACACTCCACTCACTTTACAAGCATATGTACTTATATTCTGTCTGTTCTTGACATTAAAATTAACATCAATACAACCAAATGAGGGCAGTGGTGTCAAAGGTTCTGAGAACAACCAAGACTGGAAGTGTACTGAGTCGTTGTCAGTGAGGCCTTGAGGTACATCAGGGTTTGAGGATGGAGAGTTTTCTCATATTTTAACTCACTTTATCTTAATTTTGTCTGCTTACTTTTCTGAGCTTGGCTTGAATTTTAAATGCAAACATTTTCTAGTACTATTGCTTTGTTGTGTTGGTCTTGTCCCTATCTCTAAACTCCCTGAAAATGTACCAGATTTCAGATGGAATACACCCATCAGGGTCTAACTGTCTCTCAGTCTGTCTTTAATGTGGTGCCTTCACAAGTTTACCTTAATAGTCAGATAACTGTTATGAATATTACATGTAAATACCTAACTGTTGATGGACCATTCTTATTTAAATAGCACCTTTCCAGACTGATGGACTACAACAGTAACCAACATTCATCCATTCATGCAAACATTCATACAGCACTGGCATTCGTACTACTGTAAGTAAGCAATAACAAACTGATCCACAGCCATCCATATCCAATCAAATCACACACTAACTAACTCCACCGGCAAACTACAGTACAATTCATTGGGTTCATTGGGTTTATTGACCTAGAGATCAGTTAAAAATCTGTCAGAAACATGTTGAACAACAGGACATACAAAAGTACAAGACTCTTATGTTCAATTGATGGCATTGTCAGAAATTAAAATTGTTTAAACATTATTAAAAATGTTGTCTGGTGAAATGGAGCTCATAAATTTTCAGATTAAACCTTCAGAAAAAAGCAGTGAACTTTTTCCCCTATTTAATGACATAATAATAAAGCATACTAACTTGCTCTGTAGGTCCACCTACCTGCTGTCTTGAATGCAAAGTTTGGGAGTTGTAAAATTATCTCACTCTCTTCTCTGAGCCTGAACAGCTTCTCCTTATATTTGCTTTCGCAGGAGCCTCAATTACAGTCGGAACACGTGCAGGAACTTGTCAGGGTGGAATGAGTGGCAGGCCTGAGGTCTTCCCTTTTAGATATGGACAACCTGGTGTGAGGACGAGCTCGCTCCTAAATGCCTTGATGAAGCTAAATACAATAGACTATCCTCCATACGAGGTTATACCAAACCATTTTGCCGCACTGGAACTCGGCTTTTTCTATAAGAGCCACAAATCAGTGGAACGCTTTTTCTGATGTTGTAAGAAGCTGAATCTCTCTCAGTATCTCCAAATCCCACCTAACAAATTTAGTTAAAAAGCTGCTCAGCTTTGTAAACACTAACTTGGTCCTCAGGACGCCCTTTTGTGTGTGTGTGTGGGGGGAGGGTGAGGGTGTAGGCTTGGGAGGGATGGGGGGGTTACAAGCAGGAGTGTGTCGCTGTTGTGGTTATTATGTTCTGATTATATTAGTATGTTGTTTTAACTGTTTTGTTGTTGTCGTGTATTTTTAATGTGACCCTGCCAAGAGACTGCAGATGTGAATTAGCTTGAAGCTAAGTGACAACGTTTATGTTTGAACTGTACACTGTCCCTTTTAAATAAATTAAATAGAAAAATACAGTGGCACACTTTTCTTATCCAAGGATGGACACAAAAAGTATACAGTATAGAGAAAATTTGGTCGTGGGCTTGGTCAGCTTTAGTAGGCAATGGACTGAACTGTTGTATTTATGTACGTGTGTGTGTGTGTGTGTGTGTGTGTGTGTGTGTGTGTGTGTGTGTGTGTGTGTGTGTGTGTGTGTGTGTGTGTGTGTAAATCTACAGTATATACTGTATACAGTATATCCATATCTATATATATCAGTAATATTCATACAAATATGCATATGATCCTTTCTCTCTCTCTAAACTTTCTTCTGGGCCAAGCAAAGATGGCGATTTATCAAAGCAGGAAGGAAAAGGTTGAAGGTTCGTCTGACTGCAGTGCAGAAGCCATTTTCAGAAGAATGTGTCAAACAAGAATCAGAATCGATTTGAACTATTTCAGAGCTATGAATGATTTATGAATGATGTGTGTTCATGTTTGAGTGAATCTCTCTTGGATGTTGTTAACGTAACTATCTTGTAATATCAACTTCACGAATAAATGTGATTTTAAAAATCAAAAGTCTCTCTCTCTCTCTCTCTCTCTCTCTCTCTCTCTCTCTCTCTCTCTCTCTCTCTCTCTCTCTCTCTCTCTATTTCCTGGTCAGTCTACATTCCTACTCTCACCTGAGGTCACAAGCTTTGGTCAATGATGACTAAAAAGAAAAAGAACGCTGAAATGAGTTTCCCCCTCAGGGTGTCTGGGCTGAGTTTTAGAGATATGGTGAGGAACTCAGCCATTCATAAGGGGGTCTGTAAGGATCAACCACATAGAAGGGAATCAGATGAGGTGGTTTGGGCGACTGGGTGGGATGTCCCTCAGAATGATTGGAAATGTCCTGGGACACCCCCAAGAAACCTGGAGTAGGTGGGTCAGGAGAGGAAGATTTGAACTTTTTGCTGTCACAATGACCTGGATAAGCAGAAAAAAACGATTGAATGAATGAATGAATGAACAAATGAACCAATGAATGAATGAAACTTAAAGAAATATAAACTGATTTTAAATAACAAAAATAGTAATAATAATAACGGATTATAGACGGGATAGGGAAGTGAACTGCCAATCCTGCGATCATTTGATGACCGCTGCTGCCCCAAATTCCTTCTCATCAGGTAGCACTGATGGAGACAACAGATAGCAGATAGCAGTATGTCACAGACAGACGCATCAGCATAATGAGCTTCATTCACATGTAATAGATGTTGGGTGCTGCTTTACTGATAATCTAGAATGAGATCTATAACTCTACCATGAGAGGAGTCGACACTATTTGTGTTTACTACTCACTTAAACCGCCCCAAAAAATGAAAAGATAGGCTGACCTGGCACCAACTGAAAAATGAATGAACTGAAATTAAACAATGAATACAAACATACCTCATTTAAAAATATAATAATAATAAAATAACATTTATTATTAAATGTGTATTTATTGCAGTTATGATGGTGCAAAGCAGATATTCATTCATTCATTCATTCATTCATTCATTCATTCATTCATTCATTCATTCATTCATTCATTCATTCGCTGTCACTGACAGGTGCCAGACTCAGACATGTTGCTTCTAGATTGTTTTGAACCTTGTGATTCTTGTCAGACGGTTTTGGTCACATAGTTGGCCTTTGGATTCTTTGCTGTGGGACACTGTCACTGAGTAAAACCTTCAGGTATACTGTAGCTTGTCTAATTGAATTTGACACCCAAGAAGTAGACTTGAACCCTGCTTCAAAAAAATGTCTTACAGTATTTAACATCTAAAGTTAAATTCCTGCTGATGTAGTCTCGCTAAAGACATAGTTTTATTAAAGTAGATATTGCAGTTATAATTGTCAAAATTCTTGCATAATCAATTTGTACTTATTATTGTACTTATTATTTAAACCAGTGGTCGAGAATCATTTGATGGTAATATAACAAAAATTTATGCAAATACAGCAAACTGCTGAAAATGTCAAATATTTCTAAAGACATCAACAAAGAAAATGACATTAGGCATTAAATACACTTTATTTCTGCACAAGACCCACACTCTTTCTATCTTTGAAGAAACCTTGCAAACACAAGTGCAAATAAAATATCCTCCCTTGAAAATATCTTCAGCTCACACAGAGTTTCATTTCTGAACATTTAATTTCGACACACCTGGTTTTGCAACAGCATAAATGCTTTTTGAGCATTACAGCCACCTTACTTCTAGCTGTATGAAGCAAAGAATGCCTGGTTTGCATTCAGACACAAGAAAACATGACATTTCTGACATGTCCACCTTGACACATCCTTTCGGTAGATGTTGTATATGACCTCACTTGTCAAAGTGTCTCAAGTTGTCACAATGCACACCTGGTGGTGGTTTTTCTTGTGAGGGTTTTGAGGTATAGTGAACTTTCTGTGGTGGTAGATATCTGGATAATGGTGTACCAACTTTTGATAGTGACTTATTGATTTATTGTCTCTTCCTTGCATAAAGAACACAATTGCCAAAATAACTTTAATCCATTCAAGGCTGCTCCTGATCAGATCTCTCGATTCCTGGGAGCACAGATTGTATGGCAGGAAATATGCTCAGTCGTCAGTTCAGTGAGTTCAGTTCAGTCAGTATTTCAAAATATTTACTGTAGATAAACCAGTCCAACCAGTGAATGTGTTTCAGAGAACCGTGGTTAACTTGTCATCGTCCTTTTCTTCCTCCCTACACTAACAACACCGGAAGCTGCCAGAGATGGGGATTCTATTGAACAAACACAAGACACTTCCTGTAAAGACACATAAATCACTTGTAAAAATAGTGTGTCCACCGACGGGAGTCCTGTCAAAAGACAGAGGCGGACTGTCAGTCACTGCCGTGACGACTCCAGTTGTGTAATTTGGTGTTTCCTGTATGATTCATCTCTCTTTACTCACTCTCCTGGACCATTGCTAAACTAATCCGGAACACCTGAGGGCTCAGGTGTGTTTTTGGTGTTTAAACTCTGGCTGGACAACCAGTCTTGTGCAATAGGAATCAGTTCATTGACTTTCTGCTCTATCTGCTTCTGCCCTGATCTCTTAGGTTATCAAAAAACTCTCCACACATACAAGAAAAAACCTTCCACACACACACACATATTTATCACTCATGTACTCTCACACCACTGTGGAAGATTCAAGTCAAATCAAGTTTTAGTAATTTGGTACTAGGGGCGTGTTGTATGAAGCATTATTTGGGTTAGTGAGGTAACTTCAACGCTAATCATGGTTTTTAGTCCTGTAAATGTGATTTGTTTTGTACCAGAATGCACCCTCTCATAACGGTTGACTAAACGGCTAACCTGGTCCAAAGCAGGTTATGTCGGGTGTAAAGGCAACGCCTACTGACCAGTCAATTTGAAAATGACATCATCAATAGAGGTGATTGATCTTGGAGTGTGGATCGTGGTGTGTGTGTGTTTAGACACACACACACACACACGCACGCACGTACACACACACACACACACACACACACATACACACACACAAAATCACACCTGTGAACAATTTGGAGCCGATCAACTCAGCTACATGTTTTTCCAGGTGAGAGGAAACACACACAGAACAGGACTCGAACTGTTAAAGAGAATAAGAAACACAGGTACACTGAAGAAAACACTTTATTTGCAGTGCATTTACATTCAGATATTTGTGAGGAGTTGCATAGTTCCTGTTGCGTATTTGGTTTACAATCTGGAAAGACAGAACACTTAAAGTGCAGGATGTAGTGATGAATGAAATCCAGTTCTTCTGACCTGAAATGCAGAATGCAGGCCCATCTGAGATGAAAATACTGATTCAGTTTAGACCAGGATGAGTGTGAAAAAGACATGACAGATGCTGCATGTTCAGACCAGAAAGTCTGAGTTGTTAGGCAATGACATTCTAAAAGACGGCCCAGTCTGACCCGGGTCTCAGGTCCAATGCTGTTCTGGATGTGGTCTGACTTTCTCGAGGGGAAAGTTAGATTCACCATTAGAAGTTAGATATTAATGAAAATTAAAAAAAATTAATGAATAGTATACCTATAACGTGACATTATTCTCATGTTAAAATGTTTACTCAATATCGTATTTAAGTCATACATGTAAATTTGATGTTCCACATGATGGTATTTCTAACCCACTTTTGAAAGAATGCCAACAACATGTTCATGTGTGCAATGCTCAGATGAAAAATGTAAATTTCACCCATTTCTGGGGATTTAGAATATTTTTGATGAGTAGCATGAAGTAATATAATGTGTACGTGTTTGTTTGTTTGTTTGTTTGTTTGTTTGTTTGTTGTCCATGCTCTTCATTTGTTTAGAAGAATGACAGCAGCTTTTTGTTAAGCTCCAGAAACGTAAATATTTGTACATAATTGTTTCAGACAAATTAATTTTGTCCAAATTTCCCCCATTTTCAGTACAACAAAGAATAACTGACATGTTATTTTTTAGGCGAACAGTTCCTTGAGGTGAGATCTCCATTTTCGGTAATGTTTTGGAACGTACTTCAACTACTATAATTAGTGTACCGACTTTGTTGATAATATATTCCCAGAAACACAGAGATCTGCTGAGTCTTGTTTTCAGTTGGGTAGGACTCTTTTTTTCATCCTGTTCACTGTTTTGTCATAGAAACAATATGTTTCTATTAGCTTCAAAGACAAAGACACAACTGTTTGGTCTGCAAGATATCAAAAGTTCAAGAAACAGGCTCATGTATGAGCTGTTTCTTTGCAACCTCTATTTCAAGAGTACAACATAAACAACAGTACAAATAATAGACAATTTATATTCAATATAATGTCAAGTATAATAACAGCTTATTGCTGAGAATAAAACAAGTTTCATTCCACTGCAAATAAACCAAATGCAGCAATTCTGATCTGACATCTGATGTCTTCAGAAACAGCACCAACTAAACGTCAAACATTAATGATTATCTTCAACACCTTTGATTTTCATTAAAGGTTGTTTTCTCCAAACTCAGGGATCACTAGAGTCACATTTTACGGTGATTTGACCGACCATGATTCCTCTAATCCAATCCTCGGCTCAGCAGCGAAAGTGGATGATCAGTCCAACCTTTCTCTTTGTCGAGGATGACCCACTCATTCCATCCACTAATCCACATTCCTGAAAGAACTAATGCAGTTGATGGCAAAGAAGGCAGTGCAGATTTGTGGCAGAGTTTACCCAGCATTCACCTGGTTGGACCAAACCTCTATCAACACGTCAAAACTCTGTCTTTTAAAGTGCCGTCACATTCCTCCTATAGGAGCCGTTTTAATCATTAATACGTCGATCAGATGATGTTCCCCTGTTTGAATACCTTTTTGTCTTTCTGTGCACATTCGGGATTCCCAGTGGACGACCCCATGACCTTTCTTGTAGGGTCAACTGTGTGTTATGTTTAACACCAGATAGCAAATGTAAGCATGTATACTGGCCAAACTAACTGGTTAACATGTCATGAACGTTACACCAAACCTGCTTTACATTAGCATGCTAACACTGTGTCACCATGCTGACATTAGCATTTAACTCAAGGCACAGTTGTTTCTGAGTACAGCACCAAACTGCTAGGATTGCTGTTGACTCAATGCTTTTGCAGAGGTGGTCAGATCATCTAACTGAATGCCTCCTGACAGTCAAGCTGATCTGGCATCGAGATTTTTGTTTTCTTTTCGTTCAGCTGCTCTTTGACTATGTTCACATTACAAACCTTATTTTCCAATCCACTCCGTTTGCTCAGATCACATTTGATCACATTCATAAGTACAAGTGACTTATATCTGGCTCTAATATCCTCTGAAACACACATCGATATGCTTTGGAGTCGACTCCGTCACCACAGCTCACTAACAGCTCTCCTCCTGAACGGAGTCACTTCGACCGATATTTGAGGTTCCAATAGAACCTGCTATTGTTAGTTCAATTCATGTTTGTCAAGTTGATCAAAGGAATGCATGAATAGAAAGTATCAATAAGAGTAAACAGCATTTGTTGGTACAGTAATGTTCTGAGTACAAATCCAGCAAAAAGACCAGGATGTCTCCATTTTCAATCCAAACTCCTGCACCGTCATACGAAGGTCCTGAATAAACACAAGTTCAACAGGAGGACGAAGAGCATCAGATGAAGGCTGTATCCGCTCCGTGATGCCGAGCTCTCCCTCCCCTCCCACCATTCACCCTGCTCGTCCTCCCACTCTGTCCTCCGCCTCTCGTGCTCATCCTCCTCCTCCTCTTCCTCCTTCCCGTCCCCCCACGGCCCGTCATCTTCCCTCACTTTGTTGATGCTGTCACAACTCTCGCCCTGGTGGCCTTCATAGCAATGGCAACGAAACCTCTCGGTCAGCAGCTGCAGCTCGTGTTGCGAGTGCCACCCGGTGATGGAGAACTCCCCCTCCGTGGAGAGTTGGATGCGGTAGCTGTTGGTACTAAGGTGGAGGTAGTGGCGGGCGAGAGGGTCCCGTCGGACGCATCGACCGTTCCCCTGACACAGGAAGTCGCTGCAGACCTCGGCAGCTCGAGTCACGTTGGTGATGTACTGACCCAGGCGGTACTTCAGGAAGGCCTTCACCTTGGTGCAGTTATGCTGAGTATAACAAAAGCACATAATGGAAAGTCTAACTTTTGGATAATCAGGAGGTAGCAAAGACTTTATGGCAAAAGACACCCACCCTGGAAGAAGTCAGGTTCAGGTCTCCCCAGATGACAAATCCCGCAGCTCCCAGAGCAGCACTCTCCCCAATGGTATGAATCAAGTCTTTCTGCAGAGAGCACACAAGTGTAGATGTCACATGACCCCAATGTTTGATCCAGAACGTCAAAGGAACATTAGAGGAAAAAGTGTTTCTGTATACTGCAGGAATCAATGACAACCTTCCTGTCAGAGGCTGGAGACTCCAAACAGTGATATAAAATAATAGTGATGATGAAAATATAAACCAAAAAATACTAATGTACTAACACTAATAAAGATACCTTTCCAATCATTGAAGTTTGGATAAATGCACACCAATCCCTTTAATGATTAAATTTAATTATAGTCAGAAGTCAGAAGGCCTTGCGGTCTGGATTTGGATCCCGGACCAGCACTTGGTCATCCTTGCAGTAATGCACAATAATGACAATAAAACGGAACCTTGGACCAATATATTTTATAAGAACAGAGAAAATTTTCTATAGAACAAAGACCCACAAGTTATTGTTCATATTCTGTTGAAAGAATATTTTCCCCACACAGGTCATTAACTCATAAACAAAGAAATT